>NC_064670.1:81634865-82005699 GCF_943734685.1 Anopheles coluzzii | reverse complement strand
TTCTTTACCGCAGTCCGATCTTTTGATCTACTCTATATTGTCATTTGTGTGCTTTATGCTCACACTGGTTTGCATGTTGGTGTTGCGTTTTCAACATTCTGAACACGATCCATTTGGAGAGGAATTAGCTAAAGTGGCTGTCATTTGTTTTCTATCGTTGGTGGTCTGTATGCAGTTTCTCTGGTCTCATATACATAATTTAAAATAAATCGCTGATTCGTAATTCTTTTCAGATGATTGCTTACTCTGCGAACGTTATTATCATAGCAAGAGATCATTTAATGCCCTGGTACCGGTAAGTTCTAAATTAGCAAATATATTAAGCATTAAGAGGCATGACATGAACAATATTTCACATGAAATATTTATTCGTTATTTTTCGTTACAGTTGGTGGAGATCAGCAAGAAATGTTCGATTGTCACGTTTAGACGTAGTCGATTATCCTATGGAAACTGTTTAGAATACACCGCTGAAGTATGTCTGAAATTAAATGAATCCTTTTCTTTCTGTTGTTTCACAAATTTGATTAGTTTAAAACATTTTTGCCTTCACAAATTAGCTCGGGAACTGAAAAATGTAAATTTAACATACATTTACGTTCATATTCTTTTTTAATTCGATTTGTGTGTCTTTGAAATAAAAGAAAAGAAGAAAAAAGAATTGGAAGAAAGCTCCTGATATTTGGAGACATATTTATTGTATGATCAGGTGTGATATATTTATATTCTTGTATGCCGTTTTAGTCATACATTTTTCTTGTCATACGAACATGTTTAATTTCGATGTAGAATTTATATGTTTAAATTAATAACATGCCAGTGGTATTTTATTGCAATCAAGTACAAAGGAAATATAACCATATTGATTAAACGCAAATCATTGGTTTACATAAGAAAAATGCAACTATCATTAACTGGTTTTTGAGTCAATTAAATTAGTTAGTAACAAGGAATCTTTATTATGCCATTATATAGCATACCTGGGGAAATCAGCAACTTGTTCGACTCAACAACATGCTCGGCGTGGGTTTAAACCTGATATGGACCATCCCTCATAATCAAGATATCGACTGACAGGTACACTTAATGCGCCTCGAAAGGCTGTATAAACCGGTGTGATTATGTCGTAGGTCGTTACCAAAACGAAAAAGATTTTATTTGTTACCTGATTTGATTGATATATATTTATGTATAAAATATTTCGTGTTTTAAGAGTTATAAAAAATATTAGTTTTGAAGGAAAAATACTTACTTACTTATCCGGCGCTACAACCGCTTTGCGGTCTTGGCCTGCCTCAGGAGTGTCCGAAACCGCTCACGGTCTCGCGCCTGAAGGAAAAATATATGGACGATAAAATCGCGCATCTTACATTGCAAATATGTCTAAGAAAAGGAACCTCCATCAAGTTTTTTTGTACAACAAGTGCATAAAACGGTTCACAAAATTTAAAAAAAAAGTTATTGAATGTTTAGAATAATATGATATCGATATCATGCTCGAGGATCATTTTGTATTTTTACAGAATTCAAGCAACAAGTATCACTTACTTACTTGTTCTACGCTACAACCGCTCTGCTTCAGGAGTGCCCTACATGTGAGCTAGCTCAATTTATCTAATTTAAAAAATTGTGGAATTCATTTGAATTAAAGAAATGATAAATTGATTTTGTATCGGCACTATAATAAAATAATTGCTTTTTAACGACGATTAGCAATTATTGAATCTTTGAAGCAATTATTCAGCTTTCCATCCTGATCCAACGATACATACCTTTAAATGCCCATACCTTTAAAGAGCATTCATAGATCAATCGTTTCTTCATTTTTACTATTGTAATGCTAATATGTTGAGCGTACATACGGTACATACTGTACATGAACCGAGGTGGAATAACACTTTGTTCGAAGCGGACTTTTCGGACACTTGATCGTCCAGGCGATCATAGAAACCCAGAAGGGGTTTCCCTTACAGGAAACGTTGGAGTTTAGAAGCCTTACCTTGGATAAGGGGACATAACTAAACTCTTGAAATAAGTTGGAAGGCGAAGTATTAGGAAGCGTAACGTCCTATCTTGGCAGTCCGAACGAATCTGACCGCCACGGTCGGAATTGGTTTTATTTATACTCAATGAGTTTCGTACATTTGGTTTTGCAACGTGTTTTTGTCCTAATTCAAAGTTATTGATATGAGGTGCAATTGTATCGGAGTGAGGTGTCTCTCATTATGCCTATGCTGCATTTTTAGTGTTCTGGAAGGTTCTGGAAAGTATAAACTGTTGTAATGTGATGAGCTAAATGTGTCTGGCTAAAGAACGGGTGCGTTCGTCGATGTTTGTCTACACTGCGCTTTTAGCAATAAGTTGCTATGCGTTCTCTGTTTATCCACTTGGCTGCAGTAACGCTTGAATTGCTTATGTTGCGCATTTCGGTTGTTTTCGATAAATGTGTCTCAATGGTTTTTTTTTCTATGGTGTGGTCTGGATATGTTGCTATGGTGTGGATTATTTTGCTGATGTGTTATAATGAATGGTGTGTTTTGGCTTTCCGAAGTGTGTTACAATGTGTCTATAGCTGGTAGTGTGTATTATAATAAGTTGTGAATAGAAGATATGCTACACTATGATCCCTGCTGATATTTTGGAATTTAATGTTACCAGTTATGATTTAACACTTAACATCTAGTCTAATAAATACTCAACATAATGCATTAATACTCAGCTCTATTATGTTTTTTATTTATGTTCTATGAACCTGTCATTAAATATTATACCGGCATTTTTATTACGCTGATTACTGTTCTTGAGCTCGATGGAAGTTCAGTGCGTCATATAAATCACGACGTGTGTCTGAATCACAAATTTCTTCATATATATTATTCAGTGGCATTGCATTAGGATCACCACCAACTGGTACCTCGTACCAAAAGGAGGTGCTTTTCTCTGTTCCAGCATCACCAATTGAATTCGTTTTAGTAAGATACCTATAGAAAGGAACATGTAAAATTTTACGATAACGGTTGTAAAGTAAAATTATAACATTTGATACTAATACACCAACCGATATTGTTATTAATATTTTTAACGAATTCGTAGCAGTAGACAACGGTTGAACGATTGATTCTTTCCTTCCTTTAGTGAATATTTTTCCTTGTGGATATGCACTAACAGAATCAGCTATGGTTTCTTCACTCCGGTCGAATGGGAGACTAGTTGAAATTTCCTTTGTATCTTCCAGACGACACGGTAGACCCCATACTGAAAGTACGTCGTATCGTTTGCTATATCGAAAAATTTCAAAGAGTGACGGATTAATAACTCGACATTTGGTTAACCACAAACAATCCCACGGATTTTTATCGATTTCGATTCGCTCGAGGCGAGGCAGAGGCGAAAAATTTTCCATGCTCAAAAGCAAATTGTACGAAAGATTTACCATCCGTAGCAAAGGTGATGAACTGAACGCTTTGGGATGTATGTAAGAAATTTGATTATGACTAAGATCGAGTACGTTTAACGAAGATCCGGATGCAAATAAAGCTACTGATACTTGATTAAATCCATTATGGCTTAACACTAATGTAACCAGCGACGGTAGATTGTGCAACACTATTGAGTTCTCAGATAGCGAGTTCCTTGAAAGGTTTAGTGAAATCAATCGTGGCAAACTTTTTACAATCACGCAGGAGAGCAAACTTTGGACTACGGCAACATCTTCCACAGCACTTTGCTCTTCATCTGACGATCGTAGCGTTATATTTGGAATCTCATGGGTCAGCACATTGACGAAATTGATTGTCTTTAACGTTGATGGTAGATAATCGAATATTGAAGAAATTTGGTACACCGTACTATTTCTTACAGCAATTAATTGAATGTTTACCAAATCGCTCGCCGTGAACTGTATTCCTGTACAATTCTCTATGAACATCTCTTTCAATTGTATGAGTTTGTGAAACACATCATGGGTCATTACCCCAAATGTGCTGCTATTTAGTACTAACTTTTGCAACTTTGGCAGATCTTGAAAAACATCTCCATTGATATGATTCACACTACAGTTAATTAACTCCAGCAGCTCAAGATTATGAAAATCACGGTACAACGGTACGGCCCTCTGCATACGCACACAGTAACCATGCAGCACCAGTGTGGTTATTTTGTCTGGAAAACTCAGATACTCTAAGCCAAATCCAGTATCGCTGTATGCGTTTCGGCCATCCATGCGGTAGCTCGTAACCTTTCGAAACACTTTGTCCGAATGTGCATTCTTGACCGGGTGCACATTGCAGTCGAAGTTGATGGCAAATTCTTTACCAGGTACACGGTAGTTTACGGTTGTAACAATCAAACAATGGTTTAATAGTCTCGCACATCTCCAATCGTTTTGTGTGCTCAAATTTACACTTTCGTTATTATGATTTACTACTGATTGACAATTAGCGGATTTGCGGCTGGTTAACAGCATTATCACGACAACTTGCAATACAATCATCACGATTTTGTTAAGCAACTCACAGGAACAATAACGATTAGCTTGTTGGAACGTTTGTGCTAGATGTGGCCGACAACAGAGTGTTTGTGAGTAAGGCTATAAGATTCAACGATGAGTTCTGAGAATATGTGGAGAGAACGTTTTAGATCTTGTTTACATTATCAGAATCGAAGAGCACAAGTGGGTACCGAAATAGAAACAGAAACGATGATTCACTCATTCATAAGAAAAATACCGATAGTATCGAAAAACTATTGGCATGATCCGATTTAAGACAAAACTATGCAAATGAATGTGCTAAAAATATGCTTAGGACGCTATCTATTCGGTTTTAGTATAAGCAAATTGTATGAAACTGATTTGTTTTACTCTAGTAAGCAATGCTTTGTTGTATTCCTTTCCCAATGCAAAATAAAAGGTCACTATCGTTGCCCCTGCTCTGTTTACAATGAGAGCAACAATACTGAAATGATTACGTGTCACGAGCAAGTTCGAGTGCGATTTGCCCGGATAAACGGCTCTAAACTGTATTCTATTTATTGTTTACTGTAAAATACTTGGGCCATCATATTCATAATTGGTCACCGTGCATCGTATTTATGGGCAATACATTGTTCTGAAAATTTATGTATATATTTATAAACATTAATTTAAACAGAGTACTAAAACTCTGCATGTAATTACACCGAAAAATGAAATGGAAATAGTATTGCATTGCATGAGTTAAAGACGAATGAAGCAGAGATGCTCCAAGTCTGTATAAGTTAAACAAACAACCAACCAATTGCACAGTCGACATTTGTCGGAATAAAGCCTAAAAAATAAAAATTATCTTTTTGTCAAGCTGTTTTGTTTCATTTTCTAAGGATAAAAGTAAAGTACAGTGGAGCGCCGTTTATCCGGGTACCTTTTATCCGGCTTTCCGTTTATCCGTGCTGTTGAGAAATGACAGTTCAATACAAAGGTGACATTGCGTTATGAGGAGGGTATTTAAAAAAGCGGTTATAAGAGCACATTATCATAACAAAAAACACTATAATTCATGGCAAATTTCAAATATTCTCATGGGAAAAACATGAAGTTAATAAAAACTGGGTTATTTTTATCGAAAAATAGGAATTTTTTAAAGAACTAATCAGAAATTGATGATAAAATATATCATTTGATTCATTATCCGTGTTATTCGCTTATCCGGTAGAGGTCAAGTCCCGAGAAGCGTTTTTGATCCGCACGTTAAACAATATAATTACGGATATTAAACAAAGTTCGGCCAAAGGTAGTTAAATCTTTAAAATGATGAATTTTTAACCTCTATTTAAATCTACATCCCTCATCCTACACACAACAGCATTGATAAATAGAGTGAAATTGAAATTATAGCGAAAAATCTCATTTTTTCTACATGCGGTTTTTCAAAATCCACTGCCTGCGTTCTAGAAGCCGGCGGAACTGAAAGTTTATGAAAATCAGCGCCGGGCTGAACGTGTAAAATACCATTTCTTTCCTATGATTGAGGACGACTAAGCGATTGTCGTTTATTAGTTTCACGCGTAAATTTGGCAAACGAGACAGTTAGAATGTTGTCTAGAAACATTTTAACACGTTGAGCGCTACGCGTATTTTGCACAGTGTTCTGGTGTGCCGGCACTTCGTCATAAGTCGACCGCGAGCGAGCAGCGCACACGGTACGGCGAAACAATACAATGCAAAACTGATAAGCGAGTTAAGAGCCAGACCATGCACTCAGTAAACATTTCTTTAGAAACGAAACAATCAAATCTCCAAAGCGATGTCTTGAGACCTTTGGCTAAATTCACAACTTACTGATGTGGTCAGAGCAATTTTGATCACATCAGAGTGATTTTGTGTTTACGTAGAGTTCCAAATTTATGCTATCGGTCAAAAAACCTCACATGTGTTTGAATTGTTTTAATAAAATTCATTAGAAAATCAATTTAAACTGCATTTATGTTTCATTTGGGATCATACAGGGAAATAAAAAAAAGTCATACATACAGAAAAAGTCATACAAAAGACAATACAGGCCGACGATGTTCTTATGAAGAATATGCACTCTCGGTCCCTGAGAGAATACTCTCCAATCAAAACGGCTCTGGTGGTCCGATCCGACCTCCGTCGCCACAGGGGAAAGTTCACACAAATTTTTAGCGCTGAACGTGATAAAAAAACAAATCGTGAAATCCGAAACGCATCGCAAACCCTGTAAACTCTCTCGCGAAAGATGGTACGATTCTCATGCTCTTCCTGCCCTTCGTTTCGTTTTTGCAGTTGCTTTGTTATCTTCTTTTTGTTACGAACAGCTGTACCTCTCGCCATTTCTCTGCACGTATTTGCTCCTACCACGCAAACACGTGGTTGTTTCTATCTTTTGTTCCATGGAATTACATTACTTCTTGACCATACTGTTGACAGATCTAGCTACTACCCATGTTTCAATCATACAAATTGTAATGTATTGCTAACATGTACCTGCAACCTGGCGTAGATGCAGACAGAGCAAAATAATGGTCAAGTAACATAACAAAATACGAACTGACATGATCAGGAATTCAATCCTTCATAATCACAGGCACAACAAGGGGTACAATTTACATGAAAAATAGGCATTAAATCGACATTAAATGTACGGTACATGGTATGATTATATTACCTTTAAAATTTGCCTATCGACTGGTAACAATATCGGAGAAATGAGAGCACAGAAAAATCTACTTTTATACACATGAGCTAAATAATTATATTGATAGCGATGATGCTTATATTATACTTACGCTTATATTAAATAATTAAATGCTTAAGCAATACGGCCTTTTTGGACCGTTACTCCTGAGTAAAAAAAATAATTAAATGCGTCACTGTACAACGTGTTAAATAGTTTTCAATAAGGCATAATAATTCCAATAGAATCTGAAACAATACAATTCATCATCGCGAATTTTCCCTCCAATTTATGATGTGCATGTGTTGGTGTCAATGTTCTATTTTGAATTTAACGGCACGAGAGGTACAGGAATTTCATAGCGGTGTGAGTAACACACGATCAGCCGGCTCTAGGTAAGCTCTCACACATTGAAAATCGTACCATTTGGCAACCTTGTTTGCCCAGCTTCAAAACTGCCTTTCGTATTCTCTCTCTCTCTCTCTCTCATTCCTCAATGCTACCCGTAGCACAGCGCCTAGCAAAGCAAAATGTATGTCTACCCTGCGAAAGAGTACAAGAACGGCGATGGGCTTCTCTTGTTTCTTCAGTTTGATAGCATCTCTCGCACACTCTGGACGGTTCGAACCAAGGACAAACGTCGGCTTCAAGCGGACTGGAATCAGTAAATGTGTTGATTCGTGTTGTGTGTAGTTTTGTCAGTAGTTTCTTGTGGTATTGTAAAAATGTGATTTTAAAGGTGAAAATGTACAAATATTCTTCCGAGCGTTGGAGCACATGGTAAACTATGAGCTGTACGAGAAGATACACTAGTATGGGTTAATGACGCAGTAGTGATTATTCCCCGAATTAGCGAGAGTAAAAAGCCGTCAATGTGTGTGTTATTTCCAAACACGGTTTTGATGCGGTACTGGAAGAAGTAAAAGTACGAACCGGCATTTGTCTTGCAGGGTTTTCCGCGATTTATTGGTCAGTTCCTATAGATTTTTGGTTCGTTCCCATAATTTATTGGTATTTTCCGATTGGATATCAATACAATTGGACCAAACAATTCTGAAAAACGGCCAAAAATCGTGGGAACGCACCAAAAAATGGAAACATATCAAAAATTGATGGGAACCAACCAATGAATCGTGGGAAACCCTATATGCAAAGTGCCAAAGTTTATCAAAGCTAATATAAAGATACGTGTTTTTAACAATTAACCAGTGGCTTCATGAGTGGAAGTATTGAAGGGTCTGTATGTCGGTATGTCAAATATTGTATGTTATTTTAATACGAAAAACATGATATACAAGCAAAATTGAAGTTCAAACACAACCATCAGCTAAAATTTACCTGGGGAACTGTGAAGGCCAAATGAGAATAGAACTTATGTTAAAAAAGGAACGTGTTTTTTGTTTCTTTTTTTGTCGGTCAACATTGTAATACAGGTTTTTTTTCCCAATATACGCTACCAATGCAGACCGGAGTCAATAGCGTAAGTCGAATGACGAGTTTCATTCAAATTATCGCTAATTTTCGTATGATTTTGCATACAATGGTAGGTTTTAGCCACTAAATTAGTTATTTTATCTATCTTAACTGAAAATTACAATTTTATGCCTTTTAAGATGATCTCCAAAATTCGACCATATCAGTATAATTTGCTCACATTTTAAGAGTCGTACAGCGAAATTGCGTATAGCGTATATCGGGGAATACCTGTACATCTCCGACATGACTATGAAGCGTGCATGTACAGTCTGTTCACGACTTACGTGGTTCTTGACTGAAGCGTGCATGTACAGTCTGTTCACGAGTTACGTGGTTCTTGACTGAAGCGATATTAGAGATATCCGCGGTTTTATACCTAATTTTGATAGTTCATCCGTAGAATTTCAGGAATTTTCAAATTCAAAATAAATGGTTTTTTTTTTTTTTTTTGCAAAAAAAAGCAATTTGATTAAACGAGAGAAACATCACAATTGACTGTAAGACTTCTTATAGATGAATGGAAAAGTGTATAGAAATTATAAATTTAAAAAAATCCTATCCATCACATGTATTTTAGCGGAAATACGTAATATTCGACTTCGACTGTGTTTATAAGCTAATTACAAGATTATTATCGTGTCTTAGTAAGAAAATACAACTACAGAACAAGTATTGACATGGACAAACGCCTTTATAGACTTATCTATTTAACGAGATTTATCAGACAGATTTATATACAACGATTTTAACTAAATAAATTACAATAAATACAATACTTTGCACAATAATACAATAATACAACAGTTGCTCTTCTGCAATAGCTGCATAAATACAGCAATCCGTCTGATCACATGTAACTCACAATTGAAATTTCATTTTACGGCACGAGCCGGTATTAGCGAATCCGTCTCGCAGTGGACTGTACCAAAGTAGAGGAATGTGCCTCGCCAGGGTGCTGATGGTACGTTTAGTCCACTGGCAAAATCCGATCCCTGCCTCCTCGTGGCGCTGCCGGATGTCGGTTTTGATGAGCTTTGTCCGCTCGTTGAAGCCTAACCAAAGGGACGGTGCTGCTTTCCAAGGAAGGTGTACCAAAAGAAAGCAGCTGGAGCGATGTTCGAACACAGCATCCTTTAGGGAATAGTAAGCTGTTTCCTGTAAACAGGTATGAAATGATTCGTTCTTTATGAACGAATTATGGTTTAAGCGATCGTAACGACAGGTATCGGTATTGGATGTTTGGGACCAGTGCTTTGTTCCTGGATCGTGACACGAGTAGGAAGGGGGCTGCCCAAGAGCCCCAGAGAATGCTATGAGGTGGGCATCGGTACTAGTAGCTTGGAACCGGTACTATTGGCCCAATCACAAGCGCTCAACTGTGGTGGAGGACGTCCAAGCGTCCTGGAGGGGACTGTGGGATGATCTTGAGCCCGGAACGAGACTGGGAATCTCGGAGTACGGGCTTGAGAAAGGTTTGATCACAAATGTCCCGTAGATAGTTAGACCGGGTATCGGTATTGGATGTTTGGGACCAGTGCTTTGTTCCTGGATCGTAACACGAGTAGGAAAGGGGGCTGCCCAAGAGCCCCAGAGAATGCTGTGAGGTGGGCATCGGTACTGGTAGCTTGGAACCGGTACTATTGGCCCAATCACAAGCGTTCAACTGTGGTGAGGGACGTCCAAGCGTCCTGGAGGGGACTGTGGGATGATCTTGAGCCCGGAACGAGACTGGGAATCTCGGAGTATGGGCTTGAGAAAGGTTTGATCACAAATGTCCCGTAGATAGTTAGACCGGGTATCGGTATTGGATGTTTGGGATCAGTGCTTTGTTCCTGGATCGTAACACGAGTAGGAAGGGGGCTGCCCAAGAGCCCCAGAGAATGCTGTAAGGTGGGCATCGGTACTGGTAGCTTGGAACCGGTACTATTGGCCCAATCACAAGCGCTCAACTGTGGTGAGGGACGTCCAAGCGTCCTGGAGGGGACTGTGGGATGATCTTGAGCCCGGAACGAGACTGGGAATCTCGGAGTATGGGCTTGAGAAAGGTTTGATCACAAATGTCCCGTAGATAGTTAGACCGGGTATCGGTATTGGATATTTGGGACCAGTGCTTTGTTCCTGGATCGTAACACGAGTATGAAGGGGGCTGCCCAAGAGCCCCAGAGAATGCTGTGAGGTGGGCATCGGTACTGGTAGCTTGGAACCGGTACTATTGGCCCAATCACAAGCGCTCAACTGTGGTGAGGGACGTCCAAGCGTCCTGGAGGGGACTGTGGGATGATCTTGAGCCCGGAACGAGACTGGGAATCTCGGAGTACGGGCTTGAGAAAGGTTTGATCACAAATGTCCCGTAGATAGTTAGACCGGGTATCGGTATTGGATGTTTGGGACCAGTGCTTTGTTCCTGGATCGTAACACGAGTAGGAAGGGGGCTGCCCAAGAGCCCCAGAGAATGCTGTGAGGTGGGCATCGGTACTGGTAGCTTGGAACCGGTACTATTGGCCCAATCACAAGCGCTCAACTGTGGTGGAGGACGTCCAAGCGTCCTGGAGGGGACTGTGGGATGATCTTGAGCCCGGAACGAGACTGGGAATCTCGGATTACGGGCTTGAGAAAGGTTTGATCACAAATGTCCCGTAGATAGTTAGACCGGGTATCGGTATTGGATGTTTGGGACCAGTGCTTTGTTCCTGGATCGTAACACGAGTAGGAAGGGGGCTGCCCAAGAGCCCCAGAGAATGCTGTGAGGTGGGCATCGGTACTGGTAGCTTGGAACCGGTACTATTGGCCCAATCACAAGCGCTCAACTGTGGTGGAGGATGTCCAAGCGTCCTGGAGGGGACTGTGGGATGATCTTGAGCCCGGAACGAGACTGGGAATCTCGGAGTACGGGCTTGAGAAAGGTTTGATCACAAATGTCCCGTAGATAGTTAGACCGGGTATCGGTATTGGATGTTTGGGACCAGTGCTTTGTTCCTGGATCGTAACACGAGTAGGAAGGGGGCTGCCCAAGAGCCCCAGAGAATGCTGTGAGGTGGGCATCGGTACTGGTAGCTTGGAACCGGTACTATTGGCCCAATCACAAGCGCTCAACTGTGGTGAGGGACGTCCAAGCGTCCTGGAGGGGACTGTGGGATGATCTTGAGCCCGGAACGAGACTGGGAATCTCGGAGTACGGGCTTGAGAAAGGTTTGATCACAAATGTCCCGTAGATAGTTAGACCGGGTATCGGTATTGGATGTTTGGGACCAGTGCTTTGTTCCTGGATCGTAACACGAGTAGGAAGGGGGCTGCCCAAGAGCCCCAGAGAATGCTGTGAGGTGGGCATCGGTACTGGTAGCTTGGAACCGGTACTATTGGCCCAATCACAAGCGCTCAAATGTGGTGGGGGACGTCCAAGCGTCCTGGAGGGGACTGTGGGATGATCTTGAGCCCGGAACGAGACTGGGAATCTCGGAGTACGGGCTTGAGAAAGGTTTGATCACAAATGTCCCGTAGATAGTTAGACCGGGTATCGGTATTGGATGTTTGGGACCAGTGCTTTGTTCCTGGATCGTAACATGAGTAGGAAGGGGGCTGCCCAAGAGCCCCAGAGAATGCTGTGAGGTGGGCATCGGTACTGGTAGCTTGGAACCGGTACTATTGGCCCAATCACAAGCGTTCAACTGTGGTGAGGGACGTCCAAGCGTCCTGGAGGGGACTGTGGGATGATCTTGAGCCCGGAACGAGACTGGGAATCTCGGAGTACGGGCTTGAGAAAGGTTTGATCACAAATGTCCCGTAGATAGTTAGACCGGGTATCGGTATTGGATGTTTGGGACCAGTGCTTTGTTCCTGGATCGTAACACGAGTAGGAAGGGGGCTGCCCAAGAGCCCCAGAGAATGCTGTGAGGTGGGCATCGGTACTGGTAGCTTGGAACCGGTACTATTGGCCCAATCACAAGCGCTCAACTGTGGTGAGGGACGTCCAAGCGTCCTGGAGGGGACTGTGGGATGATCTTGAGCCCGGAACGAGACTGGGAATCTCGGAGTACGGGCTTGAGAAAGGTTTGATCACAAATGTCCCGTAGATAGTTAGACCGGGTATCGGTATTGGATGTTTGGGACCAGTGCTTTGTTCCTGGATCGTAACACGAGTAGGAAGGGGGCTGCCCAAGAGCCCCAGAGAATGCTGTGAGGTGGGCATCGGTACTGGTAGCTTGGAACCGGTACTATTGGCCCAATCACAAGCGTTCAACTGTGGTGAGGGACGTCCAAGCGTCCTGGAGGGGACTGTGGGATGATCTTGAGCCCGGAACGAGACTGGGAATCTCGGAGTACGGGCTTGAGAAAGGTTTGATCACAAATGTCCCGTAGATAGTTAGACCGGGTATCGGTATTGGATGTTTGGGACCAGTGCTTTGTTCCTGGATCGTAACACGAGTAGGAAGGGGGCTGCCCAAGAGCCCCAGAGAATGCTGTGAGGTGGGCATCGGTACTGGTAGCTTGGAACCGGTACTATTGGCCCAATCACAAGCGCTCAACTGTGGTGGGGGACGTCCAAGCGTCCTGGAGGGGACTGTGGGATGATCTTGAGCCCGGAACGAGACTGGGAATCTCGGAGTACGGGCTTGAGAAAGGTTTGATCACAAATGTCCCGTAGATAGTTAGACCGGGTATCGGTATTGGATGTTTGGGACCAGTGCTTTGTTCCTGGATCGTAACACGAGTAGGAAGGGGGCTGCCCAAGAGCCCCAGAGAATGCTGTGAGGTGGGCATCGGTACTGGTAGCTTGGAACCGGTACTATTGGCCCAATCACAAGCGCTCAACTGTGGTGAGGGACGTCCAAGCGTCCTGGAGGGGACTGTGGGATGATCTTGAGCCCGGAACGAGACTGGGAATCTCGGAGTACGGGCTTGAGAAAGGTTTGATCACAAATGTCCCGTAGATAGTTAGACCGGGTATCGGTATTGGATGTTTGGGACCAGTGCTTTGTTCCTGGATCGTAACACGAGTAGGAAGGGGGCTGCCCAAGAGCCCCAGAGAATGCTGTGAGGTGGGCATCGGTACTGGTAGCTTGGAACCGGTATTATTGGCCCAATCACAAGCGCTCAACTGTGGTGGAGGACGTCCAAGCGTCCTGGAGGGGACTGTGGGATGATCTTGAGCCCGGAACGAGACTGGGAATCTCGGAGTACGGGCTTGAGAAAGGTTTGATCACAAATGTCCCGTAGATAGTTCCACCGGGTATCGGTATTGGATGTTTGGGACCAGTGCTTTGTTCCTGGATCGTAACACGAGTAGGAAGGGGGCTGCCCAAGAGCCCCAGAGAATGCTGTGAGGTGGGCATCGGTACTGGTAGCTTGGAACCGGTACTATTGGCCCAATCACAAGCGTTCAACTGTGGTGAGGGACGTCCAAGCGTCCTGGAGGGGACTGTGGGATGATCTTGAGCCCGGAACGAGACTGGGAATCTCGGAGTATGGGCTTGAGAAAGGTTTGATCACAAATGTCCCGTAGATAGTTAGACCGGGTATCGGTATTGGATGTTTGGGACCAGTGCTTTGTTCCTGGATCGTAACACGAGTAGGAAGGGGGCTGCCCAAGAGCCCCAGAGAATGCTGTGAGGTGGGCATCGGTACTGGTAGCTTGGAACCGGTACTATTGGCCCAATCACAAGCGTTCAACTGTGGTGAGGGACGTCCAAGCGTCCTGGAGGGGACTGTGGGATGATCTTGAGCCCGGAACGAGACTGGGAATCTCGGAGTACGGGCTTGATAAAGGTTTGATCACAAATGTCCCGTAGATAGTTAGACTGGGTATCGGTATTGGATGTTTGGGACCAGTGCTTTGTTCCTGGATCGTAACACGAGTAGGAAGGGGGCTGCCCAAGAGCCCCAGAGAATGCTGTGAGGTGGGCATCGGTACTGGTAGCTTGGAACCGGTACTATTGGCCCAATCACAAGCGTTCAACTGTGGTGAGGGACGTCCAAGCGTCCTGGAGGGGACTGTGGGATGATCTTGAGCCCGGAACGAGACTGGGAATCTCGGAGTACGGGCTTGAGAAAGGTTTGATCACAAATGTCCCGTAGATAGTTAGACCGGGTATCGGTATTGGATGTTTGGGACCAGTGCTTTGTTCCTGGATCGTAACACGAGTAGGAAGGGGGCTGCCCAAGAGCCCCAGAGAATGCTGTGAGGTGGGCATCGGTACTGGTAGCTTGGAACCGGTACTATTGGCCCAATCACAAGCGCTCAAATGTGGTGGGGGACGTCCAAGCGTCCTGGAGGGGACTGTGGGATGATCTTGAGCCCGGAACGAGACTGGGAATCTCGGAGTACGGGCTTGAGAAAGGTTTGATCACAAATGTCCCGTAGATAGTTAGACCGGGTATCGGTATTGGATGTTTGGGACCAGTGCTTTGTTCCTGGATCGTAACATGAGTAGGAAGGGGGCTGCCCAAGAGCCCCAGAGAATGCTGTGAGGTGGGCATCGGTACTGGTAGCTTGGAACCGGTACTATTGGCCCAATCACAAGCGTTCAACTGTGGTGAGGGACGTCCAAGCGTCCTGGAGGGGACTGTGGGATGATCTTGAGCCCGGAACGAGACTGGGAATCTCGGAGTACGGGCTTGAGAAAGGTTTGATCACAAATGTCCCGTAGATAGTTAGACCGGGTATCGGTATTGGATGTTTGGGACCAGTGCTTTGTTCCTGGATCGTAACACGAGTAGGAAGGGGGCTGCCCAAGAGCCCCAGAGAATGCTGTGAGGTGGGCATCGGTACTGGTAGCTTGGAACCGGTACTATTGGCCCAATCACAAGCGCTCAACTGTGGTGAGGGACGTCCAAGCGTCCTGGAGGGGACTGTGGGATGATCTTGAGCCCGGAACGAGACTGGGAATCTCGGAGTACGGGCTTGAGAAAGGTTTGATCACAAATGTCCCGTAGATAGTTAGACCGGGTATCGGTATTGGATGTTTGGGACCAGTGCTTTGTTCCTGGATCGTAACACGAGTAGGAAGGGGGCTGCCCAAGAGCCCCAGAGAATGCTGTGAGGTGGGCATCGGTACTGGTAGCTTGGAACCGGTACTATTGGCCCAATCACAAGCGTTCAACTGTGGTGAGGGACGTCCAAGCGTCCTGGAGGGGACTGTGGGATGATCTTGAGCCCGGAACGAGACTGGGAATCTCGGAGTACGGGCTTGAGAAAGGTTTGATCACAAATGTCCCGTAGATAGTTAGACCGGGTATCGGTATTGGATGTTTGGGACCAGTGCTTTGTTCCTGGATCGTAACACGAGTAGGAAGGGGGCTGCCCAAGAGCCCCAGAGAATGCTGTGAGGTGGGCATCGGTACTGGTAGCTTGGAACCGGTACTATTGGCCCAATCACAAGCGCTCAACTGTGGTGGGGGACGTCCAAGCGTCCTGGAGGGGACTGTGGGATGATCTTGAGCCCGGAACGAGACTGGGAATCTCGGAGTACGGGCTTGAGAAAGGTTTGATCACAAATGTCCCGTAGATAGTTAGACCGGGTATCGGTATTGGATGTTTGGGACCAGTGCTTTGTTCCTGGATCGTAACACGAGTAGGAAGGGGGCTGCCCAAGAGCCCCAGAGAATGCTGTGAGGTGGGCATCGGTACTGGTAGCTTGGAACCGGTACTATTGGCCCAATCACAAGCGTTCAACTGTGGTGAGGGACGTCCAAGCGTCCTGGAGGGGACTGTGGGATGATCTTGAGCCCGGAACGAGACTGGGAATCTCGGAGTACGGGCTTGAGAAAGGTTTGATCACAAATGTCCCGTAGATAGTTAGACCGGGTATCGGTATTGGATGTTTGGGACCAGTGCTTTGTTCCTGGATCGTAACACGAGTAGGAAGGGGGCTGCCCAAGAGCCCCAGAGAATGCTGTGAGGTGGGCATCGGTACTGGTAGCTTGGAACCGGTACTATTGGCCCAATCATAAGCGCTCAACTGTGGTGAGGGACGTCCAAGCGTCCTGGAGGGGACTGTGGGATGATCTTGAGCCCGGAACGAGACTGGGAATCTCGGAGTACGGGCTTGAGAAAGGTTTGATCACAAATGTCCCGTAGATAGTTAGACCGGGTATCGGTATTGGATGTTTGGGACCAGTGCTTTGTTCCTGGATCGTAACACGAGTAGGAAGGGGGCTGCCCAAGAGTCCCAGAGAATGCTGTGAGGTGGGCATCGGTACTGGTAGCTTGGAACCGGTACTATTGGCCCAATCACAAGCGCTCAACTGTGGTGGGGGACTCCAAGCGTCCTGGAGGGGACTGTGGGATGATCTTGAGCCCGGAACGAGACTGGGAATCTCGGAGTACGGGCTTGAGAAAGGTTTGATCACAAATGTCCCGTAGATAGTTAGACCGGGTATCGGTATTGGATGTTTGGGACCAGTGCTTTGTTCCTGGATCGTAACACGAGTAGGAAGGGGGCTGCCCAAGAGCCCCAGAGAATGCTGTGAGGTGGGCATCGGTACTGGTAGCTTGGAACCGGTACTATTGGCCCAATCACAAGCGTTCAACTGTGGTGAGGGACGTCCAAGCGTCCTGGAGGGGACTGTGGGATGATCTTGAGCCCGAAACGAGACTGGGAATCTCGGAGTACGGGCTTGAGAAAGGTTTGATCACAAATGTCCCGTAGATAGTTAGACCGGGTATCGGTATTGGATGTTTGGGACCAGTGCTTTGTTCCTGGATCGTAACACGAGTAGGAAGGGGGCTGCCCAAGAGCCCCAGAGAATGCTGTGAGGTGGGCATCGGTACTGGTAGCTTGGAACCGGTACTATTGGCCCAATCACAAGCGCTCAACTGTGGTGGAGGACGTCCAAGCGTCCTGGAGGGGACTGTGGGATGATCTTGAGCCCGGAACGAGACTGGGAATCTCGGAGTACGGGCTTGAGAAAGGTTTGATCACAAATGTCCCGTAGATAGTTAGACCGGGTATCGGTATTGGATGTTTGGGACCAGTGCTTTGTTCCTGGATCGTAACACGAGTAGGAAGGGGGCTGCCCAAGAGCCCCAGAGAATGCTGTGAGGTGGGCATCGGTACTGGTAGCTTGGAACCGGTACTATTGGCCCAATCACAAGCGCTCAACTGTGGTAAGGGACGTCCAAGCGTCCTGGAGGGGACTGTGGGATGATCTTGAGCCCGGAACGAGACTGGGAATCTCGGAGTACGGGCTTGAGAAAGGTTTGATCACAAATGTCCCGTAGATAGTTAGACCGGGTATCGGTATTGGATGTTTGGGACCAGTGCTTTGTTCCTCGATCGTAACACGAGTAGGAAGGGGGCTGCCCAAGAGCCCCAGAGAATGCTGTGAGGTGGGCATCGGTACTGGTAGCTTGGAACCGGTACTATTGGCCCAATCACAAGCGCTCAACTGTGGTGGGGGACGTCCAAGCGTCCTGGAGGGGACTGTGGGATGATCTTGAGCCCGAAACGAGACTGGGAATCTCGGAGTACGGGCTTGAGAAAGGTTTGATCACAAATGTCCCGTAGATAGTTAGACCGGGTATCGGTATTGGATGTTTGGGACCAGTGCTTTGTTCCTGGATCGTAACACGAGTAGGAAGGGGGCTGCCCAAGAGCCCCAGAGAATGCTGTGAGGTGGGCATCGGTACTGGTAGCTTGGAACCGGTACTATTGGCCCAATCACAAGCGCTCAACTGTGGTGGAGGACGTCCAAGCGTCCTGGAGGGGCCTGTGGGATGATCTTGAGCCCGGAACGAGACTGGGAATCTCGGAGTACGGGCTTGAGAAAGGTTTGATCACAAATGTCCCGTAGATAGTTAGACCGGGTATCGGTATTGGATGTTTGGGACCAGTGCTTTGTTCCTGGATCGTAACACGAGTAGGAAGGGGGCTGCCCAAGAGCCCCAGAGAATGCTGTGAGGTGGGCATCGGTACTGGTAGCTTGGAACCGGTACTATTGGCCCAATCACAAGCGCTCAACTGTGGTGAGGGACGTCCAAGCGTCCTGGAGGGGACTGTGGGATGATCTTGAGCCCGGAACGAGACTGGGAATCTCGGAGTACGGGCTTGAGAAAGGTTTGATCACAAATGTCCCGTAGATAGTTAGACCGGGTATCGGTATTGGATGTTTGGGACCAGTGCTTTGTTCCTGGATCGTAACACGAGTAGGAAGGGGGCTGCCCAAGAGCCCCAGAGAATGCTGTGAGGTGGGCATCGGTACTGGTAGCTTGGAACCGGTACTATTGGCCAATCACAAGCGCTCAACTGTGGTGAGGGACGTCCAAGCGTTCTGGAGGGGACTGTGGGATGATCTTGAGCCCGGAACGAGACTGGGAATCTCGGAGTACGGGCTTGAGAAAGGTTTGATCACAAATGTCCCGTAGATAGTTAGACCGGGTATCGGTATTGGATGTTTGGGACCAGTGCTTTGTTCCTGGATCGTAACACGAGTAGGAAGGGGGCTGCCCAAGAGCCCCAGAGAATGCTGTGAGGTGGGCATCGGTACTGGTAGCTTGGAACCGGTACTATTGGCCCAATCACAAGCGCTCAACTGTGGTGAGGGACGTCCAAGCGTCCTGGAGGGGACTGTGGGATGATCTTGAGCCCGGAACGAGACTGGGAATCTCGGAGTTCGGGCTTGAGAATGCTACCCTACCTAGAGTTTGCTCTGAAGTGGGCATCGGTACTGGTGGCTTGGATCTGGTACTATTGGCCCAATCAGGAGGATTTAATAAGGAGAGATTTCCAAGCGTCTAAAAGGGGAACAGTGCTTTTGTGTTGCAGTGCTTGTTTTCGTTACTGGTACTGTGGACATGGAAACTGTATTCCAGTAACCGGGAAAAAGGTTGGTGTTTACCTTATACCTGGAGTTATACTCAGTTTGAGTTCAAAAAATATAACAAAATTATAAAAAATACAAAAAAAGAAGAGATGGCAGGAGTAGAGGACGAAAAGAAAAATAATTAATTAGGTTTCACATGTGAGTTAATGTTTGACGCAGAAAGTACAAATACAATGTAAAAGATAGTTATAATATATTTTACAAATCATTCCGTTGCAAATTCACATCAATGTTAACAAGTATAAAAATCATCAAATGACGATGTATTAGATGATTGGCGGTGTTCTCGTAAATCCAGCGTTTGCCTATTCCGTTGTTCTCGTAAATTTAAATTCATCGCAAGTTGATTATGATTTAGGAGTATTTTCCCATCAGACATTAAGTGCCATCAAGTACCAGATTATACCTCATTTACTTTTTACAAAAGTTCTAGCATACATCAAAACCAACACATAACTAAGCGAATATGGAAGTAAGTTGCACGAGCCACATGAACTGTTGTTCATAAATACTGATAGAGTTTCAAAAATCAATTAAAGTATAGGGAAAATAGTAATGTGATAATGAAAGCAATTCGGTTCAAACAAGAAGTTTGTAAATCAATATTGAAGATTAGAAAATAATTAAGTATCAAAGATCATGTTGCCGGTGATACAGTTTGCAGCAGAAAGGCCTGATAGAAACTTGTTGAAATAACAACCGTACACATTTTGAGCAGAGAAAAACCATCATCGATCTCCCGGATTTGTGCTAGGTTTCCCAACTGGTAAGCTTTAGCTCTACATGAACTGTGTTATTAAGAATACCCGTTTAACGCCCATTTTCTTTTCAATTCACAGATTTCTCTATAGATTCTGACCATGTTTTTAAGTGAAACATAACATTAGAGTCTTATACAATAGAGATATATATAATGGGCCGGTCCCGCGAACCAGTCGTCAACTCGTACGTTTCAATGGTATGCTTGTGATGGGTTCAAGCCTAGAATGGACCCCGGTGTTCCCCCGGTGGCAACGACCAACTATTCGACTAAGTGGTACCTGTATAAGCCTTGAAAACCTATATAATCCAGCGTGTCCGCATAGAACGCTACGCCAAATGGAGGAAGAAGAAGAACAATAGAGCAAAGAAACAGAGCATGAATGTCAACTACAATCGCGCCAACATGGGTGCTGGTGGATATGGTGCATCGAATGTTCTGAATGAATCGATCGAAAGTCGTTGGACAGTTGCGGAGCTGCGATGAACTCGAGTGATCTTGTAGCAGAATAACAAGCCAATTGGATTCGAAAACGAAATCCAGACTTTGCTTCATAAACGATGACGAAGTAGTAATACATGAACATACATACATGAACATCACCCAGCATCGTATTGTAAGCGGAAAGGGGAATGATGATGGTTTTTTCGAAACTAATGCTCACATCACATGCATTTAAAGAATGACAACATTGGGTACTCATCATGGTTGTATGACAGTTTTGGATGAACTTTGTTCGTTGGACTTGTTCACTATAAGGTACAGCTATTGTTAAATAGTTTAGTTTAATTATTTAACTGAATTTCAATCATCTAATTTAATTTCTGTTCATCCTTTTATTCCACAGACCAACTAACTGACTGAAATTTCTGCTGTGCCCCATGAGCTCAAGATGGAGTAATACCCTATAGCGGAGCCTTCTGCCGGCATATTATTCTCAACGGCCATAAAGACTGAGCACGCAGTATTGCTATAACCGGCTATGATCGATGCCTAATAACTTCAACAATCTTTGGTCAACATGTTGGACTTCGGGAAACAAATGTTGAAATAGTTGCGCTTTGAGTTTAGAATTCGTCAAAAAAGATTCCTTTGATTATCAAAAAACCTTTCATAGCCAACATCAGTTAACAGAACAGAAAATACGGAAGGATGAAGAGTTGAATATTTTATCTTTAGACAACAACATACCATTTTTAGAGAACATAGATAGGAATAGTTTGAATTTGAATAAAATACGACCACTATATACAGGATATACGAACACGTCCAAATAATTGCAGGAAAAATTCATTTTCAGACATAAAATGTGTAGGTTACACAAAAATGTATTTCCGTGATTTGTAATAAAACTGGATTGAAAACAATATCTGATATACAAGTATTTAATAATTGTTTAAACAAGTTTTTGAACAGCATTTATTAATTTACTTATATTTGGGAAGACAAAGTACGGTTGCCTCCCCTCTTCCCACGTCGTTTAGTGTGTTGTGTGATGTAGCTTAGCATTCCTGCGTTATAATTAGTGCCAACTTTGCCCATTTTCCAACACCTGAGATCAAAATCGCTCAAACGTCGTTGATCCACATCTCGCATCTGTTTGATTTGATAAAACTAAAATGTTTCAGATCAAGAAACGGCGTTCGTTCCTTGTGATGGCTATTATATAGAAATTTTCTGATATCTTCATCCGCTGTAGAAACAGCATCAACGGTAGGAATAAATAGAACCCGACAGATATCATAATACTGTGCTGATCTCATAAATCTGTCACATCCGTGGTTTTTGTTGAGGTTCCTTAAAGAGAAAACAGTAGAGAAAAATATACAGTAACGGCTACCTGAAGTCGGACACCTCATATTTTAACTTATTATCTGACTGCGGCATCCCGGACAGTTCCCTAGACCACTCACCGGAAAAAAAATCACCCATCGTTGACAACACCCTTGAGCTATCAAAATTTAATAACTTATTTACTTACTTGGGCCGGTCTGGTTGCACAGTCGTCAACTCGTACGACCTAACAACATGCCCGTCATGGATTCAAGTCCCGAATAGACCGTGCCTACATACGCAGGACTGACTTTGCTGCTATGGTAACAATAAGGCCTGGGTCTATGAACATGATGTTGCGGCAACATTTGTTCAATGGCAACATTTTTGGATTTTCCTATTTATTTCAAAAACTGTGCACAAATATGCTCACAAAAACATTTTAAAATTAAGTTGAAATTATTTTTTATCTGTTTTGATGATCAAACAAGTCCGAAAATGTTCCTGCAACACATAAACATGAAGCGAATCGATTTGTTTCACTCGCAACAAAAATGTTCCCGCAACATGAGTTTGACAGTTCGTCCACACGATTTGGCAACAAATGTTCCCGCAACATTTTCATCGTCCATCGTTTCCTTGCGCTTCTATCCTAAATATACTTGATGTATTTTGACCTACGATCCTTGCTTTGACAATTATGTGTATGCATGTTGCTTCTTTATGTGCTGCGTGTTGCTTATTTGATCCTCCGGCTGTACGGAACTTTGCTAGACTGGTTTTACCGTATTTTTACCATTTAACTCGTTCCCGACAGGCGTTCCCAAAAACGCTTGATTATTTCGGCCGACGATAAATATGCCATAAAACAAGATAACGTTTGATTCTTTCATTGCTGGTATTACTTTCAATAATTTTAACTCGTATGATTTTCTGTTACTTTTCTTACCGAATGTTTCTAGTAAGATGTACATTTGAAGTTACTTATTTATTATTTATTTATTTGAAGATTTTCGGATTATTCTCAGTTTATAGTAGGCATGTTGACCCGGTTGCTTTACGTAAGTGAGTAAATTTACTAGTAGCGTTTACTAGTGGTAGTGCGTTAAAAACTTTCCTATGAAAAAAGTTAGTAATTTTGATATGATGTTTCCTCATTCGTCATAAATATTGTTTCAAACGAACTGAATCTAGCACACAACCGATGTGAATTACAAAAACAAAATTAGTTATGTAATGACTTACTTGTACATAATGTTAAATGAGTAGAATTGTGTAGAATTCATCTACGCTAAACAAGATTCGTCGTAATAAAATCCAACTATTCAAGTGATTAAAAAATATTACAAAAAAATCTCTGCATTTCTTTCTCTTTTTCTTCTTCTTCTTCTTAGGTCTTCTTCAACCAAACTGTACCGTTCGAAATTCTCCTTTAACTGTTGTTTAAAGGTGCGTCAAATGAACCATCACCGTATGGTTAATTCAGTACACGTGAAAAAGATAAATGATCCGGTTTACAAAAGAAGAATGCTGTAGCATATCTGCTATACAGAACATATTGTAATACACACTATCAGCTATAAACACATTGTAACACACTTTGGAAAGCCAAACCACACCATTGTAACACATTCATTATAACACATTCAGTAAATCAGATCATTGTAGTGTATGCGTGAGGTTTTAGTTTAAGAGTAATATGTATTAGTATATGTGAGTTTAAAGTGTAACTTGTATTGGTAATAAAGTAGGTCAGTCTAGTCCAGTCCGTCGATACGTATAGATGTCACAAATTGGCGACGAGGATAAAGTCAAGCCTGTTTTAAACAAGCCCGTAGTAAAAGTCGAAGTGTTAAAAATGAATACTATGGGAAACATTGAGCCCTACGTCTTGGGAGAATGTTTTAAGGAGTACACTAGTCGGCTTGAAATGTTTTTCTTGGTCAACGATGTGTCCGAAGAGAAGAAAGTGCCGATCATGGTGACAATGGCGGGAGCGTCATTGTATTCAGCCGCAGTAAAGATTTGTTCACCGGATGATCCACGAGAAAAGTCGTATAAGGATTTAGTGAATGCCTTAAGTGAATATTTCACACCAGTGGAGAATATCGTGTCGGAGCGCTACCAATTTCGCAAGCTGAAACAGTCATCGGATCAGTCGATAAACGACTACATTATCAGCCTTAAAGCGAAAGCGAAATCGTGCGATTATGGATCGTTTTTACCGGATGCGCTAAGGGATCAGTTTGTTGCTGGAATCCGAGACCATGAGCTTCGGACGCGGTTGCTGAGAGAATCGAGAGTGAAATTTGCGGATGCGTGTGAAATAGCGCGTTCGTGGGAAGGGGCGCAGCAGCAGAACGCAGCGATGGTGGAGAAGGAGATGCATGCGGTAGCGAGCGTGCGTAAAACACCTGTACAGCAGCAGAGCAAGCAGTTGGAACGAGAGTATGTGTATCGTCGAAGCAGCCAGGAGCAAAAGACGAAGAAGTGCGGAGTGTCATCGTTGTGGTCGTGCGCACAATCCTGCAACTTGTCCAGCAAAAGCGTGGAAGTGTTACGTGTGTGGAAAAATGGGACACGTTTCATCGAAGTGTCGGTTTGCAAAAAAACATATGAGTAACGCTAGTAGAGGTCAGCTACGGAAAGTAGATTGCGATAAAGGTCAAAATCCTCAGATGGTCCGTCTTGCTTGTAATAGTAAGCAATTAGAGTTTGAGATAGATTGCGGTGCGTGTGTTAGTGTAATTTCGGAAGAAACATATACTAAAATGTTCAACGATGTACAAATACTACCAACCGAGGAATCCTTTTTCTCAGCGTCAGGGCAAGCGATAAAGCCAATGGGAAAAATGTGTGTAAAAGTGGAAATAGCGAGGTGCGCTAAATTATTTGAATTAGAACTAATAATAATTCGATCGGAAAGAAGTGTTACGCCACTGCTAGGAAGAAATTGGTTAGATGTTTTGTTTCCGGATTGGAGAAAAGCATTCGAGTTAAAAAGTGTAGAATCAGATGTGCTGGCTGAGTTACAAAAAAAATTTCCGTGTACTATTAATGCGTCAAATGAGTCAATTAAGGGATTTGAGGCAAATTTAGTATTGAAAGAGGATTATTGTCCAATTTTTCATAAAGCCTATTCCGTTCCCTTCACCTTACAAAGGAAAGTCGAAGAAGAGTTAAACAAAATGGTCGAAGAAGGTGTGTTAGTGCCAACAAAGTATTCCGAATGGGCGAGTCCTGTGGTAATAGTGGAAAAAGAAAATGGTTCTGTTAGGCTATGTCTAGATGGAAAAGCAACGCTGAATAAGTATTTGTCGATGGAACATTATCCACTTCCAAAAATTGAGGATATATTTGCTAAAATTTCTGATTGGAAATTATTTTGTAAAATCGATTTATCAGGTGCATATTTACAAGTCAAATTGTCCGAGTCTGCGAAACAAATATGCACGATTAATACATCCAAAGGATTGTTCAATTATACACGTATGCCATTTGGAATCCATACAGCCCCAGCGATCTTTCAAAGTATAATAGATCAAATATTAAGAAATACGAAAGGATTGGCATATATAGATGATATTATTGTCGGAGGGAAAAATGCGGAAGAATGCAAAACGAATTTATATGAAGTAATGGAAAAATTGAACAGTCATAACGTAAAGATTAATGCGAATAAGTCAGTTTTTTATGTGTCACGTATAGAATATTTGGGTCACACTATAACGAGTAATGGAATACACCCAATTGAATCCAAAGTAGAAGCTATTGTAAAAGCACCAGTACCGAGTAATATAAGTCAACTTCAAGCATACTTGGGATTACTGAATTATTACCATAGATTCTTTCCAAATGTATCAACCACATTATACCCTTTATATCAATTGTTGCGAAAAGAGAAAAAGTTTGAATGGACTAAATCATGTCAAGAAGCGTTTGAAAAGTCGAAAATATTGCTATGTGAAAACAGAATGTTAGTTCCATATGACCCCGAAAAACCGTTAGTTTTGCAAGTCGATGCAAGTCCATATGGAATAGGTGCAATTTTGTCGCATGTTATTAATAACGAGGAAAAGCCAATTATGTTTGCGTCAGCGTCACTATCAGAAGCCCAAAAGAATTACGCTCAAGTCCATAGAGAAGCGCTAGCTGTTGTATTCGGAGTGAAGAAATTTCACAATTATCTTTATGGGAGAAAATTTAGATTAGTAACGGACAACAGTGGAGTCAAAGAGATTTTCAATCCTACGAAAGGAACGTCGAAAATTGCTGTTGCAAGATTACAGAGATGGTCGTTAATACTAGCAAACTATGAGTACACAATAGAACATAGAGCTGGAAGGAAAATGAGCAATGTTGATGCACTGTCGCGTTTACCTTTGTCAGAGGAAAATAAGATAGAGGATACAAAGTTGAGTCTAAAAGTGTTAGAAGAAGAGACAATCGATCTAGAAACACTAAAAGAAAGTCAAAAAAGTGATGAAGAGATACGGCAATTATATGAATACGTTAAGAAAGGATGGCCAAAACAACTAAACCAAGAGTTTATACCATACTTTAAAATAAGGTATCATTTTGGGATTGAGCAAGAAGTCTTATATTTCGACGAAAGAGTGGTGGTACCAAAACGCTTGAAAACGAAAATACTACACCAATTTCATGGAAACCACGAAGGAATAGTTAGAATGAAAATGCACGTAAGGCAACATTTGTGGTGGAGAAAGTTGGATAAAGACATAATTGAATTTGTACAAGCGTGTGAGGTATGTCAAGCACGTCAACCGATAAAGAGAGAAATAGTTGACACCACTTGGAGGAAAGCAGAACAGCCCTTTGAAAGGATACACGTCGATCTATTATATTTTGAGTCGCGTACGTTATTAATAATCGTAGACGCATATACAAAGTACATTGACGTGAGAGTACTTAATATGTCGAAAGCTACAGATATAATCGAACAGTTAGAGTCAGTCTTTGCTTACTTCGGAAGTCCAAAGGAGTTAGTGTCTGATAACGGTCCTCCGTTCAATTCCGAAGCATTTAAAGTATTTCTAGAAAAACATAAAGTCAAAGTTACAAAATCACCACCATACCACCCACAGTCGAATGGTTTAGCAGAGAGAGGTGTGAGAACTGTCAAGGAAGTGCTGAGTAAATTTTTATTGGATGAAAAAAGCAAACCATTGTCGTTAGTAAGGAAGATAAACAAATTCCTCATAAATTATAGAAATACGCCGCATACAGTAACGAAAGTAACACCATCTAGTAAGATGTTATCATATAGACCAAAAACGCAATACGATGTAACGCATTCTTTTATATCAGATTCCGTCACTAAGCCGAACGAACAAAACTACCTAAGTGGTAAACAAGATAGAAAGGATCGAAAGGGGAAGTACCAAAGAAACAAAATTGTAGTATATAAATATGGTGAAAAAATATGGTACAGGAATCACTTTAAAGATATATTGCGATGGATACCGGCTACGGTATTAAAGAAAGTTAGCCCCCTCATCTATTTAGTAAATTTAAAGGGATCTTCAAGATTAGTCCACATTAACCAAATACGCAAAAGAGGTATCGTCCGGTCATTTCATCCTCCAATAGAAATAGAGAAAGAAGTAAAATTCCATGAAATACGCAAACGGAAACGAAGTGAATCAAGATCGCCTCCGATCAGACGATCTGACCGATTAAAGGGTCAGCCTAGAAGAAAATATTGTAAATAGTGTAAATCCAAGTTAGTCCGGGAGAATGTAGTGTATGCGTGAGGTTTTAGTTTAAGAGTAATATGTATTAGTATATGTGAGTTTAAAGTGTAACTTGTATTGGTAATAAAGTAGGTCAGTCTAGTCCAGTCCGTCGATACGTATAGATGTCACAATCATATCATAGCACCGCAACCGGAAGAGTTCAGGCCGTCCATTCAAACAAATAACAGATGTGACACACTTATCAAAAACAACCGAAACGCACAACATAAGCAGGAACAGCATGTAACCCAAAGCAGGAACAGTATATGCATTAAACCCAAAACAGGAACTTAGTGACAAGAACCATCGTTCTTGTCAACAAAAGACAAACGTAACTAGCTGAGTGAAAACAATAACTTTCCAACATACAACCCGGAACCAAATGTGAGAAACCCTTAACTTCTTTTGAGTATAAATAAAACCAACTCCGATCATGGCAAGTCAGATTCGTTCGGACTGTCAGGATAGGACTATGCCCATCCTACATCTATCGAGTTCTCATTTAAAGAGTTTAGATATGTCCCCCTGCCCAAGGTAAGGCCTCTAAACTCCAACGTTTCCAGTAAGGGAAACCTCCTAAAGGTTTCTATGATCGCCTGGACGATCAAGTGTCGAAAAGTCCGCTCGAACGAAGTTTTAATCCACCTCGGCTCATGTCAGTAAAAACTGACCTACCGCGACGGTACTCGAAGTACAGTTGTACGATCATCGCATTACATGGCGACCGTGACCTTAATCTGCAATCGACAGGCAGAAGTGTAAGCAAATTATTTCAAGTAAAATGTGATACGTACAACGGTAACGTAAAGCGTAAGTGTCGTGTGACGAACCAAAAGTATTGTGACCATAAGCGGCAGTCGGCGGAAAGTGAAAAAAAAAGTGTCAAATGTGCAATTTTTTTACGGAACATTCATCAACGCAGCGGGTGCAAGTAACCCATATGTAAACAAAAGCAATAACGATGAAAGAACAGCTACAAGCAAGTTCCGTACAGTGCAGAATGAAAAGAAAAAACATTTAGTGCAGTGTAAGTGCAAATTGAATGTTTAATTGATGAACAAACATTAACCGTACACAGTGTTGTGAGAACCTACCTAAATGTGTAAAAACGTATTAACGCTCATGCGATCGGTTTACCTAGTAGAGTAACCTTGAAATGGGAAACTATAGAAAAAAAGCTAACTTTTAACAACAACCCAAGTTCAGCACAGTACAGTATAGCAATCTATACGATTCTTGGAGCAAGTGATATGGAATGATAAAGTGCAGTGCAAAACAAGCTGTGGTCAGTGTGATTGAATGGAACAACCGTTCCCACCGTGGAAGACGAAAAGAAAAACCGAGCCCACCGCCCAATATGGATTGGCAGACGTGAATGGACAAGTGTCTCATCCCCGACAAGACATCGAGTGGCGACTGATGACATCGCAGAACTTCACATCTAACATCGAGTATGTACCTAGCACCGATTTAACACCTTGCACCGGTAAAAATGCAGCGTAGCATCATCATCAGCAGCAGCAAAATTAATTACATGTTATGAATTTAAACAAGGTACCGTAAATTCAAAATGTTACTGATGAGGCTGCATGAATTTGCAAAAGCAGCAGAAAAAAATAGTTTAGAATATATTCCCCTTGCATGACAGATACAAATAAGATATCAAATTAATCCACATCAAACATAAGACGCAAAAATGACAAAATCAAATTTTAACGTAAATACGAATATAAGCCAAGCATTAGAGCTTGCGATGCATAAGATATGCCTAATAGCAAAGAAACACAAAGAATCAAACTAACAATATCAATGATAACATATTTAAATGTCATTACTTGCTGATAATTCAAGAAGTATCAAACAAATCTATTTTCAATACTGATTTTATCTTACATAAGAATGACTACTAGACCACTAGATTGACAAGAAGGTTTAATAACCCCTACAGAAAACTATATTTGGCGTATAAATCCAGTACAAAAAAGCAATAACATATGAATGAAAAAAAAATAATTTAAGACCATGTTAGAAATTAACAGCAAAAAAAAATATCTTAAAGTAAAATATCGATCAATTTAAGATTTTAAATCATTTAAATGAACTAAAACTAACAAAAATAACAAAAATGGCTAAATTTGATCTTGAAACAGCCATAGGTCTTGTACCAATGTACGATGGTTCTTCTGATACTTTTGACACATTTGAAGACGCATCAAAGTTTTTGTTTGAACTAAATCCAAACCATGAAGCCATGCTTATAAAATTCCTACGAACCAGATTGATTGGTAAAGCAAGAATAGGGCTACCTAGCAATATTACATCTTTTACAGAGCTTATAAATGACATCAAAAAAAGATGTAAAGAAAAGCTAACACCCAACAGGATTATAGTGGAATTGAAATCCATTACATCAAAGGATACACAAACAATTTGCAAGAAAGTTGAAATGCTTACAGAAAAACTCAATTTAATTTACCTAGAATTAGAATTCCCAGAAAAAATTGCAAGCGATATGGCAATCAAACAAGGGATAGAAACTCTAAGACAAAAGATTTCAAATGAAGAAACCAAAATGATCTTGAAGATTGGTACTTTCTCAACGATAACAGATGCAACTCAAAAGGTATTGCAAAATGAATGCGAGGAAATAAATAAAAATAGTTATCAATTTAACACACAGGGCTATAGTCTAAACCATGAATACCCGCAAAGAAACAAACAGCTTAATTACCAAATTTTTCCAAATTTGAATCAATCATTAACTACTCAAACAATACCCAACAACTATAGTTATAAAAATAATAACAACTTCAGTTTCTACAAACGCCACCATCAGTTAAAGAATTGTAGTAGTCAGAGTCAAGTTAATCAAAGATATAATAATCGCGAATACAATTATAGCAATAGTATTCAGAACAGATCCAATAATATGCAATGTTATTACATCAGAACAGAACAGAACAGAAATGAACAGTTCAATAATAATAATCAATTACATAAGAATCATACTTACCACCAAAATGATGAAGATTATAGAAATACTAATCAAATAAATGACCAAGTTAAAAAATATTATAGAAATATTAACAGCAAAGCAAACTATAATGACAGAAAATATGAAGATAAATCAAAAAGAAGACAGTCATTAAATAATGAAACAAATAATGATACGAAAAGGTCAAGAGACGACTCAAAAAGAATAATGAAAGTGAACGATAAATTCACAAAAGAATATGAAAATGATACTAACAATGATTATAAACATAACAACATGCAACATATACAAATGATTACAATAAGCAATGACAATGAGAAATTTATGTTTGAAAAACAAGTAACAGATAGTTTAATACTGCTAGACAACATGGAAATGAGCGATGAAATTAATTGCAACGACAATCATGCAACTGAGCCAAAACATTTGAAGATAAGAAAACGTAACATCAAATCAAAGAAAAAGTATATAAATGCATCAAACAATGAATTATATTGCCACGATAATAAGGCTAAAAAATGAATTATTTCACATTATGTGAAGAAAATGTAAAAGAACCAAGAAATAATGTTACTTACGACAAGATTCTAAAAGAGCTCAAAGAAAAATTTCATAATGTTATCACCATGCAAAAAGTCATAAGATCTATAAAAGCAGAAAACTCTAGAAACGAACCCAACAAAGGAATCATAGGAAAATCAAAATATTTTAGGAGAAAATTAAATATTCACTATTCTTTATCTCTAGATAATAGATCTATTTACATAAAATATTACCCACCTTAAGAGATAAGTAATGATTTAATTAGTAAACCAAAAAAGCATAACAAATACTCAGTTTAATTAAATGAAAAGAATAACTTCAAACATTTTCATTATTTTCGTTATTCTCCTAAAGGGAGGAGGTGTAGCATATCTGCTATACAGAACATATTGTAATACACACTATCAGCTATAAACACATTGTAACACACTTTGGAAAGCCAAACCACACCATTGTAACACATTCATTATAACACATTCAGTAAATCAGATCATACCATAGCACCGCAACCGGAAGAGTTCAGGCCGTCCATTCAAACAAATAACAGATGTGACACACTTATCAAAAACAACCGAAACGCACAACATAAGCAGGAACAGCATGTAACCCAAAGCAGGAACAGTATATGCATTAAACCCAAAACAGGAACTTAGTGACAAGAACCATCGTTCTTGTCAACAAAAGACAAACGTAACTAGCTGAGTGAAAACAATAACTTTCCAACATACAACCCGGAACCAAATGTGAGAAACCCTTAACTTCTTTTGAGTATAAATAAAACCAACTCCGATCATGGCAAGTCAGATTCGTTCGGACTGTCAGGATAGGACTATGCCCATCCTACATCTATCGAGTTCTCATTTAAAGAGTTTAGATATGTCCCCCTGCCCAAGGTAAGGCCTCTAAACTCCAACGTTTCCAGTAAGGGAAACCTCCTAAAGGTTTCTATGATCGCCTGGACGATCAAGTGTCGAAAAGTCCGCTCGAACGAAGTTTTAATCCACCTCGGCTCATGTCAGTAAAAACTGACCTACCGCGACGGTACTCGAAGTACAGTTGTACGATCATCGCATTACAATACGTAAAAAAAATCATGAAAATGAATGCAATAATTGAAATAACGAACAGAAAAACTTTTAAAAATTCGCGAATTAAGAAGAAAAATCAAGAAATGGTCTATTTTTGGGCTGTTGGTGTGAATTGCTTTCTAGGGTCAAAAGATAGATTGTTGCGTACGACCTCATTATGAAGTAAAAGCATATATGCGGATGTAGCGAAGTAAAACACTTCAAGTTAAAACGAAGTTCAAGTAAACACATATCAAGCAAAACACGCCTCAAGCACTAGCGCGCGCTTCAGAAACGCAACAAACATAAACAGGTAGTCAACCGTTCTCACGGTTCAAACGAGGAAGTAACTTTACGCAATTCATAAACCATAGGTACAAGTCGCATTAAATATAAATAAAACTTGTTATCAAAATAGTCATAGTTACAGTTAGCTGACCTATATGCGGTCAGCAACTAAATAGCATATAAGAAATGAAAACCTAAATAAAGGAAGCGCATTCGAACACAAACCTCAGAATCGCTCGTTTCTTAATAGTCGGAGGCAATCTCCGGTCGACGAAGGAAAAATATACCCGACTCGGTGTAAAGCACCGGCGTTGGGCGCTGCGACGGAGCAACACATCCGCCAGCAGCATTATAGATTGTCAATATTGGCTTGCTTTTCATGCGATCAAACCAACAGATTAATATTCAGTTCTACCGATTTTTGAGTAGTGTACCGATTCACAGACTTAACATGTATTGCTGTTTGCAAAAGAACGAAAGAACCGAAATCATGTTTACGTTCACAGCAATGAACGCCTCGATTCACTCACGGTCACTTAAAATAACCGAAATGGCCCATCTGTACTGTTGATTGGCCGTTCGAATTGTTTGCGCCAAGGATCTTAGGAGACTGCACGCTAGGTTTCCTAGTTCAGAAACAGCTCATGAATAAATTTATGGATCCTGTTAATTCTCAGAATATCCCGATTACTTTTTTCTTACGAAGAAAGGCAGTATTTTGTGAATTTTATTCCAAAGGTATGAAAGTGATCGTCGTTCCATCTGGCTTATGTGTTACTTTTTTTTTGGTTTTTTTCATGCGTTTTGTATACTTTTTACGGTATAACGATATTTCCCCATTTCGTAAGCGTTACCTGTGTAAAGGGGTGTTTATTTACCAGGCCACGAAATATCCTATTCTACCTGTCTAAGATTCTATTATTTAAAGAGCTCTAGAAATAGACACTAAATAAATAAAAATAAAAATAGCAGCACCATGTTATATTTGCAATATTTTTGGAGTTGCTAAAACGATTGAGAATTATGACGATAATATTCTGTATCGTCATAAATCTCAATCGTTAAGGCAACTCCAAAAATATTGCAAATATTCTAAAAATATGCAAAATAACCAGTTTTACACCACTCAAACACTTTTTTGATATAAACGTTCAGGTGCTTTTTTAAATTTTTCATTTTGTTTTAATTTTTCATGTTTCCAAAAAGAGGTGCGAAATAAGTATACAGCGCCTACCACAACTATATGGACAGTCGTTTTTCGCGATTTGCGGAAAATCCATAAGAGATAGATAAAACAGTGAATGTATGAGATGTGCAGAATACTATTTTACATCTTCGTATATTTTTTTCAAATTTTTTTAACACGTTCTTACACGACTTATGACGAAAAAACAAATTTATGGTCGTACCATAACTATAAAGACACTTCGAAAAACAGGTTTTCGAACAGGATCCTAAACATTTGATAAATATTTGATTTGATTTGATTAAATAAACAAAGATGTTAAAAAGCATTTTGCACAATACGTACATTCAATATTTTTATTTATCACTTCAGGATTTTCTGCAAATTGTGAAACATGACTGTCATAATAGTTACGGTAAGCTGTGTATTACTAATATTATTTCCTGTGAATACAGTCTACTTCCAACGGAATCGAAAGACAAGAGAATAACGAAAACTGCCAAAAATAATGAAAAAGGGCAGATAAGAGAAGAATCAATACCAAATCTTTCTATTATTTAATTAACACCTCTCACAATCGTCCAGGTGATACATGTGAAAACGATAAATAAAAACATACAATAAAAAAGCCTAAATATCAATGCACGTTCTTCATTCCGTAGCATATGCTATATTCTATCATTTTTGAAAGCATTTTTCTAATAAGAATGAATGTGGAAATTTTCTCTTTTTAGTTCAAACAACACTACTGCTGTGATACTCGATAATAACAGTTGTAAAGGTGAGCCAAAGCTATTACAATACGCCCATGCCAATGCATTTATTACTACTGCATTTATTACTAGTCAGCTTTTGCTGACATCGAGAAGAACATGCGTGCTTTTTGAAACGGAATGGTTAGCGAACTGTAAATTATCTTGTATTAGTGGTCCGATTCAATTAGATCTACCTGACTAGGGGTTGTTTTTTTTTACAAAAATAAAGTGCTAATATTTTGATTTTTATTTAGTTATTTTTATGTTTTGATACACTTTGTTGACCGTACGTGAACTCTTTTGCTGCTTCCTGCGCATGCTATTATTTAGATTTGAACCATTTCGTTTTTTTTTAGTAAGTTACTATCGTATTTGTAATACATTAGATACGCTTTTTGTTATTTAATGTTGGGTGTTTGTTGAATTGAATGTCAAGCCCCGAATGGACCGTGCCCCGTGATACGCAGGACTGACTGATCCTGATATAGTAATAATTAAGTCACCTACAGCCAAGCCCTACAAGACTATACCAACAACGGTTGTTTTGACAAAGAAGAAGAAGTTTATATAATTTATATTGTAAAGCGCACGTTTTGCCACATAGTTTCTACCTTATCATAATTGGCATAATGGGTATGCAGTCCAATTGAATTCTTTATTTATTTTATTTTATTTTATTTTATTTTATTTTATTTTATTTTATTTTATTTTATTTTATTTTATTTTATTTTATTTTATTTTATTTTATTTTATTTTATTTTATTAATTGCTCGGCCACGTTGGGTTACAGCAATAGTGCTTACTGACTATAGTATACAATTATTCACGAAGGAGTTGGAAGGAGTTTATGGTACGGAAAAGGAGCAAAGACGGGATCGGTAGACAGGATAGGATATGTTGAAATCGAACAGATCAGAAGTACTATTAAAAGACGACATAGCTCTTACAAAAGGCTCATTGCGAGCAAAACGTGTACGACATATAGGTAACTGGAGACGAAAACTATAACGTAAGGTGCGACAAGGTGCATACAAATGTGCGACAATTCTTAAACATTTTATAAATATTCTGTATTTGTTTTTCTATTGCTGCATAAGATGCACATATTTAAACTTTTAAAACCCGATATAATGTCGGAAAGGTTGTCTATACTTGTAGGACTTGTTTGTTCTGCGAGTTAGCATCGCAGATGTGACGTTAACGTTTCTGAATGTATGCCTGCATGCACATACTTTCAAGTACCAGTCGTGCTCCTAACGTTGTAACCTTTTCTGAGTTTATGACATACTTTCAAGCATCATTTGTGCTCTCAACACAACATTTGTGAACCGCACAGCGAAAAATTGTGTCCACTCCGTAGCGCATATGCCTGCAATATGTCAAATTTTGTAAGCAGACGTATGTTGCGTTCAGTAAAATGCCATACAAAATTTATTAACCATAAATTATTGGGAAAATCAATAATATCAATTATATTACATACGCGTCAACCATATTGGTTCTACAGACCTGAAGTTTATTTTTCACCAAATTAAACATGAGCTCCTGAATTCTGCTCCCTTTACTTGGTTGAACAGATCACCTAAATATTGTAATTTTTTCTTATCTTGATTTTGAGAAGGATCTTTGCAAAGGCGAATTTTCAGAAGTCAACGTAATGTTAAGGGTAGGAAGACAGTTTAGCTGATATGTGTAACGCACATGTACCGAGCCATGAAATGATACAAATCTAGATGTTTTTTTTTCAATTTGCTATTAGTAAGTAGTATTGTATTTACATTGGTTTTGAAATCTGTGTGTACCTATTCTGTAAAAACCCTCTAGTTAACACAAGACAAAGTAAAGAGAAATAACAAAATACATTGTAAAGTTTTTTTTCTAATATCCAACGAACGATAATGGTCAAACTAACAATGCTTAAGAATGAAGCAAACACCACATGCGACCATGTGTTTTACCATGCATACATGGGATTTCCAACCGATTGTTGAATACACACCCACAAACGCCAATACACAAAAAGAAAGGAAAGACAGAAAATTGTTTATTTCTTTTTTCCGTTAGGACACTGCGTGTCGTTTGTAAGTTACCACAGTCTGTTACGATCCGTCGAGCGTGTTGCACGTATAGCACAAGCTGCGCTAGAGGATTGATCATAAAAGGGCATACAATGTTCCATATTTGATTGTGTTTTGTTCAATTTGTATCTGTTTATCTCTTTTTGTATAGTGTTTAGGAATTAAAGTATTAAATTTTACAAACTTTGTTTTCTCGTCTTTTAATACTGCATGCTCAAATTTGTTTTTTTTTGTTTGTTTCATCAAAGGGTAGAGTGATTTCATTTAATGAGTGCAGTGTAAATGTGTATGTTTAGTGAAGTGCGAGTGTATATAGCGTATGTGTATGCAATTTTGATCGAGCGGACTATTCTCTGCTAAATAAGCCTTTCAAACAGATAAGTTTAATCACATTCGATGAATCAAGCTTTAAAGTTCTTTTTTAATAAACTTAAATATTGTTAAAATATTGCTTAAATTTTAAAAAGGTTGACCGAAGCTATTTTCAAATTCTATCTACAAAAAAGCATTCTAAACTTAATTTTATCAAAAAGTATTTCTCGAAAGCAACGACAGCTTAGAGAATCATCAATCGATTGATTAACTAAATTCACCAAAATTAGTTTAATAAATTGCAATGAAGTATACAACAATACTGTTACGATAAACAATGTACAGTGGTTCATAGAATTGATGGCTCAGCTACATTTTTTTATTTACTTTCTGTTTTTTGGCCTCATTTTCCTCTTTTCAGCAGCAGGTTTATAACATCTTAGAGGTGTTTTAGTTACCTTTTTAGCCTGATCAGTGAAATAGATCAGATCGATGTCTTCGCGCAGGCTTTTTCCACTTTAACGATGATAAGAAAATGAAATGAAGACGCGCACACAACCTTTCAGTTTGGTTTTACAATAGCAAGGGTTTATTAACAATGAAAAATGTCTTATATTCTTTTTTACTTTCTAAGTTAACCCCATTTTCAAGCGGTATGCGTTTTACTATCTTTGCCTGGATCGCCATGGATCTTTTCCGCGAGGACCGAGGATGTAAATGTTCGCCTGCCTTATCCTTTGTTTCGCATGAAGTTTTTTTACCATGATCCTTTTTGCCTGCTTGTCTTGTTTTATTAATTTACTCTGTTCTATCGTTCGTCGTGTACGGGCGTGGGTTGTTTATGTTGTTTATTGCCCGTTGTTTTATTGCACCGAGTTGTGTGTATGCAGATCGCTTTATGCTTATTTCGTATGGCGATCCTCGAAAAGGATATTATATATTTAGGATAGCGATAACGATCCCTGAGTAGAATAAATTGCGCTAGGTTGATTATTCTGTGCCATACTGTTGCAAGTTTGTTCAACTGCATTTGTTATAAAAATCTGAACTTATTTATAATACGCATGTTCGTACAGCGTTTCCTGTCTTATTATTTTGGGTAAATACAAAAAGACGGCTTACGAAGTAAGTTGATTTTACGAAATCTTATCTTTCTTAACGTTTCTTCTAACGGTCTTGTGAAAAGTCATCATTTCGTACGACTTAATATCATGTCGTTTTTAGTTCAAACTTCGTATGGGTACCAATCAGTCATATTTAATCAAGAGCCACAAATTAGTCAGGTCTTACTATATTGATATTATTCTACATCTTATCTACAATTTTCTAACACATCGGAATATCATGTCGTTTTTAGTTCAAACCTCGTATGGGTACCAATCAGTCATATTTAATCAAGAGCCACAAATTAGTCAGGTCTTACTATATTGATATTATTCTACATCTTATCTACAATTTTCTAACACATCGGAATGTGGACAGAGTGTATGCTGAGCTTTACATTTTGCCATTATTTCCTTCTGACTTTTACCCTTACTCGTTGATATAGATATTTTGTTGTCTTTCTTTGTGTGTAGCCTTGTTGTTCATGAAAATTAAATTATGACCTGACTGTGCATTTATCAATAATGGCATTACTTGTTCGTAAAAGGACTATCTTATGCGAATGTTTTTTTGGGATAACACTTCACTATGATAAGGCAATTCACTTTCATAGTGGCATTTTTTTGTTCGTGTAATTCAAATGGCTGGTAAAATCCTTTCCCAACCTCCACGCGGTACCGGCTGGAATATGCTCATAGTTGATGCATATACTGACAGGGAAGGTGTTTTGAAGAACAAACTTTACAATACCATATTTATGTTAGTAAAGTAAATATATTTTTTACCCACTTAACAAAGACCTTTCATTGGTCTCTACGCTACGATCAGCAACGGGTTATTTTGGAAAGTCTCTGTACTTTACACCCGATGTTTTGTTTAAGTTATATCTACATTTCACAACACATCCTGTATTAACATGTCGCAACACAATCCAGTTTTAACGTATCGGATATCCTGAGTTTGTAATGGTATTAATGAGACAGTAAAAAAGTGATATAAAAGGTTTTTTTCGGTTTTTGTTCGGCGATTGTTTAGGTAGTTGGGACGCCGAATGTCCCAGCTGATCGTAAAACTTTTGTTATTAGTTATCCTATGTTCGTGAAATTGTTCCAAATCCTGAAATCTACCTGGTTCCAGACTTTTTCTTACTTAGGGGTTTTACTGGTTTCCGGTTGGCATGTTTGTGTTTTGCCCTAACGCACATGTACATTTGTTGTTCCACATGTTGCACATGCGTTAATTGTTTAGCGGATTTTTACACTTTCCCGCAGAAACGTCCCTTTTTGGATTCTTTTCTTTAATAAATTTTAAAAATTTAATTTAAATTTAATTCAATGGTGTTGTTTTATTGAACCATCATCCTATGTTTTGTTCATGAATATGCCTTGGATCCTTGCTCTTATAGTCGATCTTGCGCATCAGGTTTCTTGTTTTTTTGGTCTATCAACGATGATCTTGAACAATAAGATACTGTTGAAAGCATGACTGCACTCAGATTTTATTCTGCCTATTAATAATGCAATAGAATTTTCAAAACATCAATCAAATGTTTGTTTAAACGCGCATTAACATTTAATTTATGATGAGGTTTGTTCAAAACCCAAAATAAATTAGGTTGAATAAATGGTTTATTAGGGGTCTCATATAAAGCAATTAATTATAAGGAATAATTAACATTGACGCTACAATTTGTTCACTTAATTTTATTCTAAACCACACTAACTATTTTTTTTTGCACTTTCGTTCACTGTAGTTATTAACATTAGGAAACATCTCCTCTCCACATTGAAGCCGCCAATGTAAATTTCGATTAGAAATTACACGAAGTCAAGTCGAGAAAAGTGAAACTAGAATAAAAACGCAGTACACATGTGCACTGGTTCGCTTTACAATTGTATGAATTTATTCGTATATAATAATTACGGCTTATATACTAGTTTGCTTGTGGTTCTACCGTGCGAAGATTTTTCTCTCCTTTTCTCGCATTTGAACGTATAGCTAACACTTTTCCTTTTCACATGCCTACGCATTCTCACTACGAGGTGTATCTGTTTGATGGCAAGTGAAATGGATGCAATTGTGATATATATTATTTTTTATTACCTTTCTCTGTTAAGAACGAATTGATTGCATTGATTGCGGGCGCAGGAATTTTCTTTTAAATTAAACTGTATCTAACCTTTTCTTCTGGCGCGTGTTTCGAATGTACCCCTGCATCGTCAAGTGCATAAAATCATTCTGTTGGTTTTGGGTTTGATCTGTTTATCGAATACTTCTGTCTTGGATCTTTTACATGGGTGATATTTTTGGTCGAATGTTAATTATAAAAAGGAATTGGCTTACCTGGGTAAGTTCCTTTGTTTCCTTTTGATGTGGTGCAGGGACGACGTTCTTCTTGTCTGGCGTTGGCTGCGCTGTGATGAATTGTTACACGATCACAACGCTTTTTAGCACGATTGTTCAGTAATTTAGTTAACAACACTACTTGTTGACGGCGGAACTCGGACCAGGCCACGCGAAGGAAAGGCCTTCGGTGTCCTAAGTTCCAACCGAAAACAGATTTATAGAAAAAGATGGGTTTATGCCTGAAAGGAGTTATTATAATTAATTGTGCATTAAACTTTCTGCTAGTATTCACGGTTCGTGGGAATCTATTCTGCAAAAGTGGCACAATTGATACAATAACTTTTCGGATGGGGCAGAGGGACCCGGATGAGACCTAAAGCAAATCCTAGGAAAGGCCAAGACGTTCAAAAGAAAATCGAGACGTTCTCCGTTCAGTTTCTGAATTAGATTTGACGTTTATTAAACAAAAATTGGTTCTTATATACTAAAATGTTTGATGGTGGTGAAACGTGTCCGTACACGTTGTTGAAATATATTGGCGCCAGTGTGTGTGAAAATACTGTGTCTTTTTTCGGAGATACATGCAATGGTCTTTTTTATGTTCCTTATGTTTTAATATGCTGCTATGTTTATGCTTCAGTTTCACGCATTCTAGATTGATATTAAGAAAACTTGAAATTTTATGACCTCCTCGCTTTGGGTTGGTAACTGAAAGGATTCATTAGCTGGTGCATATACACGTTTTCGTCCTGCATGCATTTTTCTCCTAATTTCTTTCCATACGCAGGATTTACCAGATCTCAAAATATTTTTATTACCCTATGCTTTGTCCGTGTTGCTTACGCTTATTGATGAACTCAAGAATGGGACGTTCCCAAAAAATGTATGTTTATTTAGGCCAGATAAAATTAAAATTAATAGTTTAAATTAAATGTGTATGACCCTGGGACACATGGATGTAAGATTTTCCTACGCTTCTTGGACTTGGTCTAGCTTGACGATAGACATACGTGCATGCAGTACTCCTAAGTTAACTATTATAGGTTCGAAATGAAATGAAATGCTTAATTGCTAAAACATGCAAGTCAAAAAAACCAGATGGCCCTACTAGAAGGGTTTAGGATTACAATATGTTTGTCTCCTTGATGGGAACGTCTGTCCCTGAGTTCGTTTGAACTTTCATATTTTATTCTATTTCATAGGTTGAAAGAAATATAAAAATTTTCGTCAGTCGCGTTCGCAACACTTTATGTTTTGCCTGTTTATGTTTATGTTGCAATGTTTAATGTGATTTTTTGCTTTCCGGTAGTCTATACGTTACTTCTAAAACATGGAAGTGATTATTTAAATAGAATGGCTAAAACATACGTCCTTCTTATAATGATCGGTGTTTAATTTGGCTTAGATAATTTACAACGTAGGTGTAAAACTTCGAGGCGTTTACAAAACCTTTTTTGGCTCGATCAGACGTAGATCAAAACCATTGCTAACGCGCTGGCAGTACCACGTATTAAAGACGAGGAAAAAAAGAACTTCCGACACTGAAACACTGATCTTTTCAGTTCGAGATCTAAATAGCAAGTGTTGATTTATATCCAAAATTTTACATTATATACTATTAGCTTAACGTTCAAACGTGGGAAAAATATTTTCCCTTCCTTTCACGTGTAATATGAAGATTATTTATCTTTTGACTTCTCACGTTGGAGCTAAGAGGCCTTACCTTGGGAAGGGGGACACTCCCAGTTCATGAATAAGGACGTGTAGTCTCATGTACTGTCTAATTTAATCTGTCTTTTTTTCACGAAAACCCTGGTTTATATTTTGGAATTATTTGTGTGTGTTGGTTGTGTACATTTTGTGTCGATGTGTAGGTGTATATGATTATGCTATGCCTATTTTGTATTTCTTTCCGTTGGTCTGTTTTCGGATTTTATGGTTGTAAAACTTCGAGGCGTTTACAAAACCTTTTTTGGCTCGATCAGACGATTCCGTCGCGTCCGTTGCCAACGCGCTGGCAGTACCACCTTTTAAAGACCAGGAAAAAAGAACTTCCGACACTGACACACCGATCCTTTTCTTTTGAGATCTAAATAGCAAGTGTTTATTAATTTCTACAATTAGAGTTTTTATACTAAAGGGCTTTACGTTCTAACGTGCGAAGAATATTTTCCTTCCTTTTCACACATTTTTCTCCATATTGTTAACGCTCTTCCTTTTGACGCCTGATCTGGTTAATGTCAAGTGCTATGGATAGAAATGCGATCCTTTTGTTATTGCTTTTCTCGTGGTGAGGACAAATTGGCTGCATTGATTGCGGGCGTAGGGATTTTCCTTTTTGCAGAAATGTACCTAACACTTGAATCTGCTGGTGCATGTTTAGAATGTATCCCTGCATTGTCAAGTGGCTAAGGTTTCAGCTTTTTTAATTTATTACCCGGTTGATATTGGTGACGAGCCTGAGTTTTAGGTTTGATTTTTTATGATCGTGCAAGTCAAGAAGAACCAGATGGGCTTACTGAATGCGTGACATATTCCTAGACTTATGCTGTGTAGCCGGTGGCGGATAAAGATTTTTTAAAAAAATGTTCGTTAAAAATGAGTAATTAAATTTAAATTGTTGCGTTCTCAACAATGGTTCTCTTTGTATTAATTTCGGATATGAAATTCGCGAAGTCGCGGAAGGTTAGTTGATCGGTTCAGACAAAAAACTCTGTACACGGGTGCACAGTTAGGCGTCAGAATTGTAAGTCTTTATTCAGATTCAAAATGAATTCTTATATACTAATTTCTTCAAGTTCTATTGTGGGAAGGTTATTTTCTCTTCCTTTTTCGCATATGTTTGTGTCGCTAGCCCTTTCCTTTTTGCCACGCCTACGCATTCTCCTAGGAGGTTTTCTGGTTCTGGTTTGCTGTTTTATGTCAAGCAATCCTGAAGGAAATGTGATCCCTTTTTTATTGCTTTCTCTGGTGGGAACAAATTGTTGCATTGATTGCAGGCGTTGTGGTTTTCCCTTTTTGGCGTAACTGTACCTAACACTTGAATTCTGTGGTGCATGTTCCGGATGTATCGCATCATTGACAAATACTTGAACTTATTGCCTTTCGAATTCTTATCTGGTTCATGTTATTAACGCATCTATGTTTGAGAGATTTTTAGGTTTAACGATTTTACGGCCGTGAGAAAAATGGATGTGGAATTTTCCTACGCTTCTCGGAGTTGGTCTAGCTTGGCACACATGCATGCTGTAATCCTAAGTTAATCGTTATAGGTTCGAAACGAATTGAAGTAATTGACTGCTAAAAAATGCAAGTCAAAATACCCAGATGGCCCTACTTGAAGGGTTTAGGATTACATTAAGTTTGTCTCTTTGATTGTACGTCTTTTCTCGAGTATGTTTGAACTATCATATTTTATTCTATTTTATGGTTAGAAAGAAATATAAAAAATCTGGATTGTCGCGTTCGCAACACTTTGTATCCTTATGTTTCGCCTTTTTATATTTGTCTTTTAATCCTTCGCGTTTCTAGAATGTTCCTAAACACACTTGAGATTTTATGACTTATACGTCTAGCGTTGTTATCCTACAGGATTCAATTATTGTTACGCATAGGCATGTTGCATCATGCAGTCTGTTTCCTATTTTCTTCTCATGATGTACGGACCTATGCTGAGATATTTTATTGCCCTACGCTTACCAATGAAGTCAAGTACCAGGCCGTTGCAAAATGCTTGTTTATTTAGGCCAACGATAATGAATCCATACGATAAGTTACTGTTTGGTTCTATCATTGCATTGGTGCATTTATCAGTTATGTTCAAATGGATTTTGATCTAATCGGATGTGTCAAAGATTTAACTATTTGATCTGTGAAATGTGATAGTTTCCTGATGGTTCTGTGATTATATAAGTTTGTATAGCAGACATGCTACAACAAGACTAGTTTCACTTATTTGTTACTCCCCCTCCTTATAGTCCCCCTCGTTACTGGTGACATAAACATTGATTGATTGTTATATTTGACCGGGATCTCTTGGGTACCATTCAGTTTGCCTTCATACTGGCTTGCATTCTAGGATATACAAAACCTTTGCAGCTACTATAGCCGAGTAGCCTGAACCCTTTACTATGCTCGAGACAAATTCGCAAGGACTGACTCGCGCTAACGTAACTTAGTCTCTAATAGTGCTTTGTCTATCTTGCACAATTCCGTCAACACGGTTGTGTAAACCTCTTTTATCTTTTGACAAAGATAATTTTCAACCAGAGTTATCAGGAAGTTGAAATAAGTAAACAGGTCGAGGTTGCTACCAATGCATGCTTTTCTATTGAATGGCGATTTAACACCGTTTGACTTCAATACAAAGATACTCGAATGGTCTTTAAGATAACCGTTAAATCCACATATCTGGGTTATTTATTCGGTTTCTTATGGAAAACGTATGCGTTTCTGATAGCAGCGTACATACTGCATTTGATCTTAATTATGGTCCATCGTTGTCCACTGTTTTGTTAACGATTCCTTCGTAGATGGTTTCGAATTCGGTTTCCACACAAAGTCGTCCCATATCCATCTGCATGTAGTCATGTAGTCTATAATGTAGTCCAATTCTGCGTCGAGGCCCCTTCCAGTAGTATACGTGCACATGATCAATGCTCGTAATCAGAAGTATGTGAAAATGCTTCGCAATGTCTGATTGAGCGTTTAATTATTACTTTACATTTAAATATGTGGAAGCTTGTGTTAGGACTACTCTGTAATACTTGAATTCTTGTTTCTGTGGTAGTAAGATTTATTGATGGTGGTGCACACAATGCTACATCCATTAAAAGTAGCTCGTAATATTAATGTCTTTCTTTGCGCAATCATACGCAATCAAACCCTTCATTTCTGATGTAACTATTGTGGTGACAAAAAACATAAATAAGAGCATCGCTAGTTAAGAACACACGCGTTTAAATTGATATTTTTTTTCCAATTTATCGCGCACATGCTCTGAGTCCAAGATGTTGATTAGAACTAACTGTCTTGGCCTGAATTCGTATTATATAAATTGTGTTGTGTTGTTTTCGGTGCTGGTGTCGTGTTAACTCGCGAATTAAATCGCATCGCGACATGGTACGCGAATTAAAATTCGTTTGCTTTATTCTTTTCTTCTTAACGTTTTCGGACGACTCTTTTAATGGTATTTTAATCATTTTGAAGAAGATGCTCTTTTGATTCAACATTTACAGCAGCTATCTTCATTACTGGTTATAAATCACGAGTGTGATTTCTACACGAAGACGTGTTTTATCGAGTGAAAGAAAACGTGGACGCGACTGCTCTTGTTCAGTTTTAAGATTGTTAGTGTTTATTTCAACTCAAAATGAATTCTTATATACTATTTTCTTTAAGTTCTATTATGGGGAGGTAATTTTCTCTTCCTTTTACGCATATGTTCGTGTCGCTAGCCTTTTCAGTTAAGAACACATGCGTTGGAATTGTAATAAAAAAATAATTTTATTTTTTTCAATTTGTCGCGCACATATTCTGAGTTCAAGATGTTGATTAGAACTGCCTAATCTTTCCTGATTTCATGTTATATATGTTCGGTTCCCTACTTTACATTGTTTATGCTATGGTAATTATGTTTATGCTACGGTTATTGATTTATGTTAGATTATATGCTTTGTTTGGTATTGTTATTTCCATGCTTTGTTTGGTATTGTTATTTCCATGTTTGGAAATTCTTCTCCGTTGATGTAGATGTTGCATTTTTCAAAATGTATTATATATGAGCCTGTGAGAAATTGTGTGTCATTGTTGCAACTCGATGAAATTCTGACTGTGGCATTGTTAATGAGTATAACGGCATCATGAATACGTTTAATTATTCCATCGGAATATACTTTTTCATAAGTACAATCGGAATGATATCCATATACCAGTTTTTGAATACACTTTCTTGATGGTTCTAGGTGTATGCTGTCACAAAGATAATTAGCATTATCTATTTGTTCGCAGGGCTGTGACGATTCAAATACATGAGTGTTGTTCTTCAGTATATAGTTGTGATGCAATAGAATTCTTTTGTCATTTTTTAAAATTGAATCAATATAATTGTATTCAAAGGTATGTTTGGATTCAAATGGGTATTTCAACATATATATGATATGTGTTTTGTTCATTGTTACCTGAGCTGTGGATCTTTGATGAAATCTTTCTTCTTCCAGTTGGAGTACGCTGTTTGCAATTCTGGTTATATCATACAAGCGTTTATCGATTTCGTTGTAAATCAGTACTTGTTGATTATTTTGCCCAATCAAGGAGTTAATAGTGGAGTTTATGACACGTAAATCTTCAGCATCAGGTGTTCCTGCGATCCACTTCCATATGGTGCCAATAGTATCCCATCGTCGTTCTCTGTTCGTGTGTGGCCTAATCTTGTTAAATGTTTCATACAATTTATTAACCTTTAATTTTATAATATTGTAAAGAGGATTGTCGTTCACATGGTGTTTTAATTCTGCATCATTGTTTATAAGAACTTGTTCTAAATGATCTATCTTGATTGGGTGTATGATTCTTATGTTTCCTGTCCTGAATCGTGCTTGACCTAATGGAATTACTGCTAAGGGGTTGTTAGTTACATTTTCTTTAATTTTTATGGGATAGTATCTACTCTCTCTTTTGTTTTTTGTTTTATTTTTTTCATATGCAATGCTTCCTGGTTCATAAGTCCTGATATTCTTGATCGACTATTTTCTCTTCTTTTTCTTTGAAAAGTTGAGCGATTTTCCTATCTTTTTCTTCACGTATTTTTGATCTTTCTGCAAATGAATGGTCATTTGAAAATTCTCCAATATAAATGTTTCTCGGTGTATCTTTAATGACACTATGTATAGAGTTGTTGTATTTGTAAGTGGCTTGTTGTACAAGGCAAGTGATACTCATATCTGGATTAAGAGATTTAATGCATCTGGCTATTTCTCGTATAGTTGAATGACATCTTTCTACTTGACCATTTGTTTCTGACCTATTAACCGGAGTTTTAAATATTTTCACGCCTAAATTCAATATTGATTGTTCTACAACATTTGATACAAAAGAAGACTCATTATCTATTACTATTTCTGCTGGAAGATTCCAGTCATATAAAAGTTGTAACAAGACATCTTTAATATCGGCTATTGATTTTGATTTTATAGGTCTGATTTTTAAATATTTAGAAAATTTCTCCAAGGATGTAATAAAAAGATTATTTGCATTATAGGCAAAAATATCTATGTGAACTATTTCTCCTGGGTAGGTAGGTATTGGGGTTTTAATTGGAATGAACTTGTGGTTTTCTATCATCTTTTTCTTTTGTTGTTCCTCTGTTTGCAAATCTTCTACTATCAATTGAGAATAACGAATTTTTATTACTTTTGAATTATACATTGATTTGAAAATTTCTTGAATGTTTCCCATTATGGATTGATCGCAATATATACCATTACGTACTTTAGGATTGAGGAATTTTTTAAAAGTTTGTTTAATGAAGTCACTTGAAAATTCAGATTCACAGAAGGTGTGTCTTTTATACTCTTGAAATGGTATTGTTAGTTCATAGGAGGAATTAGGGATTAATCGGAATATAAGTTGATTTCGGAAAACATTAATGGGTGCCTCTGTTGAAAGAATATAATCGTTATCATCATCTTCTGCTGAGTGTTGAGTGGGTGTTAAGGAGTTAATTTGAACACGTGATAAAGCATCTGCAACAATGTTTGCTTTACCTGGTTTGTAACATAATTCATAGTCATGTTCTTCTAAAAATGATTTCCATCTTTTAAGTTTTGCATTATTATTTTTTGGGGAAAGTGTAAATGTTAGTGGGAGGTGATCGGTAAAAATTTAAGGTTTTGCTCCGTAGATAAAATTTCTTAGAGTTTGTAATGCCCATACTACTGCTAGCATTTCTTTTTCGTTAGTCGCGTAATTTTCTTCAGTTCTGGAAAGAGTTCTGGAAATAAATGTAATAGCAAATTTTTCCAATATGTTCACGTAATGTGTCATCCATTACTCTTTGAAAAATCGATGGTTCATTTTAAAAAAAAAGGATACGTACAAATTCGTATTTGCCATTGTTAATTGAAAACGCAGTTTTTTCTATGTCTCTTTCATGCATAGGAATTTGATGAAATCCTGAAGCTAAGTCTAATGTAATAAAATATTTATTTGAACCTAAATTGGCCAAAACGGATGCAGTATCTGGAATAGGGTATCTATCACTTATGGTTTTTGAGTTTAATTTTCTGTAATCTATGACAAGTCTATATTTTTTTCGTTAGAAGCATCAAGTTTTTTAGGAACAATACATACAGGTGAATTGTATGGAGATCGAGATGGTCGTATAATTCCATCGTTTAAAAGTTTGTTTATCTGGGAATGCACTTCCGATTTTAGTGCTTGTGGATATGGGTATGTTTTACTGTAAAGTGGTGATTGATCGTTAGTTCTTATTTCAGCTTTAACCTTTGTTGTAAAAGGTAGTTTTTTATCGGGAGGCTGAAATATATCTTGAAAATCGTGGAGCATATTTCTTAAATCATTTTTTTTCTTGAGTTTGTAAATGTTCATCGCGAATATTTATTTGATTAACTTCTTGAAGCTTGTATAGCAATAATGGAATAGCATATTTTCCATTTACTATTAATGTGTCTTGTACTGTATTTATTCATGAACCATTTTCCTTTAAAGAATCCCAACCTAAAATAGCATCAAACGATTTCAGTTGTTCAAGATGAAAAAATTTTATCATCTTGTCAGAGTATGGTTTAAGTAATCTAGCTTGTGAATATTTGGTTATTTTGACGTCTCCTGCTACAGTTGAGATAAAAAATGGGTTTTCTAAGTCGTGAGAAATTTTTGCATATTTTTTTGCATATATGTATATAAATCCTGTGTCTACTAAGATTCGTAATGGTTCTTTTGCATTACCATAGTAAAGGAAATATGGTAATGTGGAACTCATTCTAAAAAATTCAATTCGGCTTCTTCTCCATTTTCGGATGTTTCTGATCCATCTTGTCTGTTAATGCATGCCAAGTATCGATCATGGGCGGAGAGCACATCATCGTCACATTCTTCTAATGTTTTTGCCATTTCCTCTTCATATTCTACTTGCTCGTTTCCTGTGTTTGTTTCTATATTAAATGCTCTTGTTCTTTTTAATAGTGGTTTATATGTTCCTGAACAATTAGGTGGTCTAATGCGTAAATGTGGGTTGTAAAAGTTTTGATTTGGTCTATTTTGCGGAGTTAGATAGGTAGGAGGTCTGTAATAAATTGGTGAATTGGGGTGGTTTGGAGTGGTTGGTGGTCTGTACATATTTGGTTTTGTTGGTATTCTTGGTACTATTGGGATAGGATTCCTGGGTGCGGAAGGTGGTATGTATGATATTGGTGTGGTAAGCATTTTCCGACACTCGATGTTTTGGAATGAAATACAATAACTGTAAGCAGCGGCTAATGATGTGGGTTCATAATTTCTTATGAATTTGTACACATCTCCATCAAGTCCTCTAATGAAGGAATCAATGGCTTTCCTATTGTAAGTTTCAATCAGAGCTTTAGATGCTTCTGGATGAGAGAATCGATCATCAGTATGAATTTGGTTTGCTATTAATGACAATAGTCTATTGACTTCGTCATAATACACTTCTAACGACCGACCCTTTTGTTGTACGTTCATTATCTGGAAGTCAAGTGTTTCAAGATCGCGTTTCTCTCCGTAATATGTTATTAAGGTTTTCTTGATTAAATTCCAATTTATTCCAACATTTGAGGCCACTAAGGAATCGTTAGCCTCACCTCTAATTTTTCTTCGAATGAATTTACAAACCATATGGAATCTGTTTTGTTGTTCCACGGTATTGGTACTGTTGGTTTGGTATAGTTTTACTATACCATCAACATCATCAATCCAGCTATTTAACTCACTTGGTTCACCAGCGAAAACAGGCAAATCTTTTACAAGATCAGGTATTTTATCGAATGATTCAGGACTTACGGCTGTTCCGTCAGCTTTCGTAAAATGTAATGGGGGATCCGAGTAATCTATTACTCCAGGTATCGATTGTTGTTGTGCTTCTAAAGCAGCTAGTCTGCTTAGAATTCTATCCACTATTTCTTGTTGAGACATTTTGAATGAAAAATTATTTAGTGATTCTATTAATTCGTCCAGGATTATTGTTAATTGATATATATATTAAATTATTTATTAATTTTATGTTTTTTTTATATAAATTTTGAAAATCAATGTTTTTTTCAAACTCTTATTATTTTCACTTTATGTTTTCGATTCACTTTGCTTTTGATTTCTATATACTCACGCTTATTTCACTTTTACTTACATAAGTTTCATTTTAGGGGATACCTCAAAATGATTATGAAAATTCCGCCTCGTGCTTCTTACGGTGATGGTCTGGAATTCTCTGCAAAGAAAATCAGTATCTATCCTCTTACGGCGATGTTTCTGAAATTCTTATGACGACTGCTGCTCCTGTCCTCTTACGGTGGAAGTCATTCAGTCGTGGCGTTGACCCGATAATGTTGCGATACTTCTCGATTCGTAGATAATGGCTCCTTTTTTCAACAAGATGAGCTTTTAACCACTTGTTGATACTACGGTATCACACGAACTGCTGCCACTGAAAAATGTCACTTTTTTGCGGGGCGATAGGTAACACTCGTTTTTAGCAAACTGTTCTGTTGCAACATTACTCTTACGTAGTTACTTCACAAAACAATTTTATAAAAACTTCACAATATCGGGTCCCTTTTCGGGCGCCAGTTAAGAACACATGCGTTGGAATTGTAATAAAAAATAATTTTATTTTTTTCAATTTGTCGCGCACATATTCTGAGTTCAAGATGTTGATTAGAACTGCCTAATCTTTCCTGATTTCATGTTATATATGTTCGGTTCCCTACTTTACATTGTTTATGCTATGGTTATTATGTTTATGCTACGGTTATTGATTTATGTTATATTTGGCCAGATGTTGGTGCGTGGTGCTGGTTCCGATGATTACTTTGTTGATCATAGCATATTTCGCTATGAATGGTGTTCCATTGTTTCGGTGCTGGTGTTTTGCTTTCGGTGCTGTGATGTTGTGTTAACTTTTCCCTTTTCGGCACGCCTACGCATTCTTCCGGGAGGGTTTCTGGTTCTGGTGTGCTGTCAAGCGTTATAGATGGAAATGTGATGCTTTTTTCTTACTTTTTTCATTTCATTGTGATCCTGCTTTGTTTGGTGAGGACAAATTGTTGCATTGATTGCAGGCGTTGTGGTTTTTCCTTGTGGCGTAACTGTACCTAACTCTTGAATTCTGTGGTGCATGTTCCGAATGTATTGCATTGACATTGACAAATACTTGAACTTATTGCTTTTCGAATTCATTATCTGGTTAATGTTATTGACGCATCTGCGTTTGAGTGATTTTAAGGTTTAACAATTTTATGGCCATGGGGAACAAAGATGTAGAATTTTCCTACGATTCTCGGAATTGGTCTAGCTTGACACACGTGCATGCTGTAATCCTAAAATAACCGTTATGGGTTCGAAATGAAATGAAGTAATTGACTGCTAAAACATGCAAGTAAAAAAAAACCAGATGGCCCTACTTGAAGGGTTTAGGATTACAATAAGTTAGTTTCCTTGATGTCTGTTCTTGAGTACGTTTGAACTATCATATTTTAGTCTGTTTTATGAGATTAAAGAAATATATTTAAAACTCGATTGTCGCGTTCGCAACAGTAAAAGTTTGAGGCGTTTACAAAATCAGTTTGGATCGATCAGATCAGACTGAACGAGACCGTTGCCAGCGTGCTCTGGCAGTACCACCCTTTGAAAGACGAGGAAAAAAAGAACTTCTGACACTGACACACTGATATTTTCAGTTCGAGATCTAAATAGCAAGTGTTTATTTGTATCTACAATTAGAGTTTATATATTATTAGCTTATTAGCTTATTAGATTAGTGGGAAGAATATTTTCCCTCCTTTTCACTCCTTTTTCCGTATTGTTAACGAGGAGGTGTCGCAAGTGTTCTATTTAATGTCAAGTGCTATGGATGTAAATGCGATCCTTTTCTTATTGCCTTTCTCGGCTTAGGACAAATTGGTTGCAAAGCGCAGGAATTTTTGGGACTTTTGGGCAGAAATGTACCTAACACTTGAATATTATGGTACATGTTTCGAATGTACCCTTGCAACGACAACTGCTTGACATTCTGAAGTCCAAGCAAACTTAACGTTTTTCTTAATCAAATTATTAATAGGTGTTGACGGCGGAACTCGGGCCAGACCACGCGAAGGAAAGGCCTTCAGTGTCCTAAGTTCCAACCGAAAACAAATTTATTCGAAAGGATGGGTTCTGCCCGAAAGGAGTTACTATAACCAATTGTGAATTGAACTTTCCGCTAGTATTCACGGTTTGTGGGAATCTATGCAGAGAAAGTGGCACAATTGGTACAATAACTTTTCGGATGGGGCAGAGTGACCCGGATGAGACCTAAAACAAATCCTAGGAAAGGCCAAGACGTTCAAAGAAAATCGAGACGTTCTCCGTTCAGGTTCTGAAATAGATCTGAGGATTATTAAACAAATTTGGTTCTTTTATACTAACATTTTTGATGGTGTTGAAACGTGTCCATACACGTTGTTTAATTGTATTGGTGCCAGTGTGTGAAAGTACCGTGGCCCTTTTCGGCAATGCATGCAACGGTTTGTTTATAATCTTTATGTTTCCATATGCTGCTATGTTTACGCTTCAGTTTCACGCATTCTAGATTAATCCTAGGAACACTTGAAATTTTATGACACCCTTGAAATTTTATAACGTCCTCGTTTTGGGTCGATTGGTGAAAGAATTTGTTACATGCACATATGCATGTTTTCATATTCATATTCATATTCATATTCATATTCATATTCATATTTATTTGTCTACCTTTTGGTTACACAAATGCTTAAATAATACTTATTACCTATGTTCCTAACCTAACAAAAATTAACACGAATTATCAAAAAATTGAGAAAAAATTTTTTTTTAGAAAATTAGAATCTAAAATTTAAAAATTAAAAATTAAAAATTAAAAATTAAGGCAGCACGGGATTATGGAGGGTTCTGATGCGGGATCGGAAAGAGGATAAGGGAAGGTTGAAATCAAACATAGAATATACACAGTTAAATCGACGAATTGCACGAAGAAGGGGGTCATTACGGCCCACTGCAGTTCGGCGGGAAGGGATCACTAGGGGAGGGCGGTTTCGAAGAACACGGTTAGGGGCGTAGAAAGGGATAGAAGAAAGAAGGGAAGGAGAATCAATATTACCAAGGAGTAATGCGGCAATAAAGGAGGATTGGGCATGGGAACGGCGGTTTTCCAATAGTTCCAGGCCAAGCTGCCGACACCTGTCCTCGTAAGGAGGTATGGGGGAGGACTATCTACCCAGGATTTTACATATAGCAAACCTGGTGAACGATCGCTGCACCCGCTCGATACGTTCCACGTGGGTTCGAGCTGTAGGGGACCAGACTACTGAGCAGTACTCCAAAATCGATCTGACCAGAGAGCAGAACAGAGTCTTCAGGCACATTGGGTCGGAGAAATCGCACGCAATTTTCTTTAGGAGACCCAATGTTTTCCGCGCCTGATTGACAACTGAGTCAATGTGGTGGCTGAAGGTGAGGCCTCTGTCAAGCAAGACACCGAGGTCTTTTACGACACAAACACGATTGACTTGTACAGAATTTAGGACGTACGAGTAAGTGATTGGAGACTGCGAACGACTAAACGAAATGACGTTACACTTATCAGGACATAATGTGAGGGAATTACTAGAACACCAAGACGAAAAACGATCAAGAATATTTTGTAGGGAAATGCAATCTCTAGGAGACGAAACTGGGAGAAAGATTTTGAGGTCGTCTGCGTAGCAGAGGAAACACTCAGGAGGGAGGGTGGTACGGACATCATTAATAAAAATTATGAACAGCAAAGGACTTAGAACACTACCTTGCGGTACGCCTGCACTACATGAAAAGGGAGTCGAAAACATATCATTAAATTTAACACTGTAGGAACGATCACACAGAAAAGAACGTAACCAAGATACAAAAAGATTATTAACGTCAAGTTGTGAAATTTTATTTAGAAGTAAGGAATGAGGAATACGATCAAATGCAGATTTGAACTCAGTATAAATAGTATCAACTTGTTTAACTGACTCTAACTGGGATGATACGAAAGAGGTGAAGGACATAAGGTTAGTTGTTGTAGAACGGTTAGGAAAAAAGCCATGTTGCTGAGGGATAATAGTAGAAGAGGTGAGTTTAAACACATAGGTATGGATAATATGCTCAAATACCTTGGTTATTGCGCATTGTATTGAGATGCCACGGTAATTGGAAATGACAGACGGGTTACCTTTTTTGTGAATGGGAACTAGCCATGCTCGCTTCCATAATAAAGGGAATGAAGACGAGGACAAAGATAGGTTAAACAATTTTACCAATAGAGGGACGAATAGAAAGGGTGACTTTTTTAAAACCGAGGCTGGTATTCCATCCGGTCCAGGGGAGAAGGATGGCTTAAGTTTTTTAAGAGCTTCAGAGACTGTATTAACATTGACAATACCCTCAGCCCATGCGACGGAGTTTAAACCAGGCCATATGCCCTCAGACTCCGTCAGAGGTTGACTCTCCGGTCTAGACAGACCATTGGCGAAATGCTCAGCGAATAGGGAACAGGTGTCAGCAGCATTGTCCGTAGTGACCGTACCGAGCGACATGGAAGTAGGAAGGGAAGAGGGATTACGACGCTTCTTGGCATAAGACCAAAAAAGTTTAGGATTACGGTATAACATGCATTGAAGCCTTCCAAGATACAACCTATAACTGGCCCGATTATAAATACGAAAAGCAGAAGCGGCATATTTGAAAACTCTACGATTATACTCAGAAGGAGTTGAACCGAGTTTTTTGAGGGCACGTGTCCTATCCGCCTTTAATGACCGCAATGTAGCACCAAGGAAGGCGAGAGGAGGGTTTAGAACGAGGACAACATAAAGGGAGAGCTGCCTTAACAATATTACTAAATTGCTCCACCGCTACGTCCACAGTGGAGGGAGAATCGGTTCTAATTTCTAAAAAAATCCAATCAGAGTTGGTTATGATTTCCCTAAATTTTTCTAAGTTCATTTTCCGAAAATTCAACTCAGATTTGTTATCTCTTACATTATTACCATTATGCGGTAAAGGAACATTTACTACGAATTCCAGAGGTGGGTGATAATGATCTAATTTAACAATAGGGTCAATACTACAAGAAACTGATGAACATGAATATGTCACTAACTCATTAACAAAAACTAAATCTAGTTGCCTCCGAAAAATATTTACGACCCCTGAAAGTTGACGCAGATTGAATTCAGCTAATCCGTCTATAAAGTAGGATGAGGCAGGGTTAACGGCAAGCGGTGCGAAATAATCATCATTTTGAGACCACGATAGTCCAGGTTGATTGAAATCACCGCATAAGACAAACAAATCCCTATCTTTCATGCAAGATTGTATTAATGTAATTGTATTGAAGAATGAGTCCAACGTGTCAGTATTCGAGCTGAGGTTTGGAGGTAAATACACACCACCAACAAAGAGTGAGTGACCGTTCAGTTTAATTTGAATCCATAAAAGTTCTAACGAGCATTGGGATACTTCAGTGTGCAGCGACAAGAGCTTAGCGGAACAGGCAATGAGTACACCACCGCCGCGAGAGCAGGTACTGTTAGCGCTTGAACGATCACAACGATAGACGGTGTACTTTCGGTCACAGAAGAGGGATGAAGGAATCGAATCGTCCAGCCATGTCTCAGTTAGTATTATGACATCATAGCTCGCAACGGTCCATTAAACGACGTTTTGCCGGGTTGTTAAGTTCGGTGGCTGGTGTTGACGAAAGAACTGGTGCTTTGGATGTCGATGTCTTGCGTTGAATGGTGAATGTAGAAGTGTGTGAAGCAGGACGAGTATCTGTGTGTTGATCGAGTGACTCCGAACAATTGTGGCAAAGCCACAGAATTTGAGAATCTTCTTTGATGAGATCCTTGACTGCGGCACTACTCACACCAAGACACGAACGATGAGCCCATCGCTTGCAGAAGCCGTCGCAAGTGTAAGTAAGTTCCTCGGATGACGAAGCACGGGCGCAGGTCAAACAGTGATCAGTCATGACGATTCAACAGGCTCACCGCGCCAAGGAGTATACACTTTATATCACTTATACAGGCTTTGAGCACTTGAGTATATGAACAGTTTATTGAGGCTTGCACAACTGATAATCAAAACACAGTGCAATGATAGAACCAGATCGGAATTTGCGAAAATAAGTGCACAAAACGGAAATAAAGCGGAGCGAAATGTGGTACGTGCTATCAGTGTGAGTGTAGCCGAAGGAGTTTTCGTTCTTCATGCATTTTTTTTTCTCCTAATTTCTGTCTGCCTACCGGATGCACCAGCTCTAAAATATTTTTATTACCCTACACGTTGTTCGAGTGGCTTATGCTTATCGATGAACTCAAGAAACGGGCCGTTCCCAAAATGTATGTTTATTTAGGCCAGCGATCTCGTTCTCATACGATAAGTTACAATAGCTTCGAATTTCTACCCAAATTTAGCCGTTGCAAATGAAATATTTGTTAAACTTTGAATCGTGCCAACCTACCCGTTGCTGTCGCAACATTCTCCCCATTGTAATTCATCTCTATGAATTACACCTTACTCTAGGTTTGTAGGTTGGTCTTTCTGGCCTTTCTTCTAACTCTATCTCTATTTGCTTGTTGATATTAGGATATATAGTTGAATTATTATGCATGCAACTTACAGCTAAATTGTTAGTTTGTTTTTCTTCTATTTCTATAACGGTATCTTTTTGTTCTGTATCATTTCTCGCAGTTGTTTGCATTTGATTTTCGCGATGAGATAGAAAGTTCGTGAGGGAGTCCCAGAATGACGCTACCAGCATCCACCCGAAACCATAGATGTCGAATAATATTTTTCCGTGTATCAGAGTGTCGATGACGAACTTCACCATTGTGACCATAATGTAGATTCCAATCGCCGTTGACGTCATGTTGCCCATCCAGGTTGACCATGTGAGGAATTTGGACCAATATTTCTCGAAAGCGTTTTTGATAACCTTCTCTGTAACTAGTGCGTCAAAAGAATACCCTTGTAGATTAGGATGTTGCCCAGATATGACTTTGTGCATCACAGACGATGCGACCCTTCTGTCTCCTTGCTCGTAAACCATTCTTTTCATCTTCTCCAAGCTTTCCGAATCGTACACACTACTCTCCATAAGACTTGACAATGGCGTGTATGTCCAACTCGTCAATATATCAGTGGTTAGTTGTTTTGGCGCGGTAGTTTCTCGTATTTGTTGATCAGTGCTGTACCATCGTCCTCCAATCGTAAATTTGGCTGGTAATAAAGGAGTGCAGTCGATTTCAGTACCTCTTAATTGAAGTATTCTCGTCACCGGTGCCGTAAACATGATTCGATTGTTGTATTTCACCGGGATTTCTTGGTAACAATCTGGTTTACTTTCGTATGTAACGTATACTGGTTTGCACTCTAAAATATAGAGGACCTCTGCAGCTACTATTGCCGTGTAGCCAGAACTTTTTACTATATTGGAGACAAATTCGTTAGGACTGACTCGTGCTAAGGTGAGCTTGGTTTCTAACAGTACTTTATCTATCTTGCACATTTCCGTCATTACTGTGGTATATACCTCATTTATCTTTTGTCCGAGGTAATTTTCAACCAGATAAATTTTTGAGTTGAAATAGGTAAACAAGTCGAGGTTGCTACCAACGCTTGCTTTTCTGTTGAAAATAGATTTATAGCCGTTTGACTCCAATACAAAAACTCTCGGATGATCTGTAAGGTAACCGTCAAATCCACATATCTGGGTTTTTTCTCGGGCTCTGATCGAAAACATATGTGTATCTGCTAGTAACGTATATACTGCACTTGATCTTTGTTGAGTTCCATCGTTGTCAACGGTTTTGTTAACTGTTCCTTAGTAAATGGTTTCAAATTCTGTCTCCACACAAAGTCGTCCCATGTCTACCTCCCATGTCATGTAGCCCAATTCTGCGTCGAGACACCTCCCAGTAGTATACGCGTACACGATACCTCTTCTTACATTTACTTGGTTATTTTCGATATCTGCAACTGCAGTATAATCTTGCAATTCTATTTCATATTCGTAATAAACTAAAGCGTTTTCCCATGTGTAACTTGAAGTACTGAATACTCCTCGCTTACAAGACGTGCCTTTCAAGCTACCTGCTATTACTACTTTTCCTCTTGTGGTACTATTTTGTTTCAATTCTACTACTTTATGGTTATCCGTTAATCTTATTGTACCTGTTAATTGAGCTAAGCGGCAATCATCAAGTTTGAATTCCTTTACAATGTAAGCGTAGCCATGCTCGTAATCAGAGGTGTGGGAAAATGCTCCGCAGTGCCTAATCGATCGTTTAATTATCACCTTGCACTGAAATATATGGACCCTTGTTTTTGGACTCCTTTGTAAAACTTGAATCCTGGTTTCTTTAGTAGTTAGATTTCTTGTAGGCGGTACGCATGACGCTACATCCATCAAAGAGTAGCTCGTGATATTTATATTATTGTTTGTTTGTTATACGCAATCAATCCCTTCATTTCTGATCCAAGTATTGAGGTGGCACAAAACATCAGTACTAACATCGTAATAGTTTGCCAATTAAGATTCATTGTGTTTGTTTTTTTCTTCTTTGTGTATTTAAATGACTCTTCCAATGGTCTTTTAGTTTGATCATGTTGAAGCAAATGTTCCTTTGGTTCAACATTTACAGCAGCTATTTTCACTGCTGGACGTTTTAAAACAGATTTTTTTGTTTTAATTGTCACTGATCTAACTTGTCCATCGGGTGCTGAATGTACCTGAAGAATTTTTCCCTTTAACCATTTCCCTGGAGATGCATTATCGTCAGTCAGTACCACGATTTCACCTTCTTTTAATGGTTCTACCTTGTTTGTCCATTTATTTCGTTTGATTAAAGTGGGCAAATATTCTTTCTTCCATCTGTCCCAAAATATCTTTGAAAGATGTTGAATTCGCACATAATCCTTTCTACTCAAAGCTGTTGTCGTCATTGGATTTGCGGGTATGTCTTCGGCTGTTCTGCCGATTGAAAAATGAAATGATGGTAATATTTCATCTTCATCTGTGGTTAACGGAATATCCGTTAAAGGCCTTGAGTTGATCATATACTCTATTTGAATTAGCGTAGCTCTCAAAGTTTCAGGAGTAGGCTTCCTGTGTTTCCATTCTTCAGCCATGAATCGCAAGGCTTTCTTTATTATTTGAATCAGACTTTCCCATGATCCTCCAAAATGAGGCGCTGAAGGCGGATAGAAGTGCCAATCAATTTAATATTTGGTAGCAGCTTCTTTACCCATTCTTTGATCAATTTCATGAACTAGAGTTTTTAGCTCTTTTTCAGCACCTACAAAATTTGTACCGTTATCACTGTACAAATGAACTATTTTTCCCCAGCGGTGCTGAAAGTTCTTAAGACACACGAGAAAACTGTCTGTGTCTAATTTTTCTGCTAATTCGATGTGCACTGCCCTTGTAGACATGCACGTAAAAATTGTACCCCATCGTTTTTCTATGGATCTTTTAACCGCTACCTCCAAGGGACCAAAATAATCTACCCCAGTATGCAAAAACGGAGGATTATACGGTTGAGATCTGAACGTCGGCAGCGGTGCCATAAGAGGGGCTACCGGCCTTGCTGAGCGTAAAATACATTTTTGACATCAACCTTTTACGAGTCTCAATACCAATTTTAACCTTACTATCCAAAATGATTGCCTTATTGCAGCAATAATGACATTATCCGCTTGATGCAGATATTTTTCGTGATAGTGGCGCACAATAAGCCTAGCGATTCTTGACTTTTGAGGAAGAATGATGGGCTTGCGAGTGCTATCAGCAATCGTAGTTATATTTTCAAGACGCCCACGTGACCTCATAACACCATGCTCGTCTAGATATGGCATTAGACAACGCAAATGACTCCTAGTTGATACTTCTTGCCCGTTTGTAAGATCCTTCATTTCATCAGGAAACTTTTTCCATTGCGCTCTTTTATAGAAATCCACCGTTTTGATGTGCTTTAATTACTTGTTCGGTGGTAGTAATAGCCTCTTGCATGGTAAAGAAACTATCTAAATAATCATCCACGTAATGTTGTTTCACAATGGGCTCGAGAGCCATAGGAAATTTCCTTTTGCTGTTCTAAAGCATTACGATTTTTAACCACTTGTGCACAGGCTAGAGAACACGTTGCGCCGAAAGTCATCACTTACATGACGTATGTATCAGGCACTTTATTTGTCTCACAATTTCGCCACAATTTCACAAAATTCGCTGCATGATCACCTTGCACTGTTGCGGCTGTGTCAAAAACTAATCTTGGTTTCGGCTGTGGCTTATTCTTATTTACCACGATAAAGTGTGGTAGATAAAATGTTCTTTTAGTTTTTTTCTTTGCCTCCTCTTGGGACAATTTTCTCAAATATCCCTTTTGAACATATGCCTCAAATGTTTTACCAAGCCATTTATGTAATTGAGGATTTCTTTTCAACTGCTTCTCTTGTGTTTCAAGGCGCCTGAGGGCGTGGTTATAGCTTTCCGGGAATACCACATCATCTGTTTTCCACAGCAGGTCTATTTCATATCTTCCATTATCCTTTTTGAGAGTTTTATTTATTAAGTTTTTCGCTCGTTCTTCTTCGGATTATAGTATTTGTTTTGTGGCTTTAACGCCAAAGTCTTCAGTTGAGAAGTACTTCATTATCTTCTCATTCATCAGCTCTTCGCTTTTGTGAACCATAAAGTGGTTTGTTTCACAAATTTCGTAAGTTTTGTCCTCCCCGAAAATGATCCATCCTACAAATAAGACATTTTAGCACCCATGTTTGCGTGTTTCTTACAGGGTTTTCAATGATATTATTGACGTTTTCAGCGAGTTGTTGATTCTTTCGAGCATATAATTGACTCTTTCAGCGAGATATTGAATTGTTCGGAAGCAGGCGTTGACAAGTTCGGCGATACTATAGAGCTGTCACTTTCGTACCCCTTGGACTGCAGCTTGGATCTTTCCCATCAGAAGGTAAGCAAACAGTTTTCGAAAAAATATGCTGGTTTTAACTAATGTATGTAATAAAAAGCTTGGGGAATGGCTATTTGCTAATAAAAGGACACCTAAGAATGAAAAATTACACGCTTCGGCACAGGGTGTAAACAAAACAAACGAGAGCTCAATAGTATCGTCGAACATGTCAACGCCTGCTTCCGAACAATTCAATATTTCGATGAAAGAGTCAATTATATGCCCGAACGAATCAACAACTCGCTGAACATGTCAATAATATCATTGAAAACCCTGTATTGCTTTCTTATTGTTTGAGTATGATTTTTCTCTGTTGTATGATCTTTCGGAAGGATTATTTCTCTTTCCATTGTTATACTTGGTTGAATCATGCATGTTTACCGCGTGACGTTCATTCCGTTTTGGGAGTTTTCGAACTGTGTTGGCTATAGGCAACAGCCAATTGGAGAAATGAGATAAATAAATTATTTCACTTCTCTTAATGGTTTGCTTATGTTCCACCCAATTGGTTTGTAGATGATAGGGTAATTTTCCTACAATTTCATCAATCAGTCTATGATCGTAAAGATAGGACTTTTCGTCTATAATCTCTATGTTCGTTACAAGCGCCTCAATCGCTTCGCTAAGTTCCGGAATTTTATTACTATCTACTCGGATTCTTGTAACATCTCTGAGCAATTCTTGATAGATTAATTCCGGTCTTCCGAATAATTCCTCTAATCTTTTCATGATCATTTTAACGTTTACGGGATCCAGAAAAAGTGATCTTACGCTTCTTTCTGCGTCTCCCTTCAGATATTTTTGAAGTCGATTCATATTTTCTAAGTTACTGAATCCAGCTTCTTCCGAGGTTTCATCAAATGCCTTTTTGAACTTAGGCCAATCCTTTGCTATTCCATCGAAGAAAGGAAGTTCTCGGAGAGTTGTACGTTTATAGAAAGTACTATCACTCATGCTATTCTTTTTCAACGCTTCAATTAAAGCATTGACTACAGAATCTTTACCGCGATCATCGGGTAGAGGTATCGACTTCTACTTATCGAACTTACACTTTACGCAAATATATTCCTCCCCCTTGCCGGGCTTCTTCTCTAACTTAGTACAGGATAGATGAAACCATCTATCGCACTCGTCACACTGAACCATTGATGGGTCAGCATCATCAGGCCTGGTACAAAGTTTGCAATGGCTATCCTTGTTTTCCACAAAGAATTTTTTACTCCTGGAACTCATTCTAGTTTCCATTGATACCCCTTTTACGTTAATAGAATGTTTCTTTCCTAATCAAATATTATTCCTCAAGGTAGCACGTAGGTGAGTTTTTTTTAATAACTGAAGGATTTATCCCAACAGGTAGAGTTCGCTTGTTCCTAATGGCCTAAGCCTTGGGTTTGAACGCCTTCTTCTCTGGACAGGTTCGTTCTTGTAAAGCTGAGCTATTCTCTTTACAAACTGGATCGAATAAATTTCGTATCCTCTCTCGATAAGAAAGTTGTTCCCTAACTGGAGTTTTTGGTATTGACGAATAAGAATTCGTTTCCTCTCTGGAGCCACCAATGTTGACGACGGCACTCGGGCCAGGCCATGCGAAGGAAAGGCTTTCAGTGTCCTAAGTTCCAACCGAAAACAGATTTATAGGAAAAGATGGGTTTCTGCCCGAAAGGAGTTACCATAATAAATTGTACATTAAACTTTCGGCTAGTATTCGCGGTTTGTGGGAATCTATGCTTCGAAAGTGGCACAATTTATTCAATAACTTTTCGGATGGGGGCAGAGGGACTCGGATGAGACCTAAAGCAAATCCTAGGAAAGGCCAAGACGTTCAAAGAAAATCGAGACGTTTTCCGTTCAGTTTCTGAATTAAATCTGAGGTTTTTTAAACAAATTTGGTTCTTATATACTAACATTTTTGATGGTGTTGAAACGTGTCTGTACACGTTGTTTAATTTTATTGGTGCCAGTGTGTGAAAGTACCGTGGCCCTTTTTGGCAATGCATGCAACGGTTTGTTTATAATTTTTATGTTTCCATATGCTGCTATGTTTACGCTTCAGTTTCACGCATTCTAGATTAATCCTAGGAACACTTGAAATTTTATGACACCCTTGAAATTTTATAACGTCCTCGTTTTGGGTCGATTGATGAAAGAATTTGTTACATGCACATATGCATGTTTTCGTTCTTCATGCATTTTTTTCTCCTAATTTCTGTCTGCCTACCGGATGCACCAGCTCTAAAATATTTTTATTACCCTACACGTTGTTCGAGTGGCTTATGCTTATCGATGAACTCAAGAAACGGGCCGTTCCCAAATTGTATGTTTATTTAGGCCAGCGATCTCGTTCTCATACGATAAGTTACAATAGCTTCGAATTTCTACCCAAACTTAGCCGTTGCAAATGAAATTTTTGTTAAACTTTGAATCGTGCCAACCTACCCGTTGCTGTCGCAATATATACTATTTTCTTTAAGTTCTATTATGGGGAGGTAATTTTCTCTTCCTTTTACGCATATGTTCGTGTCGCTAGCCTTTTCCCTTTTCGGCACGCCTACGCATTCTTCCGGTAGGTTTTCTGGTTCTGGTGTGCTGTTTTATGTCAAGCGTTATAGATGGAAATGTGATCTTTTTTTATTGCTTTGTTTGGCGAGGACAAATTGTTGCATTGATTGCAAGCATTGTGGTTTTTCCTTGTGGCGTAACTGTACCTAACACTTGAATTCTGTGGTGCATGTTCCGAATGTATTGCATCATTGACAAATATGTGAAATTATTGCTTTTCGAATTCATTATCTGCGTTTGAGTGATTTTAAAGTTTAACACTTGTATGGCCCTGGGAAACAAGGATATAGAATTTACCTACGCTTCTCGGAATTGATCTAGCTTGACACACGTGCATGCTGTAATCCTAAATTAACCGTTATGGGTTCGAAATGAAATGAATTAATTGACTGCTAAAACTGCAAGTCAAAACCAAATGGCCTTACTTGAAGGGTTTAGGATTACAATATGTTTGTTAACTTGATGGGTACGTCTATTCTTGAGTACGTTTCAACTATCATATTCTAGTCTGTTTTATGAGTTTAAAGAAATATATTTAAAACTCGATTGTCGCGTTCGCAACATACCGGCCCTCGTAAAACTACAAGTTTTACGAGGGACGCGACTTTCGCTATGATAAGATTTTAGGAGATTATAAAGCAAAGATAGAAAATTATAAGAATATATGTATAAATTTACGATATTTTGTTTTAATTGCGTTCGTAATCACCGTCTGCCCGATGAGTGGTTGCTGTGAAGGCGGTGCGCATGCTGTTGTCATCTCGTGGTCTACTGGACGTGCAACGGTTTTAAGTGTTGGATACAGAAAACTCGGCTTACCATGACACGGTATTACATGAATTTTAGGTAGTTCTTCATTTTGTGGTTCTTCTAGCGCGATGCTGACGTAATTTTGTTGGCTTGCTACGTTGGCTGCTTGTTGTCTATGGCCTCGATGAGATAGCAGATTTGTCAAGGAATCCCAAAAGGATGCTAACAATGGCCATCCAACTGCGTAGATCTCGAAGATAATCCTGCCATGTATTATTGTATCGATTATGAATATAACTGCTCTTCCGAATACATAGATACCCATAGCTGTTGACGTTACGTTGCCGAGCCAGGTTGACTAAGATACTAGTTTTGACCAGTATTTCGGAAACGCGTTGTGAATTATGTTTTCTGATACGCGTCGAAAGTAAACCCTTGTAGGTTAGGATGCTGACCCGCGATCAGTTTATGTAGAACTGAAGATGCTATTCTCTTATCACCTTGTTCATATACCATATTCTTCATCTTTTGGAGACTTTTGGCATCGTAAACTCCGCTCTTCATTAGACTTGGTAAGGGAGTGTATGCCCGATTGAGTGATATATCATCTATCAGTGGTCAGTTGTTGTGGGGCTGTCGTTTCTCTCAGACGATGATCTGTAGTATACCACCTACCACCAATGGTAAATTTCGCTGGTAGCAATGGCGTGCAATCTATTTGCGTGCCTCTTAGTTGTAGCATTCGTGTAACTGGAGCCATAAACATAGAGCGATTGTTGTACTTTACTGGAATTTCTTGATAGCAATCTTCCTTGCTGTCATATGTGACGTAGACCGGTTTGCATTCCAGAATGTATGTAAGGAATGAAAATACGAAGAAACGAATGTACGTTTTCACAGTTCTTTATTTAGTCGTGTTAATTACAACAAACCGATCGCGACTGACCACTCCGCGCGTGCTCCCGTTTTTATAGCTATCCTATCATCTCCTCTCTCGCTCACTCATCTATTCGTTTCTCTTTCTCCTGATGTCCTTCGTCATCGCTCGCTTCGTTCCTCTTACGTTCGTGCTATCTCCTTCTAGAAACATACATGTATATTTGGGTTGCTACTACTGCTGTGTAACCAGGACGTTTGACGAGATTCGTGACGAATTCACTTGGGTTTAGGCGAGCAAGTGTTAATTTGGTCTCCAAAAGCGCTTTATCTAGCTTGCACATTTCGGTCATTACTGTAGTGTACACACGTGTTTAAACGGTTATTGATTATTACTTTACATTGATTAACATGCACTATAGTTTTCGGACTTCTTTGCAATACTTGAATACGTATTTCTTCTGTTGTTACGTTTTTGGCCGGTGGGATACATGATGTTACGTCCATAAGGGAGTAGCTAGTAATGTTTATGTCATTATTAGCGCAGTCATACGCTATTAAACCCCTTGATGATTCCCCTATTGCTTCAGCTGAAAGAAACAAAATCATTAGTAGAGTGATGACAATATTGTTAAATTTTTTAATCGTATTCCCCGATAATTTCGATCCCGGCCCTCGTATAGAGTCTGAAACGCGCGTGTCGTTTGGTGATAATTCAATATTACGACGTTTAAAAGGTTTAACATCGTGATCGTTTTTCTTGTTTCCATTTATCTGATTACGACAGATACTTAATGGTATTTTAGGGGTTCGTTCATGCATGATACCTACAAATTCAGGGGTTGTGGCGGAATTGTCTCTTGTAGTCTTAAGATTTGCTTTTTTATAAACGTCAAGAATTGCTATCCCTGTGACTGGACGACAGTATATCCCTTGCGTTGTTTTAATTTTAACAGATCGTATTTGTCCGTCCTTGCCGGGTTGTAATTCTATTACTCGTCCCTTTAGCCAGATACCGGGTTTCATCGAATTTGTATCTGTAATTACAACGATATCATCGATTTTAATCGTTTCTGTCAATTTATTCCATTTTGGTCTTTGGGCAATAAGTGGTAAATATTGCTTTACCCATTTGTCCCAAAAAACTTTGCCATAGTAGAGCGCAAGTCTGTAAAGTTTACGTTCTAAGCTCTGGGTTGGGGTTTCTATCGGAATAGAGTAATTTCCTGTTCTACCGATTCGAATATGAAACGATGTTAACGGTTCATTGCTTTCTTCATTTAGAGGAATATTTGTTAAGGGGCGAGAATTTAAAATAAATTCAGTTTAGAACGCACGCGTTGAAATTGATGCAAAAAAATAATTATTTATTTATCCGCGCACATGCTCTTAGTTCAAGATGTTGATTAGAACTGCATAACTTTGCCTGAATTCATATTATATAAGTTTATATAAGTTGGGTTCCCTACTTTACAATATACATACTATGTTTATTATGTTTATGCTATGGTTAGTTGTTTATGTTAGACGTTTGGCCGGATGTTGATACGATGTTGGTGCGTGATGCTGGTTCCAATGATTACTATGTTGATTGTAGCATATTTCACTATGAATGATGTTGTATTGTTTTCGGTGCTGGTGTCGTGTTAACTGTCCCAAAAAGGTTCTAGAATGGTGCTGAATTTGCACATATTCTTTTGCACATGAATTTGCACATATACAGGCACCGCATGGCTGTTGTCGAAATGGGATCTGGAGGTATGTCTTCAGCAGATCTATAAATTGAAAAATGAAACGATGTTAGTATTTCATCCTTCTCTATAGTTAATGGAATATTCGTGTGAATTAAGAACACACGTGTTTAAACGGTTATACAAAAATTATATTTTCACTAATCTGTCACGCATACGTTCTGAGTTTAAGATCTTGATTAGAACTGACTGTCTTTATCTGATTGTCTATTTTATAAACTACTCTCGCTGCATTACAATGTACGTATTGTGTTGTGTTAGGCTTGTTATATATATATGTCTGATTCTGAGTTCCATGTAATTATTTTTAGAATATATATCTAGAGTTAGTTGTTTACGTTAGATATTAAAAATTTCGATTCAAAACGTAAAACAGAGTAAACGTAAAACACTGTGCACGGTTTAGCTTTAGAATTGTAAGTGTTTATTCAATTTCAAATTCTAAATCTACCTTTTTTTCTAAAACATACTCCGTCCTTTTAACTTGGATGCCATAGGGGAGTTTAGACAATTATTCCAAAACCTAACTATGATCATTATGATAAGGTGGTTTTTCATGAGTTTTACTGTGTGCACTAGATTTTCTAATGCTTTCGGTAAATCAAAAAACATGTTTTTGACTTCTTTTTTATTCTTTGTAGATTAGTTAGTTGTTCAAGATAAACCAAATCATGTCTACCATATTCCTCTTCTAGCCTCGTCATTATTTCTGTAACGTTTTCATATTCCATCCTTAGCTGTTGAACGAGCTGCAACGCTTTTCCGTTCAAAGCTTGTTTTAAACGGTTTAGATTTTCTAAATCCGTAAAACTGCCCTCTTAGTTTGTTTTATCAAACGTTTGCTTGAATTTCGTCCATTCTTTTGGATCGCCTCCAAACTTCGGCAACTGCATCAAGGATTGCCTTCTGATAAGGGTTTCCTCGTGCGATGGCTTCTTTTTATCATCAACTAATATTTTAATGACGTTAAGAATGTCTCTCATTTGATCTTTTTTGCTGAGGATCAAATCCTTTATGGAGGTTTCAATGTTCGTCTCTTGTTCCTTTCCCTCCTTGCCCTTGTCGATTTCCTTTGTCAAGCTTGTAAGACGATTAATTTCGTACTTGATGCTTTGATATTTCGGACATAACCAATATTCTTCTCGTTTAGGCAGTCGTTGTAATTTAACACACGACAAGTGGAACCAACGATCGCAATCATTGCATTGCGTCATCGTTGGTTCGCTCGTGTCCATCCCGGTACATAATCGGCATGCGCCGTTTGGATTAGTAACAAATTTCACAGACATTTTGGACGAATCGATGATTTCCTTGCCTTTTGTTAATTAGAAAAGGAAATTGGCTTACCTGGATATGTTCCTTTGTTTCCTTTTGATGTGGTGCAAGGACGACGTTCTCCTTGTCTGGCGTTGGCTGCGTTGTGATGAATTGTGACACGATCACAACACTTTTTTGTACGATTGTTCAGTAATATAATTAAACAACACGAGTTCAACGGAAGAGGAAAAATTGTTCTTTCACAAGCGATGAGAAATATGATTTTGACGTTACAATTTAATATCTTTTTATTTTAAACTCATTCACTAACTTTTTCACTTCGTTCACTGGAGTACACAAAAAATATTTGTTTATATATTTTAACACTACTCCGCTCTGGAGCCATTAATATTTATTTCATTAACGAAATTCGCGAAGTCGCGGAAAGTTAGTTGAGCGGTTAAGAAAAACTCTGTACACGGGTGCACAGTTAGGCGTTAGAATTGTGAGTGTTTATTTCAACTCAAAATGAATTCTTATATACTATTTTCTTGAAGTTCTATTGTGGGAAAGTTATTTTCTCTTCCTTTTACGCATATATTTATGCCACTAGCCTTTTCCTTTTTTTATTGGAAGGATTAGCCTTTTTCTCTGGTGAGGACAAAAATTGTTGCATTGATTGCAGGCGTTGTGATTTTCCCTTTTTGGCGTAACTGTACCTAACACTTGAATCCTGTGGTGCATGTTCCGAATGTATTGCATCATTGACAAATACTTGAACTTATTGCTTTTCTAATTCATTATCTGGTTAATGTTATTGACGCATCTGCGTTTGAGTGATTTTATGGTCCTGGGAAACATAGATGTAGAATTTTCCTACGCTTCTTGGAATTGGTCTAGTTTGACACACGTGCATGCTGTAATCCTGAAATAACCGTTATGGGTTCGAAATGAAATGAAGTAATTGACTGCTAAAACATGCAAGTTAATAAAACCAGATGGCCCTACTTGAAGGGTTTAGGATTACAATATGTTTGTCTCCTTGATGGGTACGTCTGTTCTTGAGTACGTATAAACTATCAAATATTATTCTTTTTTATGATTTGAAAGAAATATAAAACAAATCGATTGTCGCGTTCGCAACAAAAGGTATTGATAATTAGAGCTCCTAGCAAATTCTGAATGAAAAAAAAATGTTCTGAAAACTAATTTGATTTTTATTTCGCTCGTATTTCGATAATTCGCTCGTATTACTTCTTATAATTCAATAATAGTAATAATTTCATCAATATTAATATTTCAATTTTATTAATTGTCATCAATCATCAATCTCATCAAAGTATTAGAATTAATTCAAAAAGATGTCAAAGTCAAAGTTTAATTGAAGCTATGCAGTTTAAATTAAGCATAGCTAGCTCATAAAAAGAAATATAGCTAAATTAAAATTAGGATATTGTAAACTAGTAGAATGATTGCCAATTATCAATATAAGCTAGCCATAAGTCAAACATCAGTTGTCGACCAATCATTTGAAACAACTTAAAGATCACGTGTGTTATTGTAGGAAATTATTTCTTCCTTGTCTTTTAAAAGGCGGTACTGCCAGCACGTTAACAAATTAGGAAAAAGTGGATAAAATGTTACTAAATTATTTAAATAATAAATGCTCAAGAATACAGTACATAGAACTCAGATAGAAACAAACAGCATTCAACTCGAAATCTCCAAATAGTATGTTTAAATATAATTAAAGTAATGATTGACATTAGAGCTCTTCAAGATGAGGACGGAGAGGTTTACCGTCGAAATGCACCATCTGATCGTGAGAATTTGAAAGCAGAAAAAACTACCGGAGGAGTGGAAGCTGGGTGTCTTATTGTCACCTACAAGATCCTGTCCCAGAACTTGTTCTGCATACTTGCGCCCCTGGCTACAACTTTGGTCGACAGTTACCAAGCTGGGTTGGTTAGAGACAAATCCACCACCGATCAAATTTTTGCTCTTCGGCAGATCCTCCAAATGTGCCAAGAGCGCCAGGCCCCTACGCACCACCTATTCATCGACTTCAAGGCGGCCTTTCATGCACATCATGCAGCGGTACCACTTCCTCGGGATGTTGATCCGGCTGTAAGAGGCTACCATGAACGGGGTGCAGTTCAAAGTGAGAGTATCGAACTTGTCGTCGGAATCGTTCGAATCTCACAGAGGTCTGAGGCAAGGGGACGGACTCTTCTGTCTGCTCTTCAACATCGCCCTGGAAGGTGTCATTCGAAGCGTGGGGCTAGATAACGACATTCGTGGCACGATCCTCTACCGGTCTCTCCATTTTCTTAGCTTTGCGGATGACATCGACATCATCGGAAGTGACAACAGCGAAGATGTATGAGGCGTACACCCGACGCAAACGCGAAGCAGCAAGAATTTGATTGAGAATCAATGCAACAATGACGAAGTACCTGCTTGCTGGAGACTCAGGGAAGCAGTGTATAAGTTGACTAGCATCAGGGAAGCAGTATATAAGTTGACGGCGACAATCTTGAAGTAGTAAAGGAGTTTTGCTATCTCGGGACGGTCGTTACTTCGGACAACGACGTCAGCAGCGAAATCCGGATAGGCATTGTTCAGGGGAATCGGGCATACTATGGGCTTCACCGACTGCAGAGATCCAGAAGACTTCGAGCCCACACGAAAAGATAGATATATTGCACATTGATTCGCCCGGTGGTCCTCCATGGACACGACTCCTGGATCATCCGATCGGAAGAGGCAAACGCTCTGGGCGTGTTTGAGCGACGCATCCTCCGGACCATCTTTGGCAGTGTGTTCGCGCATGGAGCGTGGAGGAGAAGGATGAACTACGAGCTTGCTGAGCTGTACGGCGAACCGAGCATCCTGACCGTGGTGAAGACTGGCAGGATACGATGGCTGGGGCATGTCATGAGGATGCCGGACTCATACCCCACCAAGAGGGTGTTCGACAGCGATCTCCAGTTCGGCATAAGGGCAGGGGAGCACAGCGAACTCGATGGCTGGATGCCAAACCTGTCAGAGCTAGAGATCGAGTGTCTACATGGATGCAGCCAGGGACCAAGCATCCTGAAGAATTATTGTTAACCAGGCCATGTCACGACGACGTGCTCTATCGTGTGCAGTCCAAAAAGAGCGACAGAGAAAATCAAGATTGGATAAAATTGCACAATGTGGCTTGCAAATTAAGCTGTATGTATAATGTATTACCCGCAATCAAAAGGATGTCAAAATTAGGAATAATAATGGTTAAGGTAAGTGAGTAAAAATTTTGAATGCAAATCACAGGTTTAAAATATTTTTATCTTTTCTTATTTTTTACCACAGGATTGTTCGCTTATTTGTCTCATATTAATAACGAATTCTTGGCCAATTTTGCCAACAAAGGCAAATACGAGTAAATTTGTCTTCTTTGGTTGTAAAAAATACTGCGCATGCATAAAAAATACTATGTACGAGTCGATCTATACAGCTGATGTATACAGTTCCCATTACACAATCGATTCGCCAGCTAAATAATGTAAGTGGCCATATAACTTTTCAAATAAAACATTTATAATTTATGCTTTATATCTCTACAGGTACTATAAGATCCATTTAGAAATTCTATTCTTCAAGCTCACGCGTCAGCAGATTCTGTCAAACTGCCAGTACTACATTATTGCACCAGACCCCAACCTGTCCATGCGCTTCAACAGCTTTTCTAGCAGCAGGAGCAGTGCATTCGCAAGTAATGATGAACTTGCATAACTATTAATGTTTTTCACTATTTGATATTTTTTAAGAGTTTGAAACGATTTTTCTTTGTTCTTCGAAAATCGTCTGGACAGCGATTAATTTCAATACGAGATGCGACATAAATACTACAGGCCATTTCAAAATCAATAGATAACAGAGATAATCAATATAGATAGTGAAAAACTTGTTACCTAGTACTTAGAAGAGTAGATTAAGTAATATTAGATAACAAAGCTATATGCAATTTTATTATTTCGACTGAGGTTTAAAGATGCTTGGTAGACGAGGTAAAGTAGTAACTGAATTTTTTTTAGTAGTAGTCGTTTATGAAACAGTTACACAAAGCGAATCAAGAAATGTTTTAATAGTTTGGAATAGCTCCCAATTAATGTACTTCATGGTGATAAAATTCATTAAAATTAATTAATGTATTAACAATAGTTTAATAATCCTACTATACTTTCGACGTTTGCATTTGTGAATTTCAGAAAGTTATAAAGTTTTGAATATTATTTTTACAATAAATATCGTTTCGATGTATAACACTCAATCGTATTTGATCAGTTTTGCAACGGGATATAATCAAATTTCCCCAAGCGCAACATATTAACCTGGAAACATATTTCCAATATTCATAGAATAAAACCAAAGCACCATAGCTACACAGCTGGTTTGATCAATAGATGGCATTTTCTATTTCATCATTATATTGCTGTCCTTTTCTTGCAATGTGTTTCGACTAGCTTCATCTAATCTTGACCTATATACTCTTTCCGAACAAAAATCTATTGGTCCGTGTGGTCAGATACATGGGTATCATCACCAACAACCTTTACTCAAATCTCACCATCCAAATAGACATAGAGCGACAAGGTCGCGCGCGACGAAAAATAGCTCAAAATTTCACTCGGTGTAGATCAAAGTAGCTCATTTGACTCAGTCAACCAACTTGTTTTTTATTTGAAAACACTCAAAAATAGGTTAAAATGTGTTCAAATCTATTTTTTTACGTTTGGCAATAATCTGGCTTGTAAACAAAGTAGATAATTCGATTATTTCGGATGAAGCAAAAATGTCGCGCGAGACGAGTAGCTCTGTTTGCAAAATTGAGCTACTTTTTGTCGCGCGCGACGTTGTCGCTGTATGTCTATTTGGACGGTGAAAACGCAAAAAAATAGGTTAAAATGTGTTCAAACATAATTTTTTACTTTTGGCATTAATCTAGCTTGTAAACAAACTAGATAATTTGATTATTTCGGATGAAGCAGAAATGTCGCGCGAGACGAGTATCTCTGTTTGCAAATTTGAGCTACTCTTTGTCGCTTTAGACGTCGTCGCACGCGACGTTGTCGCTCTGTGTCTATTTGAACGGTTAGAATGCATAAGTCGTTTGCCGTCTACTAAACGAAGTCTTTTTACATTTCGGTTAGGTTGAGAGTCGTTTAGAACGTGTTTTGTGTTCGTTTAGGGCCGTATCTGTGCTTCATCGCATGCGATTTTATCGCTCGTGCTGTCAAACGCCTTTTCGTATAATATTGCGATTATTTGGATGATTTTAATAATATAACGATTATGAAAAATTAAGTTGAGATTGTTCCTACAAAACACCACACATTTAGTTTGACAGATAAAATCGGATGCGGCGTCCGACGAAATCAAAATTTTTTGATTCCGTCGTACTACGAAATCGCACGTCCGACGTTATCTGTCAAATCTCATATAAAATATTAACAACTCTTCCGATAAAATCGCATCCGATGGAGCACAGACACGGGCCTTAGTTGAGTTGTGGCACTTGTGTCCTTTAGGCCCGTGTCTGTGCTCCATCGGATGCGATTTTATCGGAAGGCCTGTCAAAATTTTATATGAGATTTGATAGATAACGTCGGACGTGCGATTTCGTAGTACGACGGAATCAAAAAATTTTGATTTCGTCGGACGCCGCATCCGATTTTATCTGTCAAACTAAATGTGTGGTGTTTTGTAGGAACAATCTCAACTTAATTTTTCATGATCGTTATATTATTAAAATCATCCAAATAATCGCAATATGATACGAAAAAGCGTTTGACAGGCCTTCCGAAAAAATTGCATCCGATGGAGCACAGAAACGGGCCTTATATTGGTTTTACCGTTCAAATACACATAGATCGACAACGTCTCGCGCGACACAAAGTAGCTCAAAATTTTACTCTGTGTAGATCAAAGTAGCTCAATTATACCATGTCAACTTACATGTTTTTTGTTGAAAATTAATTGCTCAAATTTATTTATTTGAGTTTTGATTAAGTCTGTCTCATAAACAAACTAGATACAGTAGAACGTCGATTATCCGGGCAGCTCGGGACCGGACGGTTGCCGGTTAATCGATTTGCACGGATAATGGTCCAAGAAATGTCATTTTCATATAAAAATTATTTTATTACTAGTTTTTTATTAGTTTTATGATTAATCTAACTTGAATAAATCGATTAATCGTTAGTAAAATATTATTTTAATCAATATCTATAGGTTTAACAACTGTTCATGAACAAAAATGAATTTCTAAAATATCACTAGACACTTTAGAGCTGCACAAAAATCTGGTTGCCCACTTGACTATCGCTCCAAATGTTCGCTGTACGTTTGAACAGCTGTCACATTTATGCGCACGGTTAAGCCGCCCGCCGGTCAATCCGCCCCCGGATAATCGACGTTCTACTGTAATTCGATTGCTTCGGACGAAGCAAGAATGTCGCGCGAGACAAGTTCTGTTTGCAAAATTGACGTCGTCGCGCGCAAAATTGACGTTGTTGCTCTATATCTTTTGATCGGTTATATTTGGTAGGTTCCCATCAAACATTGCGAAGGGTAGCGAGTACCCGTCAAACATTGCAAGGGTTGCGAGTAGAATCATCTGCTCGAAATCTTATAGCATTTTGAATAATTTTTGTTTTTCATTCATTAATTTCTTTCTGTTGGTGTTATTCGTCGAAAAGAACTCATTATCAATTTTTGTCTTAGGATATATAATCAAATCTTAGGATATTTTAAAATAATCTTCATTTTTTATTCAATTTTTTGCGGTGGTATTCATCGAACAGATAAATATTTCAATTTTTGTGGATTTTTGCAACATAAAATATAAAAATTCATGTGTTTATTATCCCTCGTGTGCCCTCGCAAAAGGCTGTCAATAGCATTTTTTGAGCTTGAAATTATGCAAGCTCACAAACTGCTCGAATTTATTTTGCGTGTGAGTAAACGTTGCAAGCGATATTGTATAAGATATATTAGGCGGCGCTCTAGCAGCAATCGAACACGACATCCGACACGAACAAACCCATCATATGGAGGTGCACTGTTAGACACAAACAAACAAACAAGACAAACGTCGAGTCGAACATGTCAGTTGATTCTGTCTGTGATTTTCGATACCCACCTGTGCTGTGAGTACCTTGGCTGTCAAACGTTTCACAGCTACAGTAGATAGAATTCAATTCGGGACATTTTTAAGTTTGTTTGCGTAGTTTGTCTCTTTTTCTTCTTAAAATTGCGTGCAAAATATTTAAAATAGCTATCAATAATTATTGTTAAACTTTTCAATCAATTATAACATCAAATATAAAGGATTGAAACGTATTAAACTATTATGTGTACATAATCCATGTGTATGCACTGTATGTGTTTTGGCATGGACGTTTGTTTACATTTTTCAATATTAAATTTGAATGATTTCTATGTTATTATAGATGTGAATAACTAGTAAATTATGAGTTGAATCTTCCCCCTGTAGGTGGATATTCATTTAAACAATGAAAATGCTTCATTTTCGAGACGAAAAGAAAGGCGTATTGCAGTGCATCATGACAGGTCTATAAGACATCGAACAGCTGACAGAGCACCTATCGAACAGAGTCGTGTTTGTTTGTCTCGTTCGATTGGTCCCAGAGCGCCGCCTTACCCGGCGCTCTAGCACCAATCGAACACGACATCGAACATGAAAAATGTATGGGATTTGACATGTTTGTCTTGTTTGTTTGTTTGTGTCTGACAGTGCACCTCCATATGATTATATGGGTTTGTTCGAGTCGGTTGTCGTGTTCGATTGGTGCCAGAGCGCAGCCTTAAAGGATTGCCTTGCAATGTTCAGTGGGTTGGGATGAACTCATCTGTATATTTTACGAACTTTGGTTTTTTTGTTGATGGTGTAGTTGGCAACACGGTTTGTGCTGTCAAAGTAGCATCTTGCAATTATACGCCATTTTGTTATGTGGCTTTCTCTAGCAATTATTTTCGAAATTTGTGTAACAATGTCTTTAAAGTCGTCTAATCCAAGAAGTGGTTATGGTACATTTGTGTAAAGCATTAAGCACTTCTGTAAGTTCATATGTTAACTGTATTCATACGGTTTCGCGGTGAGAATGAATGAATAGCATGTGTTCCGTGATTTGTTGCTACTGAGCGGGGATTATGTTGCGTGAGATTAATTAGTGTGTTTTGTTTAAAATTATTTATATTGTATGTGGCGTTTTAAGGAAAACTATTTAATAACTATAACTATAACTAATAATTATTACTATGAAATCAGATGTTAAATGTATCGATCAGTTTTATATTGTGACATAAGTAGGCGCATATTAATAACTATGAATCTCTACGTTTTAATATCAAATTTGTGAACATAACAGTTTAATAATAGTTTTTATTTCATTTTGTGTCGTATTTCCGTTCTTCTGTTTCTATCCTCTATGTACACTGGGAATTAAGCCTGTGTTTAATATAAATAATATGAGGAGCATACGTTTGGTCCGTAACTTGACATTAAGGTAACGCTAAGCACATTCAAAGAAACGCGGTTTTCTAAATTTAGGTATCAATTCAGTACAATTTGCTCAATCAATTGTTCATTGTACATATTTGCTGATTTGCTAAAATTTTCAAATCGCATTAACATGTTGAGCTCGGTGGCAGGGCCTGCCAGTAGACGTTCCCGTATGCCGGTGGCAGACCCTGGGGCCTGCCAGTAAACGTTCCCGTATGCCGGTGGCAGACCCTGGGGCCTGCCATTGGTCTTTTGCTAGGGAAACAAAAAAACATTTAGAGAAACGAACAACTATATTCTAATCGTATGAATAACAGCAGTGTCAAGGTAAAATAATGGTATTCTTCCGAAATTAACAAAAACTACATCCCACACACTACAGGATTGATGAACAAAGTAGAGTTGAAATTATAGCGAAAAAACTTATTTTTATACATGCATACATGCGGATCAAAATCCACTGCTTGCGTTCTTGCTGAGGGGAAAGTTAATGATAATCAGTGCCGGGCAGTGTTAACCCTATTCCAGGCCAGGCAACCAGCTACCCGGGTAGCCAAATAGATTTAGATTATTTATTTCTCTGATTCTAGGAATCCGATTTTGAACGTGTGTGTTTTTCTTTGAAATTTTTCGTAGAATGTTTCGATAAAAAATTCTGATTTCAGAATTTTGCCAGGCAACTGGGCTACCCTGGTGAATGAAAACTCCTTTATCCTTTTAATTACTTGTAAAAAAAATCTGAAAAAAATTTTTGGACTTGTAATATACAGTTCTTAAAACTATAACATACAGTTAGTCAATTACAGTCAATTACATACTACAACTGTTACTATTATATACAGTTAGTTCAATGCTATAACTTCCATTTTGCTGTGAAAGTTCTGTTACGCGAATGCCTTGAGGACGCTTGCAGAGTTCTTCGAGCCATTTTGCAATGTGTGCTGCATATTTTGTCGTTCATAAAACTTACACCTATTTCCAGCTACGTTCGAATCTCATGTCATTTGCATCGAATAGCAAACCGCCTGCATCGAATCGCATGCCACTACGATCGAATGCGTGCATCTACGGTTGAATCGCGTGTCAGTATGGTTGAATCGTTTTCCACTACGCTAGAATCGCGTTCCACTACGGTCGAATTGCGTTCCACTACGGTCGAATCGTGATCCACTACCATTGGATTTGGATGGATTGTTTTTATGAATGATTCTATGGTTGCAGAATTTATTCTAGCCCGCTTTGAAGTTTAAAATAATGAAAAACAAGTAATTATTCACTTTAAATGCTGCCGAAAATAGGTACATAGTAAATGTTGATTTTTGACTGTTCAATGTTGTGGGCACCTGCCGAAACTTGAAACAAAAACACGCTTTTAATTTTGCTGAGTACAGGGCTAGCTCAATAGCTCAATCACTTAGAAGAATGATACAAATCGGTAGAGGAATGTTGCAAGCATGCTGTGGAAGTTTGCAATGGTGTAGGGGACTGTTGCAGCCGACTAGGGGAATGTTGCAATCGCACTGTGGACATTTTCTAGCGGCTGGGGAATTTCTATCCAGGCTTATGCTCAACCCCGCAAATGTCAAATTGCGAAACGTCAAAGTGCCGTTTGTTTACTTTGCGTTGATGCTGGCTACCGACTAACACTTCGATTAGTGGAAAAAGCGGTAATAAAAAACACCGTTTTTGAGTATAATTTCCACAATTCCTGTTTTTTTCTAATACTGTTTCACACCGTAGGTTTGCGGCTGTTTAAATTTTACTCAAACGCAAAACAAAAAATAGTGACGATGTATTGAGCAGTACAAGATGACTGAAATAGCAAGAGTAATGTAGCTGAATATTCAAAACGTATCGTGAGTTGTCCAGAAATATCGAAAGGATGGAGAGGTTCGCGATAATTGGACTCGAAAAGATGGTGTACATCTCAAGAAACTCTCTCAAGAGCAATTTCAAATCTTGAAGAGCTGGGTGGATGAAAACTGCTGTTACTTTGGAGAAAATAGCTCAAAAGTGTTGTGCAGTTTATACCAGCGCGGCGAAACGCCCTGGATAATATTGAACATGCTATGTTCGAGTGTCCACGATGTGGTGCAACCCGGACAGAGCTGCTGCAGGTAGTCGTTACAGAAACGATGTTGGAACACATGTTCCAGAGCCCAAAAACTGGAGTAAAATGTGTCAGGCCGTTAAGCGGATAACTTCAGCGCTGCAGCAGCGACATCTGGCCGAACAAGGTGGCCTACAGGAGGCCGTAAACCAACCAGTTTAGGAGGCTATCCGCATCTCACGGTACGTCCAGCGAAACGCAATCGCGAGATCAGCGCTACCAAAGCGTAAGCGTGAACTAGCATCGGAAGAGCGTCAGCGGCAGTAAAAGTGATGACGGTCGAGAAATCCCGCAAGCGGACGGACCATTTGCTTAAGCGCTCCGTTCATGCCAATGAACGACGGAAAAAAGATCGCAGAGATCGAGGCGGACGTGTTTTCCCGTTAGCTGGTGATATATTTCTGGGGAAGGTTCAAGGAGAGCAAAGCATAGCCGAAAGGGCGTTCTACGCATCTAGAGCGGCTCATTGTCAGCTATTATGCTGCTTCCGAACAATTCAATATCTCGCTGAAAGTGTCAATTATATGCCCGAACGAATCAAAAACTCGCTGAACATGTCAATAATATCATTGAAAACCCTGTAATACAGTAGGTCCAATGGTCCAATGGTGATCCAATGGTCACATGACATAAAAATCTGCTCCATCTGCTAGAGTTAACATGTTAGCCGCTTTGAGTGCAAAATGCTGTTTATTCTTTCACTCAAGTTTAGCTCTTCATTGAGTAATCCATTCATCTTTACTGTTGTTGTGAACCTACTGTGTAAAACAGTATTAGAAAAACAGGAATTTTGAAAATTCTACTCGTTGGCGTTGGCGTCTTTTATTACCGATTCTCCACTGTCGTCGAATTGTTACTGTGCCGGCTTTAACGCCAAGTAAACAAACGACACCTTGACGTTTCGCAATTTAACATTTGCGGAGTTGAGCATACAGTGTGGGACAAATCTTTACTTTATGCAAGCCATCATTTTCTGTGCGAACCTTTCAAGCGCACATCTCCTAGCTCATTGTTTCAACTTATCCAGCAGCATTCTTGGCGGAGAGCATTTTCGCTCCTGGCAGCGCATCGCACATACGCAGTCCTGTGTGCAGTACTCCGTATGATGCGAAACTTCATTCGTGGGAGCGCATCGCATAATCGCTCCTGCGTGCAGCGCTACTTTTGGTGCGATGCAATCGCTCCTGCGTGCAGCGCTACTTTTGGTGCGATGCAATCGCTCCTGCGTGCAGCGCTCCGTGAGGTGCGAAACTTCGCTCCTGGGTAGTGTTGGCCGTTCCGGTCCGAACCTAGTAAAAAAGTTCCGTTCTTTATGAAGGCCGTTCCGTTCCGATCCTTTATACAAAATCGTTCCGTTCCGTTCATTCCGTTCTTTCCGTTCATTCCGTTCCGTTCCGTTCATTCCGTTCATTCCGTTCATTCCGTTCCGTTCCGTTCATTCCGTTCCGTTCCGTTCATTCCGTTCTTTCCGTTCATTCCGTTCTTTCCGTTCATTCCGTTCCGTTCAATTCGTTCTTTCCGTTCGCTCCGTTCCGTTCCGGTCTTTGCCGCTTCAATATTGTTAGCAAGGTGCTATCGTTCGTGCATTCCGTTCTTTGAAAAAAACCGGCTTTGTCCGGCTGTTGCTTGCTGCATGCAAGATAACTGTTCACTCTTTCTCGCACACAGTATGTGTTGCTTGTGCACACTCCCATGCTCACAGGAATATTCATCGCACTTCGTCACGTATCGTTTATAAAAATCGTGATAAGCGAAGCCAAAAATGATGTTGCATTTGGTATTATGGTGCAATTTGTAACATCTATTATACTTTTTGTTATAATTTAGCTTGTCTTAACTAGACAAATAACCATTATAAAATTTAAATCTGTACTCATATGGCAGAAAGGGTTGGAAAAGATGTATTATAATATGCGAGTATGAACAACGAAAAATAAAATGTATTTATTTCTTATGCCACGATATCCACTTGATCTTGGCACTCCATGGCCACTCTATTTATCATGGGAATGGCATGATTCCAATATTTGGCCATTCGATTCGAAGCATTCTGTTCCATTCGACAACCGTTTGAGTACCGTGATCTTGTAAACGATTTGTGTGGAAAACTATTTGTTTTAAATAGGAAGTGAAATTGAAATAATTAGTCAATCTCGTGATACAATCGTCAACTCGTAGCACTCAATAACATCGGCATGGGTAAAATCCTCGAATGGATCGTGCCCCCATATGCTGGGATGATTATCCTGCTATGGGCATTTGATAAGTTACTGATAGCCAAGCCTATTAGTGGAACAGGAAGGCTTTGACCGAAAATGGTAGTCGTATCTAAAAATTTAAAAAAAAATGCTTGATAATAAATGCATGTTTTATATTAGCACAGCTGGTACAGCTTACTGGGCATAGGTTGAACCCATCTAGATTTGGTGTCAGAAATGATTTCAGATTGAAGAAACGCCTTTTCATATCTTGGAATGAGTAACAACTCCCCCCCCCCCCCGGATGACATTTTGGCTTCTAAGCTTTGGGTCGGTTCTTTTGCACCCCAGGTTGACGTTCCGTTCTTTTTGAAAAATGAACTAGTTCCGTTCCTTTTTTTAACCAAATTCCCAACACTACTCCTGGGAGCGCATCGCACAATCGCTCCTGCGTGCAGTGCTCAGTAAAGTGCGAAATTTTGCTCCTGGGAGCGCATGTTGATGGTGCACTGGAATTCGCTTGATAAATAGAGTGGCTTACCAGATGCATTGATGGCTTGAATCGTCACTGGCTGGATGTTCGGTGAGCCCAACTTTTGCCATGTTTGTTGCGAAATTACCGTTATATCGCTTGCTGTGTTGAGCTGCAGAATGATTGTACTGCCGTTGATGGTTGCACGAACAATTTTTCTTTTGCTGGAGTGTTGAGTGATGTGATTGACAATATAGACATCTCTGGCATTCACTTTTCCTTGATCACTTGTTGATGGTTTCGTATTTATCTTCTCCTCCCCGGCAGATTTCAACTTCGAAAATCATCCGCAGTAGCCTTCTTTGTGACCAACACGATTGCATTTTCTACATTGGTGTGTTGAGTATTGGCAGTCTGGAACAAAATGCATTTGATCGCACCGCCAGCATGGTCTGCGAGGTTGCTCGGATATTTTTGAATCTTGATACCGCTGTCGATACTGTTCGTGATGGTGATGTTCTGTCTTCTCATGTAGAGCGTTTACTGTTGCAGATAAGTTTGGATGTTGCTCAACTATGGAGGTATCCGCTTTCAAATTGACGAGTTTTTGGAAATCGTCAATCAAACTTCGCAGTGTAATGGGCGCATCTGCAGTTTCGGCATCAATGCGAGAGAGTAGTCTGGCTCGTATGTCTGCGTAGGTTTGATCTTTCAATCCACAAATAAATACTAAACACTTGAAATGGTCAGCCTTCATGTTGTGGAATTCGGAATCTTCACAAGCTCGGATCACTTTCGCCGCGTAACTAATAACATCATCTGTTTCGGTTTTGACGAGCTGAAGACAACGGTAACGTCTGCTAAAAAGTGAACTCTGCGACCCGAACATTTTCGTTAATGTTTGCACAGTTTCCTTGAAATTTAGCTCCTTCGGAAGTTTCGGGAGGATGTAATTGGTGTACTGGTTGTGTGCTTGTGCATTCAACTTCCTCAGTAAAAGCCTGACTTTAGCGACATCTTCGAGATCTTTGGCATCCGACTCGAACAAATCTTCATAACGTCGAAACCATTTTTGAAAAGTTCCTCCGTACTCTGGATCGAAAGTAAATTCGGTCATTTTCATTGCCACGAATCGTTCCGTATTATTTGTACCCGATGATGTTTCTGATAGCTTCTGCAGAGCCTTCAGAATCTCTAATTGAATGTTCTGATTTTCGAGAGACATTCTTGTTTCTAGTTTCTAACTATCATCATCGCCAATTGTTATATAGGGTAAATGTACCAGTATTGGGCAGGTTAGTGCAGCACTTTCTCAAAAACTGCTCATACATTTACAATTTGTTTTACTTTTGATGAAAGTGACGTTATTTTGAACGATAAACTATCGTATTATGTTGTGATATTTTTTATTTGCCGTTTCAAATGCATTTTCTAGCGATATTCATGAAAATGCAACCACTGTTTTTGTTCCTATTTTCGGCAGTTTTTCCTATTTTCGGCAGGCTGTGCTCCTATTTTCGGCAACGCGAATACGGGTCGGTAAATGTTTTAATCAATGCAGCTAGGTATAAAAACATGTTTAAAACAGTTTTACACTCTCACTTTCTTAAGATTGGTGTTGAAAAGTACTATAATTATTAATTTTATGTTGCCCATTTTGGGCATTTTGCTGGCAATTTTTACAGTCATTTTGATTTGAGTTACAAACAAAGTAGGCATTGGAGAAATGATACTGCCTGACGGCTATAGAGTATGGCTCCGACTGGCTCACAAATTATTATTTTCCTCTCAAGTTACTGGATTATTTATAGTGAAATTGGTGAAATTTGATACAAAAAATGTGGTTTTATGTGTCGACATACGCGTTGTAGTGTTCTGATCAAGTTATAAATGAATATTCAGCCAAATCAAAAGTGTGTTATTGTTTCAAGTTTGGCAGTAGCCCAGAGCATTAAACTGTCAAAAATCAACATTTACCGTGTACCTTTTTTCGGCAGCATTTAAAGAGAAAAATAACTTGTTTTTCGTGATTTTAAAATTCCAAGCGGGCTAGAATAACTGCTGCAGGCATAGAATCCTTCATAAAAACCACACTTTCATTGTGTTAGTGCTCTGGTTCTCTTAATAATGAAATCTGCCGAACTATTGGCTGACAGCAAATCTGCCGAAAATTTATGAACTCCGCACATTTTGTTTGATATTTTGAAAAATATGCAAGGAAATGATGTGATACTTCGTATATGAAGAACAAATAAGTATACCTCTATTTAAAAAAATATGTGTGGAGACTATTTTCAACGCGTTTTTTCATAATTACACGTTTTTAGTTAACTGCCGAAAACAGGTACACTGCCGAATACTGGTATAGTTACCCTACTAAATTGCCACTACGATGTGTTTAGATTAATAGCTTTAATCTTACTAACTATTCTATTTGATTTTACATGTATACTACGATCGAACAATAACTATTCTACATGGTTGTACATGTGTACTGTGATATCCAACAATAATAAGTGTTTTGAATTTAAACATTAAAACTTAGACTTGGACTGCTGTGACAATTCATTTACTTTGACCGATCGCGTCAAGTGCTAAAGATGGACTGATTTTCGATTTCATACGCTCGTGATACGAAACTTCTCTGGTTTGTCGCTTTACCTAGGAAATTCTAAGAAAGGCCGATTGGCCACCAAAAGCGCGCACGTGCCAGACAATTGTCTTTTGTTTCACTTTTCATCCCACTTGCGAGCAGGCTTCACACTGTTCATATTGTGTCATTGTTTTACAAAGCAAATACAGAGTTCTTAGTATTGTTTTCGCTTCGCTCTCACCATATGGCGCCCCTAGTTCCTAGCATCGTATTCCTTTGCTTCGACAGTAGGGTTTTATAACATATCGTAATAAATTTTAAAAATCCTATCAAGATTTTTTTCAATCAAAAATATGTTGTAACTCCAACACCATAACCGGCCAGGTCGCATGTTTTGAGTGGATTCTTGTGTCTTTTTCTAAGTTTTACTTACGTTTCTTTCAAAAGTCATATAAATTTTTCAGTTGTTTTGCTTGTTGTATAAAAAATATATATTAAAGATCTACAAGATATGCTTATTATATTTAAAAAAAACCGGCTCCGACCGACTCGGAGACAGACAATTTCGGAGTCGGCTCCGTAGCCATCTCTGCTCCAACGCAACGGAGCCAGCTCCGCACCCATGGCTCCACACCCACAGCTCCGAAGCTGACTCCGCTCCGGCGGCTCCGGAGCCGGTTCCGCACCAACGACTCCGCACCCACGGCTCCGAAGCCGGTTTTAAAAGATTGCTAAAAAAGCCTCAATAAAGTTTCAATCGAGAAGATCCGTAAATAGCTTATTAAATAATGTTGTATAGGAATTTATACAAAAATCTATAAGTTTTGAACATATAGCCAACCACACAATTACATCGGGTGTTAGTTTCTACACTTGCGAGAAGATAGATTCGTTTTTTTTGTGTATTTATATCTATTAAAATGATCGACGGACCTCATAAGCCCACTCGATATATGTAGGAGTACAATAGGACTATAACATATATAGTCATACGCTTTACACAACAATAACAAGGACGTTAAAGATTCAGGCGAGAGGCGCGAAGCAAATTAATGCGACTCAACACATTTGCTATCGTCATGCCCGGCTCATACGCATCAGATGCCGCATTCAGAGCAAGACATATACGCAAAAACGGGTCTCGGGAGGCGAAGGCGGTCCTTGTCTCTGGGATGGCCAGCATCGCCCGAGGTCGGAGGGTTCTTGCAGGCACGTATAGCTGTATCAAGAAGAGCAAAGCCGGACAATCGATGCTACCGTTGAGAAGCCCAAGGATAAAAGCCATTTCCTATTCGGTCGTCGAGTTGGGATAACTCGAGCAACAAACACCTTGTTGTGTAGTCGTTGTTGCTGTCCCACGAACGGAGCGCGAAACGGGTAGCCCTACACTGGATGGACTCCAAGCGCGCGACCCCCCGAGCAGAGGAGGGCCACCCCAAAACGCTGCCATACTCCAGCACTGACCGAATTAGAGCACAATAAAGAGTTTTGGTGCAGATTGGGTCAGAGAGCTCGCGAGTCATGTTAACGACTAAATCTAACAATTTACTGCATCTTGTCACAACGCTAGCGTTTACGCTATCATACAATTCCGTCTCTATTGAAGCGTTAGTCCAAAGTCGTTGGTCCGCAGCCGTTGATTCGTCGCCGGCTACGGAGCTGTTGGTGCGGATCCGGCTCCGTTGCCGTGGGTGCGGAGCCGGCTTCGAAGCCATTGATGCGCTCTGAAACGCTTATCACTATTCGGCAGTAACACTATAACAAAAGATTATATGTATGTGTTCATTTTCAGCCAGCGAATTCTATTTCGTTTGCTTGTAGTGGTTGGTATCATTTTAAACAAGATGATTTCAGTGTTATTTTCAATATATTGTTACCCAACAAGCAATGAAATTTAACTGCAATACAACGTTTGAAAGAAAACATAAAGACATAAGCATCCACTCAAAACTTGCGGCCTGGACGGTTGGGGTGTTGGAGTTACAGCCATATATTGACAGGATTTTTAAAATTATAATTTTACTACGATACGTTATAAAACATTATTATGAACCTATAAGACAGTTTTCATTCAAATCTAACAAGTAATACAAAAGATATACGCTTTTAACCACGAAAAGTATCATTCTTCCATACAAAATGTATGGCCTACCCAGGTAGGTGGTTGTACATGTGGAGGGTATATATACTTAAATAATGAAAAAAAACATAACAACATAACAAATAGTTAAACATTTTTGGTATTTTTTTATTTTTTAGCACATAATTATTAAACATCTTTTCTGAGACATTTCAAAAATTTGAAGTCGATACGACTTCTTAATCTAAAGTTATTTTGGAATAAAGATGCGAAACTTACCCGGGGTAGGCGTTCGTACACATGACGGTTAAAAACAATCACAACCAGGAATCTAGCCTCTTAGCTTTGGTCCTCTTGAGCTGCACATGATTTCGTCGTAATTTAGGGCACTGATCTTGTTATAATCTGTAATATCCTGGAGATTTGACCCCTGATTAGACCATAGTGATAGTGCCCAATATGCCGGATCGTAATATGACCATCACCGTGACAATTGTGCGATAATCTGACATGTCAAAATAAAGATCATTCGTTTACGGATCGTTGTACTGACAACATCTTCAGCCTTCTGTTTATTATTTTGCCTTGCGATTTTGTGCCTTTGATATAACTTCAACGTTTAATTCAAATTGATAAAATTCGAGGGTTTACAAATCGATAATTGCACTAAAATTCTTTTTCTATATTCTATATATAATTTTTTAAGTACAAACTTATGAACAAACGTTGTAAAAATGACCGAAAATGCATTCAGACCATGCATGCGTGCGCAACAACTAAAACCTTAATGCACACTACGATGAAACTATTGAAGCTTTTTCATCCAGCTGTCAAAACTTTCCCACGCTTTTTGATCAAATGTTCTGGCTGGCTCGACCTCTGTTTATATAGACTTTGGTTTCCATGACACGACTGTTGAAGAACGACATTTATTTGTGTAGTTACCGTAAGTGTCTTTGCGATGACATGTCTTTTAAATAAATGTAGTTTGAATGTCAGTTGACATTCATCTTGTTAATCCAGAACTGCCTCATGTATTTGCCGGTCGTAAGTGACTGAAAAATAAAAAATATCCACACTTCCAGTGCGAAAATCAGTGTCTTCTTGCTGGAGTACACTAATTTAAAAGAAAAAGTGTTGCAAAACAGAAGGAGAAGAAGATCTAGTACACTGGTACGGGACCAATGAAAGTCAAATGAATGTCGCCAAAAAATGTCATCGTATTAAATGACATTTTTTGGCGTGACTCTGGAATAAAAGAGTGAAAACTGAATGCGAAGCCTCAAATCTGTCAAAGTAAGCAATTTCGTGTCGATGAACGTCACCGCTAACACTGCATGCAGCTATACTCGCCTCCATTATAATTGCAAATATACGCAAATAACTAACGACATGTCTTGGTTTGGAAATGTCCAGCAGTCATAGCTTCGTACGTCTCCAAATAATCGAGAGCTTCATCCTTCGACTTCATCAGATGAACAACTGTTTGTCTATTTGAGTTTGTTTTTCAGCCAAGCACGGTTAACATATCAATGATTTCATTTTTTTCATATTTTTCATTGCCTTCTAGATTCAATCCACCTACCATTTTCTTGTCGATGAGCATCATCAGATTTCCATTCCCAATGTGACCGTAACGTCGATGCCATAGCTGCAGCTCCATGGAAATCTTTTCCGTTATCATAGCGGCATTTGGGTTTGCAAGGTTATGAAAGCAACGACACCTTGACGAAGTTCGAACTTAGGAATATCAGCTTTCTTGCGACCGAATCCACCACAGCTGAAACACTTCAGACGGAATTTTCATCTGATCTTACCAGCAAAAGCAACTTCACCTGAATTCTGATTGTTCGAACTCTTTTTCACCCGAACTTGCTTTTCACAAACTTTAGGGTCAGTTTCTCTGGCCACCGGCATGGTCAGCATTAGGTGACTCACATGTTCTCCTCATTCTCCAGAGTTCCCGAAACAGCTGGTTGAAACGAAGAAAGTAGTATTCCATACATGAAGATTCGTCATGCTTCATCCCCAAAAGTTTTCGCTTTAGCATGTCTTTAGGTTAGTCAAGTTTTTCAAGTCAAGTTAAAAAACTCCATGTAGTCCATCCCAAATTCTCTTTGGATCCGTCTTGTCCTTTATGTACTTACGGTGACTATCAGCGACAGCTCCGATCAGGACCAAACGATGTTTCTTTCGGAACGTCTTCTGATCCTTTTTCTGCTTCTTTACATCCGCCGTATTTTCATACACGATTTTCAGGAAGTCTTCCTCCTTCGCTTCCTTCTCGACACTGGGCGCGATTTCCAACTGTTCTTAATGGAACCAAAATCCTTCCTATTTTTGAACCCGTTCCGTTGATAGGCTTGATCTTAGGGAACTTTTCGTCCTCTCCCATCATGATGATTTTTTCGAATGGCTTAAAGAATCCTCTAGGCTTGGGTTACGCTGGGTTATTCTGGGTCAATAACCTTTTAACAAAGCAAAAACACCTTCACAGTTTGGTGGTCTAGCTGAATATTTTACAGAGAAAAGGCGAGTTACAGCCGCAATAGGCATGGGTCGGTAAAAGTAATGATGAGTTTCAATAAAGGGACCATCAATATACAAGTATGGCAAAAAATGCACTAAAGTACAGCTACAGCTAAAATAGCTATTAAAACGCGTATTTAACTAAAAAAATCGTTTGATGGGTACGCAAAAAGTATTCGTCTATCCAGCTTTTGACTCATCTACGCTGGCCAAATACTACGTAGACCCAAATTAAATGTATTATTTTGCTACAGCGCCTACCATAACTATGTGGACAGTTGTTGTCGCGATTTGCGAAAAATATAGAGGAGAACGATAAAAACTGTGAATTTGTGAATTGTGCAGAATACTTATTTCACTTCGTATATTTTTTCTTCAAATTTTTAAAACCATTATTACATGAAACCGACTTCTAACGAAAAACCAAATTAAAGGTCGTAACATAACTATAAAGACACCTCGAAAAATAGGTTTTTTGTGCTAAGTAAAGCTTTAAAAAATTGTCCAAAATACAGGCGGTCCCCGAGATACTCGGTACCTCTTATACGCGGATTCGGATATTCGCGGCTTTCTAAATTTGACAGTTATTTGAGAAAATTGTACTGATTTGACACATCAATTGTAAAATTCCATGTAATTTAATTGTTGATCGAATGTTAAAATCTTTTTCAAAAAGCTCCAAGCTGTTTTTTTAAGTCAGAATCATATCGAATAATTAATAAAATAGCTAAAACCACTACTTGCAAAATTATTCGAAAATTTGTGATATTTTGCCTGGAAATCACGAGATTCGACTTACGCGGAAATTCGAGATACGCGGTATTTTGTGGCCTATAGCATAATTATATTTTAGAAAAGTTTCACAGAAATATTTTTTTGGCGAATTTAAAAAAAATGTTTTTATAACTGTTTTGAAGTTTTTTGAGTTTTATAAGAGTAATTATCAACATATATTTATTCTAAATTGAAAAAAATAAAACAATTGTGTGCCAGTAATGATTGTTTTTAACATGCAATCCAAAGTATGTAAAAAGATTCTCAAAAAATATTTTTAAATTGCCATTTGAACCTTATCAATTTAGTGAATATTTGCTGCTGTTACATACATAGTTAAGGAATGTAATCCTAGTTTGATATTTTTTTCCTCTTATCACCCATTTCACCATCGTTGCTCTCTTAAACCGCTACAAAGTCCAGGCGAGCGGCAGAATAAACAGCAGCATTGACATTTACTCAAAACACCAAACCAGCTAAAACCAAACTGATGAATACATGTAAGTAGATTCTCAAAATGATATTACTTGCCAATCATTCAATAAAATTTGGCCACGTAGTCCAAAAATGTAACATTACTACTAAAGATTAATTTGAGGATGATTAAGTCTTGTAGGATGCTTGGGTCAAACATACAGTCCGTCCAAAAAGTATTCGTCTAGCTGAATATTTTTCAGAAAAGGCGATTTATGGCCGCAATACTATTCGTCCAGCTAGCTTTTTAATTATTTACGCTGGACTAACACTACGTAGACGTGAATTAAATTTATTATTATCAATCTACTGGTGACTTCCTTCTAAAATAATGCATTTCTGTTGTTTCAATTGCACTTCAAGCGGTCAGAGAGGCACTAAAGGCGGGGGAGTTAAATGATTGGAGTATGATGTCGAAAATCGTATCTTTAACTTATGCATAACCTATCCTACCCATTTTTGAAGGTTACAAAATGTGTGGGAGGCATCGTTCCATCATTTGATCAGAGTTTGGCCATTTTTCTGACACTAATAGTGTGACAAACTGCCATGTAATCAGCCATCCTTGACGGTTAATCTAACGAAAGAAGCGGTTTAATGTCCAAAAAATTAAATTTTACTCAGTAATCAGTGCATTTTGTGATGGCCAATAAGATCAGGAAAAGAGATGGGTCACATTTGTTTGATGAGTCATGCTGCATTTCATCGTAGCTGTTCATGTAATAGCTTGCATGAGTGAGTTGTTACAAACATGTTTTGTTTGAATGATACAATACACAGAAAGTGGTCAAATCCTTTAAGGTGCATCAAATAATTCAGGAATTTATTTCAAATTGGGCTCTGCTAACATATTAAAACATGTTTAAATTGCCAAGGTCATACGGCCGACGTCTACCATAGCGAAAACAGTCTACTCACAGCATCAAAATCTCGTGTAACGGTAGCACCATGGAGTCATGATACTAGGGCTCAGTGAGGAAAGGTGAGCTAAAGACATGATTTAAATTTATGGGGAAAAAGATTCGGAAACATATTAATGCAGTTTATAAGTACTTTGAGTCCCAGTTCTGAGATATTTTACTTAACATGTATCACATGTTCCAAGAACAGTCGAGCTGGAGAACATACAGGGCATTGTCATTTGCCCGAAACGCCAAACCAGCATAAACCAAACTGATGAAAATGATTTAGTCGACTCTCAATATGATATCAGTTGCTAATTGTTTAATGGAACTTGGCCACGTATCCGATCCGATCGGATAATATGCTTGATTCCACCGGTAGAATTTGTTTTCCAATTGCCTCACATATCATAATGGTGCTGGCAAGTTCATCCAGAGATGGCGGGGGCACCTCGTCGTCGGCGCCAATGCTGTCGCTGTTGTTACTGCTGTGCTGCTGCTTTGGCAGTTGCCTTGTTCTGCCACTTGCGCTAACTTCTCCTGCCTCTGCTCCATTCAGATATCCTTCGTAGTAGCACTTCCACCTTTCGATCACCTCCCACTCGTCCGTCAGGAGATTTCCTTCTGCATCCCGGCACATTGCGGTTTTATGAGCAAATCCGCTCCGTGCCTCCTTCAATCTCCTGTAGAACAAGCGAGTGTCCACCGATTGGGCAAGCTGCTCCAACAGCTGTTCGTCTGACTCTTCAAAACGGCGCTGCTTGGCTTGGAAGAGCAGGAGTTCCTGTTTACTCAGTCGTCTGTAGATCTCCACGCATTGACGAGTTTCATGCCGTAGCATGCGGGCGCGCGGTGCGTTCTTCTCGGATAGTGCTCTTCTGCACTAGTGATGGGAAAAATGATGTTTTTGTTGTAATCGATTCCGGCTTGTTCCGCAGTTTTCTGGAATCGATTCCGAAATCGACTCCATAATTGATTCCGGAATCGGAATCGATTCTAGCATCGGAATCGGCTCCGGAATTGATTCCGAACACGGAATCGGAATCGGGTAGGTCCGATTCCGAGCTCCCACCACTAGTCTGCACTCTTAGTCGAACCCAAGGTTATTAGACTCTATACAGGTTACGACAGAGCTCTTGAACAGCTCACCATTTTGAATATCTTGTTTACAATTTGTCTGTCAAAATCGCCGCCAATCAGCTGATGCTTAGCATCAACAACAGAGGTAAGTTAACGGAAGACAAAACTTTTGCGTACTTTTTCAATAACCTAAAACATATCCCACAGTTAATATAAAGATATGTACACATGGGCTACTCGCTATGATACAGGTGCTGAGTAAGAAAACGGTCGCAAGCGAGCCATCGATGTTACTCCACGCGCGGAGTCAGGTTCCAACGGGAACTCCACTGGAAGCAGGTTCCCACGACCAGGTGTGGTGTCTTATGGTCAGACGGACCGAGGTAACATGATCATCATAAACGTGGATGACAACGTGACCGGCAAACCTGGCAGCACCGAAAACACCAGCCTAGCTAAATAGCACCGAATGCAGAAGTTAGCTTTAGTCTTAGTTTAGCAGTTCGCAAATAAAGATTCCCAGTAATATTTTTTTAAAACTTACTCCGGGCAATCGTAAACATAATTGGCGCAGTCGGCTAGGCCCAATTCACGTTCAGTGACAAGTGTTCAAGTACAGTGCAGAGAAATAATGGAAATAAATCTGTGTATCGCCCGGACTTTGCTCCATCGCCCAATCCGTGGTTGACTCGTGACGATCGTGTGAATTTCATTATTTCATAAAGTGTAAGAACAAGTGCACGAACGGTTGGTTTCAACTATTTAGAATTGGAAGAGAACATTCGAAAAAAAGCTAGCGGCAAGACTCCCCAGCCAGCGTTACTGGGTAAACTAATCAACGCAGGACAATCGCTGACCCAACCCGTGGACAACGAGTGACCAAAGAAGAAAAGGAAGGACAATCGCTGACCCAATCCGTGGACAACGAGCGACCAAGGAAGAAAAGGAAGGACAATCGCTGACCTAACCCGTGGACAACGAGCGACCGAAGAAGAAAAGGAAGGACAAAGCAAAGGACAGGTAACGGAAAACCCTAATTTCCCGACACGTGGATAAAAAAGGTGAGTTACATCCTAAAGCATAAGTTCCCCTACTCTTATAATAAAAAGGCGGTAGGCAACAAACAATTTTTATCATTGAATGCCAAAATATATCCCTTTCCCAAAAGTTCGTTCTTTGAAATTCACTAGGGACAAGAAAATACCAGTGGAAATGGAACAAAATATACACGCATTGATTGAATCTATGCGCTTGTTAGAGGAACGCGTTAACACACTCCAAGCGGAGAACGATAGTTTACAACGCTTCCAACAACAACAACAGCCAACGACCTCGAGTCGCAGTGCTGACTATTTTCGTATCCCGGATCCAATTAGGGTCATTCCCGGATTCGACGGAAACAAAAAACAGTTAATCGGTTGGTTAACAACAGTTAAAAAAACACTAGACCTCTTCAAAAACAATGTGGCACCAGAAATATTCAGTGTCTACGATCAGACCGTAATTAATAAGATAGATGGCAAAGCGCGTGATACTATTTGTGTGAACGGAAACCCTACTACTTTTGATGAAGTCGCAGATATTTTGCAGAACGTTTATGGCGATCGAAACAATATCGCAACGTATCAAACACAATTGTGGAACCTAAAACAAAACGAATCTTTGAGCCTTCACTATAGAAAAACAAAAGAAATTTTGATCAATATGAAATCAGTAGCAAGACAGAATACGGTATACGCTGCTTCACATTGGGAGGCAATTAACCTGTTTTTAGAACAAGAATGCCTCGCTGCGTTCATAAATGGTCTGAGCAAAACATATTTTGGATATGCTCAAACCGCACAACCAGAAGACTTGGAATCAGCTTACACCTTTCTATGCAGATTCCAAAACACCGAAAGAACTAAATCAAACACCAATAATGGGTTCGAAAAACATCCTAGTGTCGATAAAAATGTAAACAGGGATAATAAATTTTCACAACCTAAACACCTTGAAAATAGACCATTCAATAACATGAAACCATCTTCAGATCGTACAAAAATTGTTCCCATGGACGTCGATCAATCCTTACGGTCCAATATTAGAAACAAAATTTTCTCGCATACAGCCGAAGAAGATGACGGAAAAACAATATCAGAAGAATCCGATTCAGACGAAGAAACCGATAATGAAGAAGATGTAAATTTTCAAATTACTGCAAACTTAAACCCACCGAGCTAAACGCAATTAACGGACTACCCTTTTACACAACAAAATTAAATGGCTCAAACATCAAACTTTTAGTACACAGCGGAGCGAACAAAAACTTTTTAAATCCAGAATTAGTTCCACTAACTCAAAGAGTGAAATGCGAAACAATCACCATAAAAAATAAAAATGGTAAGTTCAAATCACAAGAATGCACATTCATAACCATTCTAGATAAAAAATTAAAATTTTACCTTTTCAAATGTCATAATTATTTTGACGGAATACTCGGATACGAATCACTCTCCGATATGGAAACACTAATTGATACAAAAAATCATAAACTTATTCTACCCGATCGTACAATCGACTTAGAAATAAGAACATTAGAACCCCCTTCAATTACATTAAATGCTAATAATTATCAAATTATAAAACTTCCTGTTTCTCAAACAAAAGGAAACATTTTTCTTCCAAAAGATATTCAAATAAAAGATGCAATAATTCCTTCAGACGTTTATAAAGCAAAACAAGGATATGCTAAAGTTCTTGCCAGGAATTACGGCGACACATTAACATTTCATTGGACTAAACCAGCAAAAACATATGAATTAGACAAAATGATCGAAATAAATCACATGAGCACATACCCATATAATGACCATCCGCAAAATTACATAGCAAATCTCGAAAATTTAATTCGCACCGATCATTTAAACAAAGAAGAAAAACATAAACTTTTCGATATTCTTAAACAAAATCTAGGCATCATCCATCAAGAAAAAGAAAAACTTTCATGCACCACCGCTATTAGACATCGAATAAAAACTAAAGACGATATACCCATTCACACAAAAACTTATAGATACCCCAATATTCATAAAGCAGAAGTGAAAAGGCAAATCGAAGAAATGATTGCTGACGGTATTATCCAACATTCTATATCCCCATGGACATCCCCAATCTGGATAGTCCCTAAAAAATCAGATGCAAGTGGAAAGGAGAAATGGCGCATCGTGGTTGACTATAGAAAATTGAATGAAAAAACGATCGATGATCGATACCCTATTCCCAATATAGAAGAAATTTTGGACAAGTTAGGTAGAAGCATGTACTTCACTACACTTGATTTAAAATCCGGCTTTCATCAAATTGAAGTTGATAAAAAGGATAGACCAAAAACAGCTTTTAGCACAGAAAAAGGACACTTCGAGTTTATACGAATGCCCTTTGGCTTGAAAAACGCACCTGCTACTTTTCAACGGGCCATGAATAATATTTTAGGTGACCTTGTAGGAAGAAACTGTCTTGTATATCTAGATGATATTATTATTTTTGGTAAATCACTACATGGTAAACAACATTTGGACAATTTGAATAAAGTGTTGAAAAAATTAATTGAATCAAATTTAAAGATTCAATTAGACAAATGTGATTTTTTAAGAAAAGAGTGTGAATTCTTAGGACACATCGTAACTCAAGATGGCATCAAACCCAATCCAAACAAAATAGAAAAAATATTGCATTAGCCCATACCAAAAACAACGACCCACATTAAAGGCTTCTTAGGAATCCTTGGTTATTACAGAAAATTCATAAAAGATTTTTCAAAACTGACCAAACCCCTCACAAAATGTCTTAAGACTTTAAGTTTCTAAAATAACACATAATGACGAATTTATAAATTGTTTCAACGATTGTAAACAAATGCTCACTACTGATCCAATTTTAAAATATCCTGATTTTAGCAGAAAATTCATTTTAGAAACAGACGCAAGTGATTTCGCCCTTGGCGCTGTACTTTCACAAAAATTCGAAGATGGTAAGGAACACCCAATCGCTTACGCTTCTAGAACGCTTAACGAAACAGAGTGCAACTATTCAGCTACCGAAAAAGAGCTACTCGCCATTGTTTGGGCAACCAAGCATTTCCGACCGTACATTTTCGGAACAGTTTTTGAAATAAGAACTGACCACAAACCCCTTGTTTGGCTAAGACAGAAAAATGATTTAAATAGAAGACTTCTTCATTGGAAAAACATGCCTTGGAAGAATTCGAATTTGAAATTAAGTATAAAAAAGGTACTCTTAATGGAAATGCAGATGCACTATCCCGCTTTAACATCCGAATTAAATGCAAATACTGCCTCTAACAATACTGACACTATGACGCAACATTCAGCATATACTAATGATGACGAATTCATCCCAGCAACTGAAAAACCACTAAATGAATTTAGAAATCAAATAATACTAGAAGAAAATAATAATGATTCTCGAGAAGCAATTACACTTTTCGGAAATTATCATAGAATAACAATAAAAACACCCCTTTTTGGACCAGCTATGTTCATCAACATAATCAAAGAATATGCATCTCCCAAATGTGTTACTGGCATTTGTTGCAGCGAAAAAATCTTACAAAACTTACAAATTATCTACAAAAACTATTTCTCTCGCGCAAAATCGATCAAACTATTTTGGACAAAAACAATTTTAGAAGATGTAACTGATGAAATTGACCAGGATTTGATTATTGAACGACAACATAATGCAAACCATAGAGGAATAATTGAGACCAAACTACATTTCTCTAGAAAATATTGTTTTCCAAACATGAAAACTAAAATTACTAAATTTATTAACATTTGCAAAATATGTCAAAAAGCTAAATATGAAAGACGCCCATATAAACAAAAATATCAAATTACTGCCACTCCTAAAAAACCTTTGGAAATCGTTCATATGGACATCTTTATAATTAGTGATAAACATTTTCTAACCCTTTGCGATAAGTTCTCATGACTAACCATGGCGATTCCTTTACAATCAAGAAACGCTATACATATACTAAAAGCACTAACTCAATTCTTCGCTAACGTTGGAAGACCTTGTTTGCTTGTGATGGACCAAGAATGTTCGTTTAAATTCACCACAATCAAACAATTTCTTGAAGAAAATTATGTAGAATTCCATTATACAAGTGTTGGTCAATCCTCTTCAAATGGAACAATAGAAATTGTCCATAGAACAATAAGAGATTTGCACAACATAATCTCACTACGAGATTCTACAAAAAAATTATCAACTACTTCAAAAATTAATTTGGCAGTCTCAATTTACAATGATTCTATACACTCTCAAACAAACATATCCCCTAAAGAACTATTTTTCGGCTTCAAAAACGAAGATCCTATCCCTGAGGACCTTCAAGAAAGAATTAAACAAAAAAAGGAACTTTATAGAATGTATGCCACAAAACAAAAAGAAAAAAAAAATCCAAATACATAGAAAAATTAAACAAAACACGAGAGGAACCAGAACTATTCAAAGACAATCAGCTTTACCGGCGAACTCGTTCGACGAGAAACATTCGTCGCTCATGAGTGGACAGGGTTGTACCGCTAGGTTGGCCAGTACAAAATCTATACGGTTTTCTAATTTTTGATCTAGAGGGCTATGAAATGAGTGAAAATGAGCGTCGCTGCGAACGTTCCCAGGAACGAACGAGTTCGCCGGTACGGCTGAATGACACGATCTTCGAAAGGAAAAGAAATAATTTAAAACACGAAGAAAGGTATCGTGAAACGAAAGTTTTCGATAACCTAGTTACAAATATTTTAGACCGAAATGGAAGAAAAATTCACAAATCAAAATTGAAAAGGAAACGAAAAACCTAACATACCATTTAAATTCTTTCTCATCCTTACAGAAATCACAGCTGAATATTATAAAAACTAAAAATGAAATTTGGAATGATTCTTTTCCTCATAATAGTTTTGACTAATTCAAAACTTATAACAGCAACAATTTACAGAGAAATTCCTAGAGAAGATAGAATAGTCGCAATAAAAATAGGAACGGCCAAAATAAAAATTGGATATCATAGAGTAATATATACAATAAATCTGGAAAAAATAGAAACTAACCTTAACTATATTCAGAATTTAGCCAATGATATTAGCCTAACCAACCATCTTAAGGACACCTTAGACTATAAAATCCTATCAGCTTATAAGAAATTAGGAAATATAAGACCTAGAAAACAAAAGAGAGGCATAATAAATGGTTTAGGAACAATTATAAAAATAATCGCAGGAAATCCAGATCAAGAAGATTTGAACATAATGCTGTTAATTAACCTAGAACATTTAGAACATTCAGAAAACAAAATTTGGATATGATTTGTCATTAACGCTCAAGTTAGAATTAATTCCGAAATAGAAAAATCAGTGAATAAAATTACACAAACTCTTAAAAAAATCGAAAATCAAATGAATAATCAGATAAAAGTCGTAAAAACTGAAATAGAACAAGTAAATCTTATCCTGAACATTGATAACATTGTACAACTGCTAGAAGACATAGAAGAACAGATCAGCTTTGCTCGTTCTAACATAATAAACAAAAATATTCTATCGTCAAACGAAACGGAATATATATGGCAAACATTAGAAGATCAGAAAATATTTCTAAATTTTAAAGAGGAAATTTCACAATATGTTTCATGCATAGTTACAGCAATAGGTAAAAAAATATTTCTTGTAGTAAAAATACCGATAGTAGAGCGAAAAGATTATGACCTCTTACGAATAGAAACTCTAAACGTAAACAACACCCGAGTAGAGACGGATGTAAAAGTTGTAGCCAAGCATAAAAACACCATTTTCAATGTTAACGAGGAGTGCACGATTTGCAACAACCCACAACCGCTAAACGACAAGTGTATCTAAAATATCATCAGAAATCATCCATCTAAATGTACCACCACCACGAGCTCCGAGCATACGATAATACGAGAAATGAAACCAGGAGTCTCGATACCACCCTTGGAGTGCCAGTCATTGATTCATGTTCAAACAGCCAAATAATAGCAGTACCCACACTAATTGAAACCGGCAATTGCACCGTAAAAATCTTAAATAGCACATTTACTGCGCATATTGATGTGTTAGACCAAGAAGACTACTTCCTACCCTTAACTGGCAGCAAAACAGAAATAACTCTAAACAAGCCAAGTATACAAGATCTGCACACAATGCATATTAGTAACATACATCAACTCCATACAATAACACTCCGCTTACGCACGCATACAATTGCAGGAGGGATATTAATTGTTGTTCTAACAGGCTTTCTTATAACTGCATTTTGCATCTACAAACACAAAACCAAACATGCAGAGAAGAAAATGTCTACCGAAGCTATTCACAACATCATCCCACTGCAAACGTCGGTAAGTCGATCGAGGACGCTCGACGTTTAAGGAGGGAGGAGATATGTACACATGCGCTACGCGCTATGATACAGGTGCTGAGTAAGAAAACAGTCGCAAGCGAGCCATCGATGTTACTCCACGCGCGGAGTCAGGTTCCAACGGGAACTCCACTGGAAGCAGGTTCCCACGACCAGGTGTGGTGTCTTATGGTCAGACGGACCGAGGCAACATGATCATCATAAACGTGGCTGACAACGTGACCGGCAAACCTGGCAGCACCGAAAACACCAGCCTAGCTAAATAGCACCGAATGCAGAAGTTAGCTTTAGTCTTAGTTTAGCAGTTCGCTAATAAAGATCCCCAGTAATATTTTTTAAAAACTTACTCCGGGCAATCGTAAACATAATTATAATTTTATATTTTAGCTCAGCATAGCCAATCATAGAGACCCGGTATATGGTCGATCCTTACAGCTTTGCCGTAATTCTTCTTTCACAACAATCAGCTGCTAAGGCGACTGTGAGAAATAATGCAGCGGGCAAAGTTTTCAAACGCGTATGCTGGTTCTACAAAGTGAATGTAGGATTTCAATGAATGGCCCACGATCGAACGATTAACGTCGATTCTATAACATAACATGGTTATCTGAGGAGCAACGACTGAGTGCAGGAGCAAGTGCGGAAAGCCACTATGGTTACCGGACCGGGCGGGCAGTGAACCGGCTGATCGGACGATGGACTAATCATACAATGACATCAGCAGGTCGGTTGATGGACCGATTTGCAGATCAGAGAGTGGATCCTACGGTGCGCTCAGCATTAGTTGACTGATAATATAACTGACTCTGGCCAGTTCAGCGCTTGATGGCGAATCAGGTGGGTATCAGGTGTGCATTACAACCCAATGTTTACAAGTCAATCCGTCATCTAGACGTATTGATGTAACCGTGCTGACCGCTCAATCAGATGCTTGTTGGTTTCAATCATTTGGCTAAAAAATCGCGCTTAGCTCATGAGGCACGAAATAAACATGATCGTATATCGCGACCAAGCGACCAAGAAGTGTAATATGCTGCTTCACACAGTAAAGGATTTAGGGTGCCGGGTGCCTTAAGCGGTAACTAGTCCGATTATCGTTGAAGCCGCCACTAACTTCACATTGTTGATTGATATTATATTTTGATATGCGAGCTCTGCGCGTGTGTGCAGATTCAATTGTGATTATGGAATTAATATTTTATTCTTTTTTGTAGGACAACAAGAGGATTGGTTGGTCTGGTTACACATCTCACATCAAACATGCTAAGAGAAACCCGGTACATGATGTCTTGTTACACTTGGTCCAGTCTACTTGAACATAGCTAATTTTACTATTTGCATGAAGCTAAATTATAAAAATGTTGCGAGTAACCATTCAAAATAAACGCATCGTTAATAGTGATGGGCGGGTCGACCCGAACCTATCGGGTCGGAGCCATCCGTAAGCGACCCGGAGTCGTTCGGGTTGACCCGAAAAGTACAAGTAGGTTCAGTAGGTACAACGACTCTGGTAGGTGCAAAAAAGCATAAGCGACCCTGACCCATTGGTGCAACGAGTTCGGGTCGGGTCGAGTCAAGATAGGTTCAATCCGACTCGACCCGACCCGAACTTGCTGCACCAACGGGTCGGAGTCGCTTATGCTCTCTCGCACCCACACATCATTCGTGTTGATCCGAACTCGTTGCACCCGCGGGTCGCGGGTTACTAGGTGTTTTCCCCAAAATAATTGTACGTATTCGATACACACAGCTTAGTGGAGAAGGATGGTCATAGGCTCCTCCCATTTGCCTTATTTGCGAAAATAAATTCTCTAATACGTCTTGGTTTAGCTGAAAAATAAAAAAATAAACTTTATTAAATACAAAACTCTAAATACTCAAATATTGATTACTTTATGTGTGCAGATGAATTGTATATCATGTTTTTTTTTCTTACTTACTTACTTATCCGGCGCTACAACCGCTTTGCGGTCTTGGCCTGCCTCAGGAGTGTCCGAAACCGCTCACGGTCTCGCGCCTTCGTCTGCCAGTCCGTTATCCCGGCCTTAATGGCGGACGCCTCCACGCCATCTTGCCACCTCAATTTGGGCCTACCACGCCTCCTCTGTCCTTGTGGACGGCCTAAAAGATTGTTTTTTTTTCATATCTGCAAAAACCATTTGCAAAGACGTGATTTGCATTATAATGGATCGTTGGAATACTTGCAAATTTGACTTTCCTGGTATGGTCATAGTTGATACAGTTTCAAACATATCTCTCAAGGCGCCAATTTGATCGTCACTCGCTCGTCGTTTAGTCGTCAAGAATTTGACACGCTAAACCATAAATCAACCTTTTCAATAAAATCAGCTAAAACTTTTGCATTTTCATTGCAAGGGTAATAAGTTCGAAAAGCTACAGCGGTAGTGCGAGACAGCAATTCTGCAGCTCGACGAACATTTTGACGCTGTTGGGGGGTCATATAGATGTGTGCCATTGTAAGCTTGAACAAAGGAGTCATTTCGGACTCCATTCTTTGAGCTACCATACGTAAAAGGTTGCTGGTTTCTATGTGTTTGCCGTTATGTTCAAACCCATGATCCAATAACCAGTTCTTCAACAATTTTAGAAGATGCGGAGTATCTGGGACTACATATACATTATTTTGTGTTTTAGGATGTAAAAAATATGGTTTTTCGATGTCATCCCTAGCACCTAACTCCTTCCAACATTTTATGTTTGCTTGGCAATTATCGCTAACTATCGCTACAACATTTATCATCTTATCACTGAGCCTTGTTATTATGTCAATCAAAATATCTTTGGTGATTTTTTGGCCAAAAGCAATAAAAATAGGTTGTTTCCATTGTTTAAAAAGCCCGCGCATCATTACTATTTGTCAAAAGTCAAAAGGACCTACCACTTCATCCGCCGATGGATCGTATTCCAATATACGAGACACCTTCATCTCATCGAACGGCAATACACATTCTCTATCCATAGTACTCAATGTTTAAGCAAAGGACCCAATGAATGATAAAATATCATCTAGAATGCCTTGTTTAAGGTCAATCCTGCTTGCATAACGTTGTAATGTTCTTATGGATGGCAGAGGAATTTTTAAATAAAAAATTATATATTTGTAAGCCCTTTGACTGAAATATTTTAATGTAAATGCTGCAGAAAGTTCTTGCATTGACCATCTTACTGTTTTCTTGATTTCTAAAATGAGATCAATTTGGTTGCTTGATAAAATGCCTTTCAGTGCCTCTTTTATATTTTCTATAAATTTGTTTCGTGGCCATTCTTCCTTAATTTTGTTATTTGCTTTTTCAAGTGTTTGTATTTGCTTAATATGAGCTTTTTCTTTTTCATAAAATATTTTCAATTTTTCGCTTAGCTGATTATTTACATCAGCTAACCGCTCGTTCCTGTCTTCTACTGATTTAAGTTTAGATTCTAGATCACATATTTTCTCTTCATAGTCTTTACACTTGAACCACACATCTTTTTCATTTATTTCAATAGTAAAGTTGCCTGCACTTTGTTCAATGATATGTTCATCACAAAACGAAGAACCAGCTGAAATTATATTGATTTGCATATTAGTATAGATGAAAGTATGTAATACTAACACATAATTTGGTAACAACTTACCTTCCGGCAGGGGTCAACCGATTCTCCCTTCGTTTGTGTTTTGGTTTTTGGTATTGTTGTCAAAGTGCAATAATGCAATATCACTATCATTTTCTAACGGCGATAAAACTGACGGAATGGCTGTAAACACAACAAAAAGTTAAAAAAATCGTAAATAGAATAATCATCAGAATTTATAGAATCTTACCTTGAGGTTTTAACCAGTTAGACCCCTGCTTAATTTCCTGCACGTTTCTTAATTGATAATCAGATGGTACAAAATGTTCCGAGCATACAACATTATTTGGAGAAGGCATCTAAGGATTATCCTTTCCACAAAATACAATCCATTTTTGCTTCGTTGCTAAACACTCTGGGAATTTATGGAAGTAAATTTTAGCTCCCATCTTCTTCACATTGCACCTATTGTTTTTACAAGAGGCTACAGAGCACTTATAGTTTGAAGACATAATAAATAATTAATTATAATATGTTGAAAACGATAAAGGTTGTTGAAATACACTCTGGAAATAACGATGGCTTTGCGACTGGCCGATTGCAAACTGATTGTAAACAAACCGTTCAAATTGTAAACAAACCTTTCCAATTTGTCTGTCAAAATTTTTTCATTCATTTTTTTATTGGAGATCGGCCAAAAAGGGCTTTTGTCATAATCTGTATAGAGTCTAATAACCTTGGTCGAACCATTCCTTTTTCTCTCTGCGTGGTAAGCGGTCAAATTTGTGTTCGGCTGCAGTGCTGATGGCTCGTTCCAATTTATGCCAGTGGTCTTCGAGGGGTATCACGGCGATGTTGTTGTCGGCCGCGTACCCCTCCGCCACATCAGCCCACTTCAACCGGTCCAGGTTGAGCCGTGGGATGGACTGACTCCGTTGGTTATTAATCACGGAATGTTTTTGGCGTAGCTTAGCTATACGATTTGACTCTATACGTTTTGACGTCGATGATATCCGAGAAGTGTCTTCCGTCAAACAGAACGTGGTCGATTTGGGACTTTGTATTACCCTTAGGGTGTCTTCAGGTGTAACTAAGGCGGCGTGCATGCTGGAAGAAGGTGCTGCGTATGCTCATGTGCGTGGAGGAGGCAAAGTTTATCTGCCAGGATGGAGAGCGTAAGATACGGTTCGATTCCCGTAAGAAAGAATCAAGAAAGTGTCGCAAAATCATGAGAACTTCTGCAAGCCCCTGTAACGAATAGTCCATCAATCCGTTTGACAATAATCAAAGATGGAAAACTACTACGGATTGAAATGTCATGCGAAAAGTTGTTCAGCATTTTTTATACTAATAGTTTCTTCTCATCTTGCAAAATCAGGCAAATCTCTTCGTGGTCCAGATTTAATGTTGCGGCGAGCCGCATTTGGCCCGTGTGCCTAACTTTACCGACCCCGCTGATTTAAATAATGTATGTAAATAAATACAATATATTTATTAGTGTAGTTAGTTTTATGGTTTTAAGTAATGAAAATGTTACATTTTTTGTTTTATATTTATTATAATAAGGTATGAAGCATAGGTACAAATACTAAATTGCTGTCACTAGTTTTAATTGCTACCATTTTACATTTTATATCCGACACATAAAATACCATTTCCTCTGTAGAAAGATCGCTTAATTTCGCTTCATATATATCTTTCATCCATTTAGAAGAATAGTATGAGATAGTTTCACTTATGCAACTAAAAGCCTTGCCGCTAATTATAATATCTGATCCTTCCATTTTGGCACTGCAATATTTAACAATATAGAAATCATGAGTTAGAAACCAATTGGATTGTTCATTAGGATAAAGAGTAATAATTGAGTTAATGTGCACAACTGCCCCATTACGTGTGGAGTCGATGTAAGGAAACGGGGAATGTTCACTGCTTGACGAACGTGTTGGAATCTGTTCTGATATCCTGTTTGCAGCCTGTATTAAAACTGTATGGCCATTTCTTAGGGATCTACCCACATCGCATAATTTGGGTGCATAGCGATACGATGAAAAATTAACAAGTGGTCCAAATTTGTTCACATCTTCGTACACATGCAATAAATTATGCACATTGCTGGTTATACAATGTTCTCCGTAAATAGTACCATACTGTTCAACAAACTGTACAAGCAAAACATGTGCAGCTGGCCAATGCTCTTTGTAACATTCTGAAGAAAATAATCTAATCGCACAATAGTACAACATAAAATGTTCATACTGTTCTTTAGTTAACACTCCCTTCAACACTATGAAACTAGCATAGTTCAAAAACATATTGAATTCACTGGCTTTCCAAAACCCAGTATCTTCAATACTACGCAATTTGTGATGAAGTTCTAAAGGAAGTTCCACGTTGTCGAGAATATTATTGATCCTATTTAATGTTTCTGAACTCCATTTGGGACCTCCACCTAACATGCCGGATTTCCAGCCGTTGATTGCCGTTCGTGTAACTCCGAAGTCAATCAGGTGCAACAGATCAGCAATAATTACATTAAGAATTATATCGAAGTGAAGAAGATCTACAAGTGGCGTTGTTTCCCTGTGATGTTCATCGTCTTTGGAATCCTTAAAATCTTGGTGCGTTCTCGCTGGTGCGTCAATCCCGGGAAAATACATCACTCCTGTAGTTTCGTGAAATTTTCCTTCAACGGTACATTTCTGGCAACCTTTTTTATGGTTGAAGTAGACCTCTCCTGAAAGCAAAATACGAAAAAAATAATATGATGCAATGAGTACATGCCAACAATATAGTCGTGCTATTAAACTCTAATATATAGAACAGCTAATATGTAACAATTTAAACGTGTTAGGTGAACCTACCTTTTATAAAAGCTCGTGCAGGTGAGTCAGCGATAAAAGCCCAAACGCGTACTTCGATCAGTTTATTGGCAATTTGTATGCCATTCTCCATCAATCCGTTGAGCTCTTTTACAAGAGGTCGAAGGTACTCCTCCACGCTTGCGGGTCTTGACTCACCCAAATAATTTCCAACCATCAATACTGGAACATCCGGTAATTCTTTAATGCTCATTAGTATCGGCCAAAACTGCTTACGAGAACTTTTGTATAATGGCAGGCCGGCAATACAGAAGTTTAATGAAAACTTGCTGACTCTTGGTTGAACATTACCAAATTGTTTCTCCAGAGCTGCCTTTATTCCTGGATACCAAAACTCTCCCCCTGCTATTTGCTCTATTTCTTGACCACACTGCTTCGTTTTAAGCAACGTTCGCGCATCTTTGGGCAGCTTATGGCTGGTTGTATCGCGTAATATTTCTAGCATTTCGTCGATAGCCTTATGCGTCTGATAGGTATTCAAAGCCCAATTTCTGATTCGATCGGCTATTACTTCACTGTTATTTGATTGTGTTTCCTGTGCACTATCAGACGCTGTCTCTACTTCGTTTTCGTCGTCTTCGATATTTGCATTCGCTTCGATATTGTCACACCCGTCGATTTTTATCCAATCACTGATTTGTTCTTCTTCATCGATTTGTTCTTCGACCTTGTAGCGGATATTTTCTTGATGATCACTTGATGACGGAATATTTGAAGCACTAAGCATGTCTGCATCCGACGATACTACGTTTATGTGATGCAAGCCAGATGTACTAAGTACGTTCAACAGTTCTGCCTCTTCTTGCTTGTTAATTTTCTTGATGATTTTATACATCGAACCTGTTTTACGCATCCTTTTTGCCGCCATTGTAATAATGCACACAGTCCTCCCAAATTCACGATAAAAATCGTGTGTTTCACACTAACCACAGTTTAACTTCACCAGTGTCTTCCTGGAATGTGACTGCTTCAGTCCGCATGTAGTGACTGCTCTAATACAATTGACAAACGAACATTATTTGTTTACTTTTATAAGCGCGATAGGAGGTACAAATCGGTACATACCGATACTTCGTAGAAGGTATTTTTTTTATTTATGAACAACAGGTAAGGTTTAAAAACATCCAACCTCTGCCCGGATAAAGATTATTATAGACGAGGTAGACTTTTTTTTAAAAGCAGAGCTATAAAGAACAATTTAAAAACAGGTATCACATGGGTACAAGTACACATTTCAAACAAATATACCACACACGAGAAATTATACCATCACCACCTGTTTAATCCGGGCAGAGGTTGGATGGTTTTAAACCTTACCTGTTGTTCATAAATAAAAAAAATACCTTCTACGAAGTATCGGTATGTACCGATTTGTACCTCCTATCGCGCTTATAAAAGTAAACAAATAATGTTCGTTTGTCAATTGTATTAGAGCAGTCACTACATGCGGACTGAAGCAGTCACATTCCAGGAAGACACTGGTGAAGTTAAACTGTGGTGAGTGTGAAACACACGATTTTTATCGTGAATTTGGGAGGACTGTGTGCATTATTACAATGGCGGCAAAAAGGATGCGTAAAACAGGTTCGATGTATAAAATCATCAAGAAAATTAACAAGCAAGAAGAGGCAGAACTGTTGAACGTACTTAGTACATCTGGCTTGCATCACATAAACGTAGTATCGTCGGATGCAGACATGCTTAGTGCTTCAAATATTCCGTCATCAAGTGATCATCAAGAAAATATCCGCTACAAGGTCGAAGAACAAATCGATGAAGAAGAACAAATCAGTGATTGGATAAACATCGACGGGTGTGACAATATCGAAGCGAATGCAAATATCGAAGACGACGAAAACGAAGTAGAGACAGCGTCTGATAGTGCACAGGAAACACAATCAAATAACAGTGAAGTAATAGCCGATCGAATCAGAAATTGGGCTTTGAATACCTATCAGACGCATAAGGCTATCGACGAAATGCTAGAAATATTACGCGATACAACCAGCCATAAGCTGCCCAAAGATGCGCGAACGTTGCTTAAAACGAAGCAGTGTGGTCAAGAAATAGAGCAAATAGCAGGGGGAGAGTTTTGGTATCCAGGAATAAAGGCAGCTCTGGAGAAACAATTTGGTAATGTTCAACCAAGAGTCAGCAAGTTTTCATTAAACTTCTGTATTGCCGGCCTGCCATTATACAAAAGTTCTCGTAAGCAGTTTTGGCCGATACTAATGAGCATTAAAGAATTACCTGATGTTCCAGTATTGATGGTTGGAAACTATTTGGGTGAGTCAAGACCCGCAAGCGTGGAGGAGTACCTTCGACCTCTTGTAAAAGAGCTCAACGGATTGATGGAGAATGGCATACAAATTTCCAATAAGCTGATCGAAGTACGCGTTTGGGCTTTTATCGCTGACTCACCTGCACGAGCTTTTATAAAAGGTAGATTAACGTAACATGTTAGAATTGTAACATATTAGCAATCGCTGTTCTATTTTTTAGAGTCTATTTTGTTCTAATAGCACGTCTATTTTGTTCTAATAGCACGTCTATATTGTTGGCATGTACTCATGGCAACAAATTTTTTTTCGTCTTTTACTTTCAGGAGTGGTCTACTTCAACCATAAAAAAGGTTGCCAGAAATGTACCGTTGAAGGAAAATTTCACGAAACTACAGGAGTGATGTATTTTCCCGGGATTGACGCACCAGCGAGAACGCACCAAGATTTTAAGGATTCCAAAGACTATGAACATCACAGGGAAACAACGCCACTTGTAGATCTTCTTCACTTCGATATAATTCTTAATGTAATTATTGCTGATCTGTTGCACCTGATTGACTTCGGAGTTACACGAACGGCAATCAACGGCTGGAAATCCGGCATGTTAGGTGGAGGTCCCAAATGGAGTTCAGAAACATTAAATAGGATCAATAATATTCTCGACAACGTGGAACTTCCTTTAGAACTTCATCACAAATTGCGTAGTATTGAAGATACTGGGTTTTGGAAAGCCAGTGAATTCAATATGTTTTTGAACTATGCTAGTTTCATAGTGTTGAAGGGAGTGTTAACTAAAGAACAGTATGAACATTTTATGTTGTACTATTGTGCGATTAGATTATTTTCTTCAGAATGTTACAAAGAGCATTGGCCAGCTGCACATGTTTTGCTTGTACAGTTTGTTGAACAGTATGGTACTATTTACGGAGAACATTGTATAACCAGCAATGTGCATAATTTATTGCATGTGTACGAAGATGTGAACAAATTTGGACCACTTGTTAATTTTTCATCGTATCGCTATGCACCCAAATTATGCGATGTGGGTAGATCCCTAAGAAATGGCCATACAGTTTTAGTACAGGCTGCAAACAGGATATCAGAACAGATTCCAACACGTTCGTCAAGCAGTGAACATTCCCCGTTTCCTTACATCGACTCCACACGTAATGGGGCAGTTGTGCACATTAACTCAATTATTACTCTTTATCCTAATGAACAATCCAATTGGTTTCTAACTCATGATTTCTATATTGTTAAATATTGCAGTGCCAAAATGGAAGGATCAGATATTATAATTAGCGGCAAGGCTTTTAGTTGCATAAGTGAAACTATCTCATACTATTCTTCTAAATGGATGAAAGATATATATGAAGCGAAATTAAGCGATCTTTCTACAGAGGAAATGGTATTTTATGTGTCGGATATAAAATGTAAAATGGTAGCAATTAAAACTAGTGACAGCAATTTAGTATTTGTACCTATGCTTCATACCTTATTATAATAAATATAAAACAAAAAATGTAACATTTTCATTACTTAAAACCATAAAACTAACTACACTAATAAATATATTGTATTTATTTACATACATTATTTAAATCAGCGGGGTCGGTAAAGTTAGGCACACGGGCCAAATGCGGCTCGCCGCAACATTAAATCTGGACCACGAAGAGATTTGCCTGATTTTGCAAGATGAGAAGAAACTATTAGTATAAAAAATACTGAACAACTTTTCGCATGACATTTCAATCCGTAGTAGTTTTCCATCTTTGATCATCGTAAAAAGGATTTTAAGAAGTTGATTTTGGGAACTTTTTTGACTCTTTCGTACGGAAATTGAACTTAATGTATCAAGAAGTAAACCCGCTCCGTGCCTCCTTCAATCTCCTGTAAAATAAGCGGGTGTACCCCGACTGGCAGCTGAACTAGAAAAGAATGGAGGTTTAATGAAAACGAAATTCATCAAATCGTTACTGAGGTGTGGGATAGTGAATCGATACATTGTTTTTGGAAAAACATATAAAATTATCTCCATGCTCCTTCAGGATCGCTTTGTCCCGCACGTCGAAGAGATAATCGGAAACTATCAAAGAGGATTCCGAAACTGTTAATCAAATACTGATCAGATCTTCATCATGCGGCAGATCTTGGAGAAGATGGCTGAATACAGACACGACGCATACCATTTCTACATTTCATTACCTTCAAAGCCGTATATGATAGCATAGCCAGGGTAAAACTGTATGACGCTATGAGCTCTTTTGGAATCCCGGCCAAACTGATAAGTTTGGTTAGAATGAATAGTTAGTTAGAATGAATATGACCAACGTCACTTGCCAGGTGAGGGTGGATGAAAAACTTTCAGGACCTTTTGCTATCACCAAGGGTCTGCGTCAAGGGCGGGCTTGCCTGTCTCCTATTCAACCTGGCGCTAGATAGGGCTATCCGCGACTCGAGGGTGGAGACTACGGGAACCATCTTCTATAAGTCTTCCCAGATCCTGGCATACGCTGATGATATAGACATCATTGGTCTACGGCTCTCCTATGTAGCAGAAGCCTACCAAGGGATCGAGCAGGCGGCAAAGAACCTCGGATTGCAGATAAACGAGGCAAAGACCAAACTGATGGTGGCAACATCAGCGGGACTACCAATAAATAATCATAATTTACGTAGGCGTGACGTGCAGATAGGTGAACGCACTTTTGAAATCGTTCCACAGTTCATCTATCTTGGGTCAAAGGTCAGCAACGACAATAGCATGAAAGCTGAGTTGCGCGCAAGGATGCTGGCTGCCAACCGGTCAATCTACAGCCTGAAAAATCAGTTCACCTCAAAGAACCTATCGCGACGGACGAAGCTGGGACTATATAGTACCTATATAGTACCAGTACTCACATACGCCTCTGAGACATGGACATTGTCCAAATCTGACGAAACCCTCTTAGCCGCGTTCGAGCCGCGAGGAAGATGCTCAGAAGGATACTTGGCCCCGTATGTGTGGAAGGACAATGGAGGAACCCCTATAATGACGAGCTATACAAGATGTACGGCAACATCACTGTTGTGCAGCGTATCAAGCTCGCCAGGCTCCGGTGGACTGGCCATGTTGTACGCATGGAAACGGACGACCCAGCCCGTAAAGTCTTTTTAGGCCGTCCGCAAGGACAGAGGAGGCGTGGTAGGCCCACATTGAGGTGGTAAGATGGCGTGGAGACGTTCGCCATTAAGGCCGGGATAACTGACTGGCAGATGAAGGTGCGAGATCGTGGGCGGTGTTGGACATTCCTTAGGCAGCCCAAGACTGCAAAGCGGTTGTATCGCCGTATAAGTAAGTAAGTAAGAGATTGAGGAACTTTTTTATGTTACTAAATGTCGTTCATAGATAAATTTATTACTTGATTTTATTGTTATTCATTATGTTTTTCATTTTTTTCTCTAGGAATTGTGACTAATTTACTTTTTATATTCCATGCTTCTAAAATGAAAATATTTCACGAAAAGTTTTTGTTGCAGTTTTTCCCTTCGTTTGATCCATTTTATTCACTAAAATATTCACGTAGTAGTCATTGAATTGAAGAACGTTGTTTCATTCAGGAAATTTAATTAATACGAATACATTTGCAAACGAAGAAAATGCGATTTTTTTATTTGGACGACCAATCTATATGGACGACCAATCTATATGGACGACCAATCTATTTGGACGACCAATAAATCTATAGTTTCTTCAAGTCTTTCTTTGACATTTTTTATACGATCAATTGTATACAAAAGTGAACATAGCATTTTAGCCATATACGTATTAACATTTAAATTAGCATAAAAGGTTTCTATCTCTTCTTCTGTATCAATGGTAGTGATAGCTGTATTGCGTGAGGTTGTCCGTGTTTTCGGATTCATATCGTTAAACTTAATTTTGACTTCAGACGTAGTCTGCTTCCATAGCTTAATAAGAGTGTCTACTTTTTTCGAGTGTGTTATTATTTATTTATTTATTTATTTATTTATTTATTTATTTGAATCAAAGTTATCGGGCAGTATGCCTACATAACTTAATGCTTACAGAGTACAAGTTTAAAGTATGGCCCTAGAACTAACTTGAATATGCTGACGCAGCTGACTAACGGATTGATTGAAATCTGCTGATAACCCTAACCTATTATACACATCAATCATTTTGAGCAGTGGATCATTGGCACCAAAACCAGTCGATCTAAAAGGGCTTCTTAGTAGCTCTCTACTTCTAAGACCTCTAGAGGGAGTAGAAAAGCAAATAAAATTTAAAATGTCAGGTGCGTCAAAATCTCCAATTAATAATTTATGCATAAAAGTTATCTGAGCCGTAGTTCTCCTATGCTGTAAAGTCTCGAAGCCAAATAGTAAACACCGAACATTATACGACGGACGTGGAATTTGGTTTGACCAGGGAAGACGATGAAACATAACACGTGTGATTTTTTTCTGATTTTTTTTCAATTTTATCTATGTATGTGATATGTTGACTGGGATATACAGCTACAATTTTGTTCAGCCATGTAACAACTAAGTAGGAGAAGAGCGGAGATGATGTGCATTCTGATTATTTGTTTGCGACACTTTTATTTCAGCGATGGAGAAAGCCATGTTCATATCGCTTTGCCGGTTTTGTATTTTTGCCGAATGGTCTGTGCTCGTTGGGCCTTATCCATGATGATAATATCCTAAAACTAAACAAATAAAACAATGAATTTGCCGCAAAATGACAAATCGTGCTTGCAACGCAAAGAAAATCGCTATGTATTTCTTTTTCGGTTCAATAAAAAACGGGGTTTCCATGTGTTGTTGGCTGTTATGCGTATTGATGCGTTTAGTGTGATAATAAAATCGGTTTGTTTTGGCGTTTTTTTATTTTGTTTACTTTTTCTCACGTCATTTACAAATTTGGCAATCATTCTTTCACCCCACATCCAGGCGCTTCATAGGTCTCGGTCCGTTGTCTGCCAAAATTACAATCATAGCAGGGCAAAAAGAACTTACAGGGTTTCACACTTTATCTTAAGACCGCGGGCCCCTTGCCGAATCTGTATAACCCAATGCCAAGACTGCGGTATAATGCTTGAAAACGTTGATGACACCTGAATACTTCGGAAGCAATGCTGAATCAGCGGCACATTTCTCGAACACACTGTTGTGCGTTTCGGTTGTTTTTGATAAGTATGTCACATCTGATATTTGTATGAATGGACGGCCTGAACTCTCGCGGGTGTGTGTCGCGAAATTGTCTGGAGCCGGTCGGAGCCGGCTCCGGCTTCGGAGCCGTTTTGCCCATCACTAATTATAATATGTTCTGTATAGCAGATATGCTACAATACGATTATATCTTTATTATTAACGTAAGAGGGATACCACGAACGTACCCGTAAGGTATGCATGCTTCACTCATCAGGATCTTAAGGACAGACAAGGACAAGACAAAAGAGACACTGAAAAGTTTCTTCACGGCTACACATGTCCTTTTGATGCGTTACCTATGCGTCTCGCTCGGGATCAGCGCATACGCCAGGTAAGCATTAAGGTAACTTCAGCTACCTGATACCCATACATGTTTATCAAACACAATTATTCGGTTCGGCTCGGTAAACGTCGGGTGGATGTCAGAACGCGCAGGGCGCAGACTTTTCATGATTTTGTATGACTTCGGCTGTTTTTAACCTCACGATGGGATGCTCGCATTCGGGAAGGGGTCCCTCGGTCTTGAGATTAAGTGTGAAACCCTGTATAACCCAAGTTGGACGTATGTCTTAAAATTGCATGCAAAAGTACTGAAAATCTTGTCCCAATTTTGAAATACAACATGATAAAATGAAATTGGTTTTAAATTTTAATGAGTCAACATCACAAAATACGTTGCACGTAATCCGTGTTTCAATCCTGACGATATTTTGGTAAATAAAAATTACAGGGTTTCTCTGGCCAGCTGAGCATCGGAAACGTACAATACCCCTTAAAAAACGTAACGTACAATCCCGTAAAATACATTTCAACTATGAAAATTAAAACTCGAATGATCTGTAATGGGTCGTTCGGTATAGGTACGACATTCATTTGACAATATTGAATAGGGATTTTACGGATTGGAAATGAAACTTACAGTGTTGAGCTGGCTGGAGAAACAATGTATAACCCAGGTAGCATGAAAATCTTGAAATTGCATACAAATGGGCACGCGGGTACGTGACGAGCAGCTTGGCAACATTCGGTAGTACCACCAACAGGCGCAATTTCTTAATCTAACTAACAGCAATGAACAAACAGCAGGGAGACTAAGAGCAGAGCTTAAATATTAAAATAAAAATGATATTAGTATGTCTATGAAAAAAATCAGTGCAATTACTCAAAATCATTTTTGTGGCGACCAACTACGCCATTGTAAACAGCTGTAGACAGCCGTTTAGATCAGTTATTCCTGAATGGGATGCTATGGTGTGGGAGTCAGAATTAAAATAATAACAGTTTCATAACAAGCCTTATGATAGTTAGTTGAAATTAGCTAGCAACTAGGTTATCTGTAGACGGCGCTCTATCCTCGGCATGAAAGCATAACATTGTAAACCCAGAATAACATTGGACATCACGGCATATCTATTTCCTTCTCCTACATGTCGTTAAGCTCCTCCCACTCTTTCATAAGTCTACGCACCGGCATTGAGCACGAAAAGGAGCACCGGCAGCTCGAAAATGTACACCAGCAGCTCGAAAATTCAAAAAAATGCCGTATAAAAGCGCTAAAATTGTGTTACCCGATTTAAGTTTAACTTCAGACTTCCAAGTTAAAACATCGTGTCAGATAGTGCTTCGTGAAAAAGTGCCCCACAATAAATCACCAGCTTCAGTACAAAAAGTATCCTCAATGCTCTTTGTTTAAATTTGAAAATATTAGTGCATTTCCGTACACTTGCAGAAGTTACACCATGTCGACGCAAGATAAACTAACGTGTCTTCATTTGGTGGAAGAAGTTGTGGAAGAGTCTCAAGTGCTACTTCCTTTACAAGTGATGCCTTCAGCCATTGCTTGTGTGCAATCTCCGAGTAAAACGTCATCATCATCAAATGCAGTTCACGCAGCGTTTCATCAGTCAGATGTACCAGTCCGTGTTGTTGGTCAACTGCCGTCGACGGGTGCAGTGCCATCGATTGTTCCGGTAGTCGTTCCCCGTGCCGTCCGTCCTCTAGGCTTGGCGGTCCGTATTGTTAGAGAACTTCCGTCGACAAGTACAGTGCCATCGGTGGTTCCGGAGGCCGTTCCTCGTGCCATCCGTTCTCCAGGTTTGGCGGTCCGTGTCGTAAAGCAACTGTCGCCGACGAGTGCAATGCCATCAGTGGTTTCGGTGGCCGGTCAGTGCGCACAGACCAGTCAACAAAGCATGCCTGTCCGTGCTGTTGGACAGCTGAAGTTAACGGATGCAGTGTCATCAGTGGTTTCGAATGCCTGTGATGGTAACCATCATCGGTCAACAAGTGTTGCTTCTTTATCAATGCTATCATTGCCTGGAGTACATGCACCAATCCGTTCGTCAGACGAGCAACATGGACAGCAACCGTCAACTCGTACTGTTACGCCATCATTGGTACCGGTTGCTGATGTTCCAACGCAGGAATCAGGCATTAAGATCGGTAGACAAAAGGCATCGACAGGATTTGCAGTACCATCGATTGCATCGCTTGCCGATGTTAATGTTCCGAAGAATCAGCATGGTATGATGACTGCTGTTGTAAGACAAAAACTACCTATCACTGCTTCTGCATCGGTGATACCGGCTGGTGGAGGATCTGTTTGTGTTGTGAGCCGTACACCAGCCAAAATGATCAGCGTTCAAAAACCATTAACGAGAACTGTACCTGAGCTCAGCTTTACCAGTGTTCCTAGCCAGATCCGTCCTCCAGGCAAGATACTTAATGTCAGTAACCAAAAGCCATCGACAAGTGCCGGTACATCGGACATAACGACTGATCGAGCAACTGACCGTGTTATGATAAATTTGCCTGACAATATAACCAGGGATAGTGATCAGAAACCGTCAACGAGTGTTGCTACGTTTTCGGTGTACGAACCTGTGCTGCCTTCGTCGCCTATAATGATGATCACCGATGAACACCAGGCCGCTACAGGAACAAATCAACCAGTCGTTTCAACTACTTGTACAGAGCACTCTGAAAGTTGCTGCCTTCATTGTCGGATGCTATTAATGAAAATAGAAGCACGCAGCGCACAGATAATGGTGGCATTATGTGAGCAGTCCGCAATATTGAATCGAATGAAGGGAATAAGAAGAAATGCGCGGAGTTTAGCAATGGAAATAATCGGAAATCAACAACAGTTTGATGCATTTGAAGCAAATATAGATGAAGATGATTGTGCATTTTACAGTTTGACCCAAAGATTAGATGCAGAAATCAACAGCCAGAATGCCAACAACAGGATGCACGAGGCATTGAATGTGTTGTTTGATAGGATTTTTCTAGCTCATTGTAACTGAGAAGGATTGTCAGGAAAAAATATCTTTTAGTAAATACACAAATACAGTGTGCTTATTTAAGTTTATCGCCAAAAAACATTTGGGAATATAAGTAGATATAGAATATGAACAAGAATATTTAAAAAGAGAACTGACACATGCACCGGCAAAGGTAAGAATGCAGGGAAATGCAAATGGTTAAAAGAAAAAAATAGTTATACAGGTGTACCGATTAACTGTTGCCGTTAACGTATGGTCGTTTATATGTTACATGTTATTTATTTATAATTTCTTTGGTTTTATACTTGTGTTACGTAAGACCGCTTTATAAATCAATAATACTTCAAGTAAATACATATCAAGCAAAAGCGCGAGCTACAGAAACGCAACAAACAAAAATAGGTATTCCGGCTCTCGTGGTACAAACGAGGAAGTTACCTTAGGCAATTTACAAATCATATGTACATGGGTACATTAAGAATAAATTAAAACATGTTTTCGTAATAGTCATCGTTACAATTAGCTGAGTTATATACAGTAGTACATAAGAGATCAGAACCTAATTAAATTAAGCGCATTCAAACACAAACCTCAGAATCGCTCGTTTGGGAGTACCTCGTGAGAGGTACGAAAGCGATCCATGCATCCATCCACGTCAAATAACATAATAAAAAAAAACGTACGCCCGAAAATGGCTAAAGTTAGACAGGGTAGAGCAATAGACAGGCCAAACGAGCCAAAAAAAGTAAACAACTCCAAGCTAAACAAAGGATATGGCCGGTATAAATTTACATCCTCGGGCCTCTCAGAAAAGGAAGGAGACAAACGATCAGGGCAAAGATAAAGGGAAATCTTACCCGTAAAATAGGGATAGCAAAGACGGAAAAATAGAATATAAATACATTTCTAATTGTTAACAAACATTTGCTATTTTAACTTCAAATTCGAAAGTCATGTGTGTCTTCTACTTCTTCTATTTGGCGTAACGTCCTACGCGGACATGCCGGCGGCCTATACAGGCTTTCGAGATTTAATTCATTACCACGCAGCCATTATAGTCAATCCTTGCTACGGAGGGACGGTCTATTTTAGGCTTGAACCCATTACGGGCATGTTATTGAATCGTTCGAAATGACGACTGTACCACGGGACCGCCCGACCCTGCAGGTGGATTAAAATGCCAATAAAATCCTTCCGTAGCACACCTTTGTTTATTTATTTATTTATTTTTATTTTATTAATTGCTCGGCCACGTTGGGTTACAGCAATAGTACTTACTGACTACAGTATACAATTATTCACGAAGGAGTAGGAAGGAGTTTATGGTATGGAAAAGGAGCGAAGACGGGATCGGTAGACAGGATAGGAGAGGACAGCAGGAAGGGAAGGCGGAAGTGATTACATTAGTAAACGCTGCTACAGCTTGATTTATGTCATCATCAGTAAAGCACCAATCGGTACCGGCTAAAATATGATGAAGCTTTTGGTAGTCCAGTTTCCTAAAATTGAACATACGAGCCGTAGGTATTCGTTGAGAGGATGCAGGGCGAGAGTGCGTAAGGAGCACACTTGTCTCATGAGCAGGATGATGATTGTCTAGCGCGACGAGTGGAACAGGTGAAGCTATGACGGGGGAGCAGCGCTCCAAGAAGGCATAGCATTGGCAGCATTGGCAAATAGAAGGTCCAATTGACTTCCGCGTATATTTTTTATGCCAGATAAATGCGGCAAACCGTTTACCGACATTCCATCAAGCAGAGAAACATTTTCACGAGATACACCAGTAGGAATGAAGTGATTAACGCACGATGCAAACACATCCATATCAAGCTCAGATAGACAGAGAGGCCTAACTCGGCTAGTTTTGTGCGCAATCCTCATACTTTTTGATAGTAGATGTTTAGTTGATCGATCAAAGGGATGAGAGAGCGAGATGCGCCGGGAGTGCTCTCGCTGCAAGTTATTAACGGCGGAAGAGAGTCAGACGGATTGTGTGTATTAGATGCAGGGTTAGCTTCCATCAATTCGGGTAAAGTCGGTAGTTCATGAAAATCTTCAGCCGGATCAGCCGGTTTACGCTTGCTGAAAGTACTGCGTATAAGGCAAGCTCATAGGACCATGATCGGGCGAAATAGTGAAATCAGCGTTTCGCAGTTGTGTCGTGTGGTTGATAGAAGGTGGCGATGAATGATGATCCGATTCACGTGTAACAGGCGCAGAAGGTGCATGGGATGCTGTAGTAGTGGGTCGCCAAACATTGACGGAGCGGGGATTAAGGTCGATGAACTCCTTAAAAGAGATCCCGCGAGGCCAGGTTGAAGCAGCCAAAGCAATAGCCCGGTGCGAATCCGGTACACCAATTTTAAAAGATACGTAGGAGAGCGTAGAAAGATCCCGGTCGCGTCGTACAAGGCTATATACCAAGATGTCGTCTGTCCCTATGTTAGAACAGGCCATTTCGCGGATCGCTTCAATCGGAGTATCAGGAGCAATACGGGAGATAAAGACCCAAGTACGGGGTGGGCGTTCAGGAACGGTCGTAATATTATTGCAGGACAACCCTGTGCCCGATGAAAGCATAGCGCGTGTAACGGTATTGGTAGGCGATGGGTCGGGAGAGCGATCCAACAATCGACGTTTAGAAGAATTCTCACCAACAGCTTGATGGGTGAGCTTAGAGGCCGCAACTGGAATCGTGGTCGTTGAGTGCGTAGCAGGAATCGCAGAATGGTGAGCACTCGATGTAGTGGTATGCGTGGCAAGATGAGAGTTGAGCTTGTTCATTAGTGAGTTGAAGGAAGTGAGAAGCTCACGGTGCATGAGATCAAGCTCCTTGATGCCATGCTTAACTTCATCAAGCGTTGTGAGTAGTGGAGCCTGTGAGTAGTTGCGTTCCATTGAGTGAGAAGCAGTAAGTGAGTCGATGAAATCTTTCACGGAACGAATTGATGATGCTGATTCCTGTTTCATCAAAGCTATCTCGTTTCTAAAACAATCCAGTGAAGAGGAAAGTTCAAGTCGCAAGCCAGCTGATGCCGCCTGCACAGAACGTGAGGAATCGCGGAAATCGGACTGCAACGATTCCAACAGGTAGGCAGCGTCACGAGAAAGGCCGTGCGAGAAGCGTAAAGTGTCAACGGCCCGCAAACGCTGAGCACAATCCGCGCAAGCCCAGAATAAATTTTGTGACTTCTTAATATCACGCAGGAGCGGGGTTGAAAGTCCAATGCACTTATCGTGGTAATAGTGTTCACAAAGACCGAAGCACGGAATTGGATCGTTGCTAATAGCACCTTCACATTTCTTACAGATCACAGACGCCATCGCAAAATAGACCAAAGTTCGACTGAACAGTGAGTGATCACAACAACCGCAGGCGGATTGCAATGTTTATATGTTGAACCGTACAATTCACAGGTGCCGCACAAATTTGTGATACGTGAACGCGCGAGTGTAAATTAACCGAACTAAAACAATTCAAGCCTTAATCCACAAGAAAATCGCGGTAAAAAATCAACTTGGAAATAGGAGAGTGAGAGAGCACAACCAGCCGCTTTGAGTGACAAGTGACAAGAGTCGAATTTGTGCTATTACTCTACAAACGCGAACAAAAGAAATACCATTTTCGCGACATTTATGGGCAATTTTTCCCCTTCGATGCTGAATATTTTTTAAATTCATTATAAATGTGTTAAAACTAAGATCGTTGGCAAGCTCTAAATGAACATCTCGGTTTGTTAGGCTTGTAAACAATGATCCCCATCTTTTTTCAGACCGGCTACCAATCGTAACAGTAAGTTATCCAAAATAATCCACTCCTGTATGCGTAAATGGTTTTAAATATGCGGCTGTCCCACAAGGTGGCAACGCTGACATTTGAGGCTCTTGTGGGTTGGCTTTATTATATTTACATTTTTGGCAGATATCTGCTACCCTTTAATTCTGCTGCATAGCTGCACCTTGCAATTCTAAACAGCAACGCAACGCAATTTCGATGCTATAGGATAGACTTCAATGCCATTTGAACTGATTGCTCTCATGTATACAATGGCTGCAAACGCTTTGTCGGACGCATCGACAAACATGTGAATTTCCCTTCGAGTTATGCTGTGATTTGTTTTGGAATAACATTTCAAATATTTTCATGCTCTTAACCCAATCATTCGAGTAATTATATCAGTTGGAATCTTGTCATCCCAATAATGATCTAAATGTCACAACTTAACGCTTTGTTGTAAGTTCGTTGGCCATGTTAAGAAATGTTAGTATGTATTCAAAACAGTCGCCTTCTGTATCCCACCATTGCACAATGGGCAGTTTAGAACAAATTTCACGATAAAATTATGTTTGCAGAAATTGTTAGTTTTTTTTTCGTTTGTAGGCAAGTTTTATGATTATTAGTACCCGTCAAACATTGCGAGGGTTGCGAGTAGAATCATTTGCTTGAAATTTTATGATATTTCAAATATTCTTTATTTTTTATTCATAAATTTTTTTTTGTGATATTATTCGTTGAAAAGATAACTATTTCTAATTTTATGGATCTTTGCAAAATAAAATGTTTAAATTCACGTGTTTCTTATGCTACAAATCGCACTGTTATACCTGCTCTCGCGTTGCTATAATTATAAATGTTAAAACTACATAGCAAATTTTCTCATCCGGCTTCAGTAAAGTTTTTTACTGAAACGGTTCAGTATTAGAATATTTTACTGGTTTCAGCATGAATGTTTACAGACTTTCAGTAAAACAATTTACTGAATGCATTTCAGTAATACACATTTTACTGAAAATCAGTAAAATAAGTGTCACATTTGTCGTTTCACTGGATATCAGTAAAACAAATTACTGAAAATGCAGCAATTCATTCTGTAAAATAGACCTGTCAGTCAGAACATCAAAACAAAACAATGCGGTACCCACTTGCTCGTGATGTGCAAAAAGTTGATTTTGTAGGCGCTTACAGACACCCTGGTGAAATTTCAGGTGAGATTTCGGCTTACGGGATTAATTTCACACAATTGGCAGCCGTGCTGGTATGTAAAATGTTTAATACAATCCACTGTGCTTGCTGAAATTGCGTGGTGTCTGTGAGCGCATACTGAACCATCTACACTTGCGGCGGCAAAATACAGTATAAAAACTGTATAAAACTACACATAACATGCATGAACATGAATTGAGGAACTGCCAATCTCAGCGCATCAATAAAAAAACTCAATTTTAAATAAATATTTCGTCACTTTTTCATCGTTACCAACTACTGAAAAATCAGTAATATGAGAATGGCTTTACTGCGGTTTCAGTAAACGAGCTGTCATTTTGGTGAGCACCAGACATTACTGAATGGTTCACATTATTTTTAATGAAAGGATTACTGAAACTTCAGTTAAAAAAAATTCAGTAAAATTTTACTGAAGTTCAGTAAAAAAAGTTTTCTGTGTAGGGACGAAAAACTGCCTACCCAATTGACATTTTCGAGCTCGAATAATCGGGAATTCGAGCAAATTCCCTTAAACTGGAGCCTTAAACTTCCCTTAAACTGCACCAGTTTAAGGGAATTTAGAAAAAGGCCTTTAAAATCAACTGTGGTGCGGCTTTTTCGTTGTTTTCTTCTAGATTCGCTCTGAAATTATGTTTCCTATCGTTTTAGTTGGCCATGTTCCCATTTTATACTTAAATAATATCCATTTTTTATAAAATAACGTCACACAAAATTAGCTTTTGTTTTTCATCAAAAAAACCATAGCTATGAATGAAAAATGACCTCGACGGCATCGTCCATCGATAGAAGAACGTCTAATTTACGATCACATCAAATCTTGGCGCTTTCAACATACTTGATCACATACAAATCCACAATTTCAGGCGTATCGAGTACTAATCGAGCAGATATGGTAAAACAATTTCGAGCAAATGTCACTTGGGTAGGCTCGTAAGCTCTTTTACACTTTAAGCGCCGCATCATATGAAACCGCGTGACGGCTTTGCTCACCGCTCAGTTTTATATCTGACGCTCAGTGATTCTCTTGAGAACGAATGAGGTAGGAAAGAGAACGAGAACGACATGTGCTACGCCGCTTATCGCAATGAAACAAAAGAGTGATGACAATCGCACGGAATTGTCGCTCTAATAACTCTCTTCCCGCCATGCAATTGACGATTTGCGACGACATGCAAGCGATTAGCGAGGGCGCGCGAGGGCTCGCACGCCATACAAGTTCACCGCCCCAGAGCCCTCGCATTACGGCCAAGCTACACGTACCGGACGACATCGGACGATGCCATAAAACGTAGGACCGCAGACAAGAGATTTGCGTCGGGCCGGGCCATGTCGGATCACAGCGGGCCGATTTTGTATGGGATTTGACAGTTGACTTTAACGGATTTATTGCATCGTCCGGTACGTGTAGCTTGGCCGTAACAGCTTGATATCTGATATATCTGATAGGTGTATATATACGATACACCTGAATTTCGATATTTTATTTTGTAAAAATCCATAAAATTGAAATAGTGATCTTATCGACAAATAGCACCGCAAAAAAAAAAATGAAGAAAAACTATAGAATTTTTTAAATACCAAATATTTGGAGCAGATACCACTCCCAACTCTCACAATGTTTGACGGGGTGCCGTGCGCTACGTGCTCACTCGAAAATCTGTGACGTCAGACCGGCGATCAAAGTGTTGATAATAAAGTTAGGTTAGAATAAAAATTTACATACTAGATAAGTACATGAACGAAAACTAAGATACACAACTTACTAAATGGAAATGAAAGGTGATCAAAAGCACGTAGAATATATTTTTGTAGAATACTCAAAATACGCTACACTAGGCACTTATGGAGCCGTCTAGTTACGCATGTGTCTGTTGTTAGAAAAAGTTGATGTGAAAAAACTTCAATAAAATTCGCGTTCGCAAACTTTCGCAGAATATTTCATCGCAGATTGATTGTATATATTACACTATTATATGACATATATGAGACAACGCCTCTGTACGCCTCTTATTGCATAATGGCATCAAGTAAGAAATTATAAGGATAAAAAATTTCAGGAGGTTTCTTCAGTTATTATCGTATATTTTATTATAGTACTAACTTAACTCAAAACATTGTATGTATTTATAAAGTTGACTAAATATCATTTTCAAATTGCCCAAACTTATCTAAATCGGTTCATATTTCAAAAAATTAACGCATGAATGCTAACAGCCGGGTAAAACACTGCGTCCCGTGCTTTACTGCACATGCGGTTACGTGTTTTACCATAGTGGATGCACCACCCAAGTTGGAAATAAACAAGGAAGACCTCCAAAGTAGGTCATAAATAAAGAAGAACAATTAGCATAAGAAACGCATTAGACCTTAAGCAAAACATTGTCAAGAGGGTCGCCTTCCTGGTGGGCTTTTACAATTTACAAACATTCGTTCGTCAAAGCGCATCAAGTTCCGAAAGGGAAAGTTACGAGCGTAAACATCTGGTGGACAAATGTGCGCTAACTTTATTAAGATGGGAGTATAAATAAAGCTACCAGAACGGACAGAAGGTCAGTTCTGATCGGACATAGCATAGTACATCTTGTCCCTTCAACTCATTTATGAGCAGTATTGTCCCCTTGCCCAAGGTAAGGCTTTACTGTCTCCAACAAACGCACTGTACATCAGCTGGCCGGTCAGTAATACTTCAATCCGAAAGGTTTACGTATGCTAGGTGGCATAACGTCGAAAGTTCCCACGGTTTGGCATACCTGGAAGTCCGCTTTTCACCTGACGCATCCTATCGATAGTAATTGTTACGCAAGGTCAAGTTTGAATAGTTTACCGCGCCAATCGCGAAGTGCTAACTCAGCGCTGCCACCAGGCCTATGGCGTGAAACCGTACCGAACCAACAACATTTTTCATCACCACATTTGTGCACATGAGGGTGAGCACCGAAGGTCATAACCTGCATGACGTATACATCGGGCGCTTTCCGTTCATCATACCCACGACATAGTATGCCTTGCGATTGCCGATCCTTCTGTCGCACCATAACCTGGTGAAAGATTTCTTTTATATCATCTGCTACAGCAATCTTCCCTTCTCTGAATCTCACAAGTATACCGAATAGCGACGTCGTTGCATCCGGACCTGCTAAAAGCTGTGTGATACTCCTTCAATCTTAGCGGCGGCGTCAAACAACAATCGTGGCTTCGAATTCGGCTTGATTTTGTTGGTGACGATGATCGCACACATCAGAAAGTAAAGTAAAGTACATCCGTGAATTAATCTTTAACAACTCTGACGGCGTAAGCTTTCGAATGTACTCTTTTCCATCGTAGTCCTTGAACGTTTGTAATTCCTTAAGGACAGGTTGTTTGTTCAATTGTCGCTCTAGACTCGTCAGTCCACCCATTGCATTTGAATAATTGTCAGGAAAGTTGACTACATTCGTCCTCCACAAGAGACCGATTTCACAGCTCTCTATGTCTCCTGTCCATTTAATCGTTAGTGGATCTCGCACACCTTGAAGTTTCATACGTTTCGCCATACTTTCTTCCAAAAGTGTCACAGGTGACAATCTCTCACTTGGTGTTATGTGTATTTCAATCAACCGTGGCAATTACCTGCCTTTCTGACGATCGTTAATTTTGTACAAATATCTCGTTCGCAAAATGTTGCACAATCTGTTAGCCAATGATCGCCGTTTCAGCTTCAACACGATTCCCTGGAATGTTCTTTCGATTAATTGGGGGCGTGACGGTATTTTTTGTGTCATCTCCGTGTGTTCGGATGGCTCAGGTGTTTAATCAGGGGTACGTCCAGATAGCTTGGTTTTTAGTTGGGTTCTGTATTTACAAATACAGAAATTTGTTTCTTACGCTATCCCTAACACTAATAATAATAACGCTAATGTTCATTTCGATATTAGTTCGATTAGTGATCTAGAACATATGCTGTGAGTTCAGGAATGCATACATTTCGGCGCAAACACCGTGCATCAATACCCGTTCACGGCCAGGATATGTTACGAATTTTTGCGCCGCTGTCTGCTGCCAGTCATTTACATCTTCCAATATAACGACCTCTCTCACGCTGTCCTTGATGTATCAGGAAAAATTGCTTGACTACATGTCTAGTTTTGCCATGATATCGTCGATCAATCTTGCATCGTTTAAGTATGACGTTGAAGACAATCCTTTCGTCTTCCTTATTTTTTTAGATTTCGGTCGGGGAGAAATAAGGCACGTCAAGATCCTTCGATGGTCCGTTATAAACGAGACTGTCCATCTATTCTATTACCCCCACCTATGCCCTTACGCTAATCGCGTACACTAATACTTATGTTCTACTGCCAAGCTTACGCGCTACATGCGCGTATAAGATTTTATGACATATTGTTACAGGGCTCGCTGTCGTTACTGTACAACGTACACTTTACCACGATTATGTTAGTGACCAGATTATCGATAGCGTTTGATAACTCTGGTATTTTTGTAACATGTTCAACTCGTACCTTCTTCACATACCTCAATAAAATAACTCCCTGTACACCAGTTTAGGTCTACCAAAGCTTTCTTCTGGTCTATCGACTATAGCAGCTACCTCGCACATATTGTAGGATTCGGTAGAGATTCTCCAGCTCCGTAAATCTACCTTGCTTAGTAATTTCTGTGAAGGTTTACTTAAAGAACGGCCAATTTCTCGGCCTTCCGTCAAACACAATAAGTTCGACCAATTCGTCTTTTTTACAGCTGGTACAGTGGTAGTTTTTGGCTCTTTGGAACTCTTTCCTCTCGTTTCTATATCATCGGGTGCGATTCATCGCTCTGGTCGTCTCGTCTCTTCTCCTATTACTGAACCAGATTGAGCCAATTGTCTCACGTCGCTGCCTGTTGCTGATGAGTTGCCACCAGTTGGTTCTTGTTCGCAGGCCAGATAACGCGATCACTTGGCGCGTTCTTCCGCCTTCCGGAAACACCTGCTCGAACGTCCAACGGTCCGTTGGAAGCACCTTCTCGGAGCACCGTTGAGCGTTGATACAGTCCGTATCCGTACGCCTGACGATGTGGAATCTAGGGGTTGCTATTCCTCTGTGGAAACACCATTTACTCACTGCGGGCTCGATTATTCCGGAGCGTTCGAAGTAGCAGTCCGCCGATCAACTGAGAAAAAATGGGGAGTGATTTTCGTGTATATGCCCACATGAGCTATATATTTGAAGGTAGCAACGAAACTCGACACGGAAAGCTTTATCATGTGCCTTAAGAATTTCCAGCACAGAAGAGGAAAGGTTAGTCTCATGTATGGCGACAATGACATAAACTTCGTTGGTGCGGAGAAGGAACTTCGCAACCCAGCGAAGGAAATAAACGATAGAATGGGAAGGGAAACAACCAGTGAATTTCTAATAGAATGGCACTTAAACCCTCCATCAGTATCGCACTCCGGCGGAATATGGGAAAGACAGATTCAGACCATCAAAAAAATGACTGAGACAGATGATGAATGGCTGGAAGCTGCGCAAACCGTCGCCCGAAAGATTGACCGCAACGCTGCTGCAATTCGAGTTTATATTAAACTTACGACCCTTGACTCATATACCGGTGGATAACAACGAGGAGGAAGTGCTAACACCCTTTCACTTCCTTATAGGGCGAAGCGGTACAACTATACCACCGAGGACGCTCTCAACTTGCAGCATCGACCACAAGCAGTTCAAACTAGTTCAGCATAACGCGTAGCTATTCTGGGACAAGTGGAAAGAAATAAGTGGACCGATAAGGTGGTACCAGTGAAAGAAGGTGAGGTCGTCGTATTGACCAACGATAACGCTCCTCCCGGATCTTGGATAACAGGTCGAATGATTAAGGTGCATCTAGTCAAGGATGGACAGGTTCGATCTGTTGAGATGCATACCTTAAAGAGAATTTCAACTAGACCAGTGGTTAAACTAGTGGTGGTAGACGTGAAGGATAACGAGCACTTGCTCATCACAAACCAAGCAAAAAGGAAGATCAGTATGGCACTGTTCCTGATCACCAAACTAAACAAAGTGGAGGATGTAACAAATCCGAAGTAAGATTGACGATTCAAGGCAATAATTGAAGCGATTGGTTTACGAGAGGAAGGATGTCACTCGCGCAACGTGAGTAACAGTAAACGTATGCGTAGTCTACAATGAGCATAGGCGGAGCTTAGTAGTACCACAAACTGTTTCGATGCGGGACATGTCCATCAGTGCAGCGCGGCAATAGGCACAAGTTGGCGAACTTTCACACATGATACCTCGTTCGATTCCGCGCAGTAATTATCATTTTCGTTGTTATGACCCCGAACAGGATAGGACTAAACATGGAAAAGGACTCTAAATGTATTTACATTTTCGCGGAGAATTCTCTAGCCAATCAGTAGTGCAGCATGTCCTTTGTGAACGACTCCAGTGGAAGAAAAATAAATAGTTAATAATAGTTAGTAGCAAAAGGAAAGAAATAGTGCAAGCGATTATTACATATTTGGAACCGCTCCACGCAAGCCCTGTACTTCCTTCGAGACCCTACCCCAGGTGATATTGACTGGACACTACTTGGCGAGAAGGCGTGGTCACCATCCTCTCCTTAACTACCCGGGCTCGTTCCCTCGTTCCCGCTCAAAATTTGTGCCGAAATTTTGTGCCATATTCGAGAATGAAACAATATAATAGTGAAGGATGATCGAATAGACCATATATTTTGGCGAATTGGTGAAAAGAAATTCTCATGAACATCCTGATTGAACTGAAAACGAGGTGAATAAAATGATACAGATAATGCATAAGATAATTGAAATCAAATGAAATCACAAATCAAATTAAATCACATTTACCTCATGCGTTGATATAAATATAATGTATGATGTTTTTCTTTCGTGTTTTCAAACTGCATTCTTAGTGATGTAATATGCCTCAATGTTGATTTTTGAAACAATTGCATGTTTTTACAATTAGAATTGCTTTCGACATGAGATCAAGCATATCGATCAACGCTTGATTTTGATTTGCATTAAACGATTTTTTTAAATGGACTTTTGCAATCGGTGAGTATTAATTTGAAATATTGAACGAAACATATTTTTAAAAATAAAATCGGCTTATTGTTTGGCATCTTTACGGGTCGGAAAATATATCTTAAAGCAGTAGCAGTGCTTGGCGACAGTATTTCGGCTGCTTTTCGTGCATTTTGCCTCTCTTCTGTGGATGTGTTCAAGTGATTTTGAGTGAGTTTAAAGAAAGGAGTAGTCTCGAATTTAATTCTTTCGAGGACTAGTTCACCAGGAATATGAGCGCTTATAAGATTTTCTTTGAATTTAAAACCGGTGTCAAGTTTTCCTTCCCACGAGGATGTTTTATCTTAATAATCTATAGGTATATGGGAAACTAAGTCTGTCCTGTTCAATATTACTCTAGTTCATAAGAACTTTTGGATAGACGTATGCAATTTAATCAGTTCAGCTGTTATTTAGATACAAAAATAAATACATCGTTAGGCATTCGTTGCTTCGTTTTCTTGCGTAGCGTTGCTATGGTGATATAGATGGTATCGGTATATTTAAATCAATGATTATTTATTTTAGTTCGTTTAGTGACATGCCGCGGTGTAAATGCCTTAAGGCCGGGGGACACTGTCCGTACTTGCTAGAGTAATTTCGATTTTCGATTTTCTTATTCCATCTACCAAATCTTATTGCACCATTACTTGTAAGAATGTACAGTCAGAATTCAATAGTTGAACGCTTTTTAGTTGGCATGCTTTTTAGTTGAACGTTCAATAGTTGGCAGACAGTTCAATTAAAAAGCATGCGTTTGTGTGGAAAAATCGGTTTTTGAAAAATGCACAAAAATCTCATGGCTTGTCGAGAAAAATTTAAGAGATTTTTGTATGGAAAAACGTGCCAACTAAAATGCACATATTCAATAGTTGGCTGGGAATCGAAGTTCAACCAGTAAGTTCGGACTGCAGCAGATTTATCAGCATTATGAAGTTGTGAATTCTTTGAACCCCTATCGCCAATGTTTTGCATAAACATATCATTAAACTTCATGTGAGTTTCATGATCAGCCGATGCTTTTTCACCGACTACACGTTTTACATGAAATCCAAATCTGTTTTTGAATCTTCGCATCTACCCGGTCGAAAAAGAAAATTGATACCTGTTGTAATGGGCACGTTCTTGGAGTTGGATTAGCAAACATTTTCCCTTAACTTTTAACGCGTGTGGTGTTACGGTAATATTCGCTTCCCGCTGCTGAAGAATCTAGCAAGAAGAAGAATTCGGTAACGTCATGCATCTTCATATTTTTTCCATTTTTAATTCCACGTTATTTATAAGCTTTGAGTTTTGATCATAATTCTTTTTTATGCCTCACAAATTGACAGGCTGAAGATGTTCCTACGCCATGCTTGCCAGCAAGCAACTCGTACGACTTACCTTCGTTCAAATTCCTTGCAATTTCGCACCTTCTCGCAAGCGTTTTATTACGTTTTGTTAAAGTCGGTGCGGTATTCATAGCAAGAATCAAACAATTGTATGATAAAAAAAGCCAAACTTATTCACCGTCACTATCTGAACAATTAAATGAAAAGTGAAATGTGTGTTATGTGAATCCAAAGGGATAACTATGGCCAACGTTGATGAAAATAGTACAGCAGAGTAATTTTCTGTTTTTATTTGGTTGCTTTGATGGTTACAATTTCATTATAACGAACATCGTCCGCTTATTGAAAAGTAAAAACATCCCAGTTAGCGGACCCTTACTGTAATTATGGTAGGGAAACTGGGGGTAGCTCCGACACCTTAAGGTTTTCCTCTGATTGCAATACTTTTGCCCATGTAAACTTACTAGTAGACATCGAAAAAGCTTTTTTGGTGTATTATGTACCATCTTACGAGAAACTACGGTTCCTGGATTGATTTTGATATCATTTTGATAAAAATAAAAAAAGTGTGTTTTTTGTTGCGTCACGACTGTAGTGCGGGTAAGTCCGACACCATGATGGGGTAAAATCGACACCTTGGGGGTGATTTCGACACATTGGTTTTAGCGTTCAAAATAGCAAACTCTGATGGCCTGTAGTTTTCATTGAAGTTCAACAAAGTATTTCGTACCAATTTTACAAAAATTAACACAAAACAGTATTGAAATATACGAAAAAAATGAAGATACAAGCAAGAACAAAAATTTAATTACAAATAGCATCGGACCAGACTCCATATAGTAGAAGCTGCGGCAATAGCATCTGGTTTACGGAATAATTGGTTAAGATTCCATTAAAAAACTAACCTGGCCATCTTCCAGTAATCTTTTTCTTTTTTTATAAAATCGAAGGGTGTTCAATTTTATTTTTCTCTGCCAACTCGAAAGCCAAAAGGCGAACATCAGTCAATGTGATTCCAAACCAGCGACTATTTTTTCTTCAGTTAAGATTACCCGGCCTAAAGTCAGCCTTAAATACGGTCAAAGCCATAACAATATTAATTTTCATAAGCCTAAACCATATACAAAGTACATGTTTTGAGTCCGAGTTTGGCAAACGTTCTGTGAGAGAATAATAGCTAAATTCCATAATTATAACTTCCTAGGTTTGTTGACATCTTGAATTTTAAAGCTTCTACGGTATTTTTAATTGCGTGTTTGTTCAGCTTGATTATTACGTTTGTCGTACATCGGTAAGGGACATCTTTATAAAATACAGGCACTTTAAAATTACGATATAAACAAAGTTAACATGCTACAAATAAGCATTACCAAGTGGGGTGTCGAATTTACCCCCATTGGCCGCACAAGTTTTAGTGACATTTTATATTATAAAGTTTAATATAAAAATTACGCCCTGTGATACAGAACTAATTAATAGTATTTATAAAACAATATTATTAACACGGAAACTATAATTTTGTTGAAACAACGCCACAATTCCTTAAGTCCCAGAAGTAAAAACTTACATCGGCTGTCAATCAGAACCACCATGTGTTTATTTTGTTGTTTTTTGACAATTGACAGGTTTCTGATCAGTGAAATGTGACTCAAATATTCGAAATAGTTGACATAAATAATATGTATAAGTTTTTTGTCTTCAAAAAGTTCTATAAATACAAAAACGGCAAGGTGTCGAACTTACCCGCAGTGTCGAACCAACCCCGACTTCCCCTAGGCGGTGTATTAACGATAGCGAGAAATGATCGTTAAGGCTCGTCAAAAAAAAATTCAACGAAAAAGCAGCCAGGCAGTTTCGTTTGTTCGCCGAGATAAAAAAAGGAAAATTTGGTTTTACTCTCACTACCGATAGCGAGAAAACAGCTCTTAGTATAGTCTCACCGATAGTTTTGTCGAAAGAACGTATACCCTTGGATGCTTAGATTTTCTCTTAGTGTAGATGTATCTCATGCCTCTTTCAACTTTCACCATTGCAGGAAAACTCTCGCTCTCATGATATAAGTTGGGGAGAGTAAAGTCTTCCTAACACACTGCAAAACGAACCAGAGTTCCGCAATCTCCATTTCTCTCAGTGGATCATCTTTACTGTATGTCATGCTGTTTACAGTATTACACGACCGCTCCCCGACAACGGAGTGTTTTTCCTCGAAAATTACAGTACAATATTTCCGTTTCGTGATAAGATCTGGAATAGTGCATTATCTCATGTGTTTGAATCCCCATTATATGTGCTTGAAACAAATCAAGCAATATTAACCTTACGCGAGTGTTAGTGTACGATTCAAATAAAATTGGCAAAGATTTCTGTTGAAGAAAGAAAAAATGACTAGTCCAGTGCAGTCATCAAACGGTGCAATGAACAACGCGCTGCTGGAACACTTTCAGAAGATTGACGTTAATGTGGTTGATGAGCCAAAAACCTTCGCTGATCATGTTGCCAGTTTTTGCCATCGCTGGCATATTAAGAAAATGTTATCGCATCTTGGTTTACTAGTGTCTCTTGCCATCTACTGCGGTGTTGGTGGATATGTGAGTAATATTTATTTTCTACAACAGTAATACTTACCTTGCGGGTGGTTTGGTGTAACAGTTAGTGATGTTTCATGATATAAATAAATTAATATTGAAAATATAAATAATACAAGTTAATCAAAATTATAAACAGCTACAAAAAAAAAATGAACTCACTGAACTTGCTCTGTTCAATATCGTGTCAAATGTCAAATCTGTGTTTATGAGTGGTGATGAAATGTTTGTATTCAACATAAGCGGAACGTTTTATTATGTGTGTAAAATGTGTATGTGTGTGTTTTTGTGAAGGACTGTTAGTAAAAAAAAAGAAAAGTTTTTAGAAACAAAACAACGTTGAATCGGGTTTACTGTATATTATTTAGGGTAGCAGAAATCATTACAAAGGAACTGTCCATATTACTAAAGAAGTAATAACAATGATACAATTGTCAAAATTTAACGGAAAAAGGTTATCTCTCAGTTCAGTATACATTTTTCTTGCTACTCTTACTCAACCACCAATTGCATAGGATCGTAAACCGAAATGAGACCAATGTTCGTTGCTCGGTACTTTTATCCTCGGTTTCAAAGGGTCATAAAATAAGCACTTTGGTTACGGTAATGGTTTTGAAACATTTCGATGTTCCAGTGATCTTTTAATGGCATGCCACGCCTGGTTTTTTGCCATTCTAATAATGCACTAGTTCATACAGCATATTCTTATAAGAAAAAAATCATGTTTGTTTGAAGAATGTAGCGTAAAACCTTTGGAGGAATATTAAAAAAACAAAATGAACAGAATAAAAACAAATAGATAAACAATTCCAATCCTCAAAAATACTTTTCAGCAAACTTGGTACATTTACTTTTTCGAATCGGCTACCCATTAATATTTATTTTTTAATATTTAATCAAACAAGCAAACAAATACATTAAATAAAATATTTAAGACACCGTTGTCAAACAACACGCAGAGCATGATGTAAAACAAATTAGGAAAATTGGAGTAATCAACTAGTCGTATCGAATCGTATTATTTGTCAGAAACGGCTTCGTTTGTGTTGAATTATATTTATGGAGCATTAAATTAACAATATGACAGAATGACCATTTTTCAGCTAGCGAGTAATTGATTTTTGAACACAACAAAATAAACTTAGCTCTATTCGTTCCTCACTAGCGATGGAAATGTAAAATGCGCGTGCATAAACACGAGATTCAACGCAAACTAAAAATAGCTCTTTCAAATCGACTATCCCTTTTCTTGCCGTTTTCTATTAACGCGCGCTCTTGGTTAATCTCACGGAGATTCGTGTCGAAGATGTTCGTCGCTCACATACAATATAGAATAGACTCAAACAACAAACTCTCCATCGTACAACTGTTCACATGCACCAAACGTGGTTCTAAAAAGATTGACCGAGTTCATTGCGCTCTATTTAATAAAATGTAACTGAAACTGCGTCAAAACATTAACATTTGATCACGCAGAGTTCATTATGGAGAGATGGGGTGGGTTCGGATGAAAAATAGTTGTATTTGAGGAAATTCTACTAACACTTCAACCCATTCATCTGCAACAAAGTATTATTCATTATAATGATTGTGTTAACATTTATAGTAGGTTTTTACAAAGTGCATTATGGCTTCAATAGCTTAGACAAAAATATTTAAGGATCAAATAATATATTCTAACACCTTTTCTATGATGTAGCACAAAACCATAGATTATCTACTTCATCCATATAAAAGGTTGATTGACGATGATAATTGATCGGTATACAGATAATTATCTCTGTTCATTGGGTACATGGTATATGCGAGATTTAATGCAATACAAATGTTTAATGTGTAAAAATTGTACGACTTACCACGAGAATAAGTTTCTTATTAAATTACATATATTTTATTACATTTGTAAATCTCTGTAATGACCATTCATTAAGCTATCCAATAATATTTTATACATTTGCTCAAACGCAAAGTAAACATGGTTACTAACCATGTATCTAATTGATAGCCAACACATGTAAAGGAAAACCGATATACCAACGATGGAACGTCGTTAGAGAAATGAAGTCCCTTGGGATAGACATAGCATAGACAGGGATAGAGGGGTCAGAGCAGTGGAAGCTGTTTATGGCTTTGTTTCATCTCCATCAAATAGGGGGAATCTACCCAACGTAGTTCAGCCAATTTTCTCGAGCGGTCACAGTGCAATCAGTATAATATGCCTTGTGGTAACTGTCGTTCACTCTAATGATGCAATGTTTCGTTTGTTAGACAACTTTAGAGGTATTATTTGAGCCTGATTTTGTATATTAAGAAATATATACTAGCATAAGAATGAAAATAAGCAAAGCATTTTGTTATTTCAAACGCGAAACCCATGGATGAATTTGTTTTTTTTTTTATATTTAGAGAAACCATGGATGAAGATCCTGGATATTACTGAAATTAAATCATTAATTTTTTTTAAGAGATTTTTTTTCCAAACTAGTTCTGAACTGTGCAGCTACTAACGGTGAAATTGAAAAATTTCTGAAAAATAGCACTATAATGCAGTACCTAACAGATACCATTCATATTGAAGGAGGATTTTAAGAGCCATAAGCCAAACGAAAGGAATGCCTATTTTTAATATATGTTTTTTTTTTTAATTTAAACTAGCATGTTTATAAGCTTAAACTATATTAAAGGAGTAACTAACTTGTGTTGTCCATTATGCTAGATCTTCTTCATTAAAATTGCAGATGAATTAAATTAGATCGTTATGCAAAAGAGCCGTTGCACTCTATATGATTGTATAAAAACTAATAAATCAGTTCCCCACACACACATGAATAATACAAATGTCCATATGATGACGTTCCATTAAACGCTCACTGGAACACTGAAGAGGTAGGGTATAATAGGGCACATCTTTCAGCGTTATAGCTTGGTCGCTCCTTTCTACTATATAACAATGTCTTAAATTGTAACAAAACATAAGATGATTTTACAGTTGTAACTTTCTTAAATTGATTTAATTTTCAAAAGAAAAGCAAGTTTCTTCTTCTTCTTTGCTGCAACAACCGTCGTCGGTCAAGGCCTGCCTGTACCATTAGCGGGCTTGGCTTTGAGTGGCTTACTGATTACACTCAGCAATCGTCAACCCTACGCATGGGAATTCGGGGCTTGAACCAATATGAGGGGCATGTTATCAAGTCGTACGAGTTGACGGCTGTACCATCAGATCGGCATGAACAAAAGCGAAAATTATGTTTTTCTATGAGAAGAATGAAATAAAAATCTTGTTGTTAGAAATACACAATATTCAACCGTTAGAACAATTAGGGTTCGGGAACGTTCGGAAAATTATGTTAAAACACGAAAAATCACGATATTTTGATTGACCTGTCGAAAGATTGCTAGCAAATATTTTTGTTATCCATCCAGCGATGGATAGCATACATTGCTTGAAAAAGATTCGCCACAGGTTACTAGACTTCCCCTACCTCAGTGAAAATGTTTGTTAGACAGATATTTTCTAGCAGAATATGTCGTGTTTGAACGCGGTTATTCAGTTCTTGTTTGATCCGTAGCAATGGTTTTGTAGGACCAACTGCAACCGGATCTTCGGTACTAAGGTGATACAGATCCACCAAAAGATTATATTGCTCTAGTTCCAAAAATCCGAACATGGAAAAAGTTGGGTTTGTTTCCTGACCTCGCTACCTGCGGAGTAACATTATGATCTTTGCGGTTATGCGTTGGATGTTTGATGAACAATGCCGTACTTCTTTAGGTAGTTTGTGAAACCTGTGTTGACATATTCTTTTTCATTGTCAGTTCTGAGTACCTGAAATTTTTGTCCAGATTGCTGTTTCATTGTATTGTGAAAATCCTTGAAAATTTGGTTTACAGGGTTTACCAGTCCAATAAACAACTGTCCACTTCTTTATAACAATAGTCGTTTTGAATAGACACCGCTGTCTACCACTTGCTCACACGTCATATGGTGTAAGCTACTCTGTCCAATTCAATAACACAATTTTCGCCTTCGATTAGCAACTGTCAGATTCGGCACAGTTTGTTTTGTTGGGACACAATTTAAAAACACGCTCCTTTTATTCAAGCAATATGCAGTATAAACCATAAATTTCAATAAATCGAAACATTAATATTGTTAATTGTACAACAACCACAAGAAACCGTGCCGAATCCGACCGTTGTGCAATCGAAGGCGAAAATTGTGTTATTGAATTGGACAGAGTAGCTTACACCATCTGACGTGTGAGCAAGTGGTAGACAGCGGTGTCTATTCAAAACGACTATTGTTATAAAGAAGTGGACAGTTGTTTATTGGACTGGTAAACCCTGTACCTCAGTTTCCGACTTAGAGTTCAAGAAATACGTCCACATCCGGCGTGATTAGTCATCCACAAATACGATATAGTATCGGCTTCCTCCTAGCGATTTGACTTCCATTGGCTCGCCAATGTCACAATGAACCAAATCAAGTATTTCAGCCGCCCGCGATCCTATCTTGCTTAAAGGATGATGGCTTTGCTTGCCCATTGGACAATCAATCGACCATGGTTTCTCCAACAATATTGACGCCAGTCACTATTCCACTCGCAAGGCTTCGCACACCGTTGATTTTAAGATGGTCCATCCTTTGATGCCATAGTTCCAAGTTTCCTGTAGAAGAAATTGTCATCGCGATTTTCTTATTTTCCTTAAGTTCGTCAAGCTTGAACATATCGTTGTCATGGCTACCATTAGTAATGATACTGCCGTTTCGCTTGACCATTTCACATCCTTCAATCTTAAACGTAACGGAATAGCATTTTTAGCAATTTGATTCACCGATAACAGGTTCACACATAGATTCGGTATTAGCTGCACCTCATCAACAGGAACTTCACCTTTTTAACACGAAGGCTTCAAAACACAAGATCCCTTCGCGGTGATTTGCATATTCTACATGTTGGCTGTTACCACAGTACTACTGGATGCTTTCGTATTCACCAAGAAATTGCTGTTGTTCGTCATGTGGACACTTGCCCCGGAATCAAAATACCATTTTCCATTTTCCTTTGATCCTCACGTAGAATGCACTACACAGAACGAAACGTTTCCTTTCGTGCTGTAGCAATCTTTCGCTATATGACCAAATTTGGAACATTTTCGAAATTTCGGTTCTAGAAACGTTTGCACAGCAACCTTCCATGTTTCCCAATGTTCGATGGGATGAGTTGTTCAATGCCAGGAAAACTTGATGTTGTAATTTTACTACCTGCAGCGTTTGAGGATCCAGTGGAATTAGCGTTCATCTTCAAATTTCTTCGGAATAACGGCGAAAATATTCTGATCCGTTTCTGGGCCTATAACCTATTGGGAGTAGTGCAATCAATCAGCTTGTTGTACGGTTAGAAACAGAATGAATATATTTCAAATAAAAACTTGTAACTGTACTGAATCATTGATTCATGATTAAGATACTCGTTACCGAAATATGGCTTACTATGATTCTAACACCTCAACCTCAATCTTAAAACTAAAATTGGAGTTTTGATCTGGCTTTAATCAACCTGTAAACGTATTCTTAAGCACGTTTAAAGACTTGTTACTTGAGACTAAGCCATCAATATCAATTGATCTTGTTAAATGCATGCAAGTCTTGGACGAAGGGAACTTGGAACATGATATACATGTTGTAACTGAAATACGCTATTAACGCAAAACGTTGATAAGCCGAGTATTTGCATTATTGGCTGGTAACTTATGTGTAAGTTGTATTTTGTGATTTTTAGCCAAACAATATTTAATTTTAGTTTCTTTTTGCTTGCTGTGGGTGGTTTCATCGCCTGCAAAGATTATTCCATAAATGGCTAATTCTATTAATAAATAGAAATGGATAAAACAGAGAAAAACGCGAATATGTAAATATGCGTGTACCAGGTTCCGCGTATCTCTGACACTGCCTGTACGAGGAGAGTCTTAAAAATGATTAGTCTGCACAAGCGCTTCCTAAAGCTACGAGCCTTTTAAAAAGATCTTAGCCACACATATTGTACTACAAATCAACTGAACTTGTGGTCAAGAAAGTCCTCTTGATCTTAAGCCAATGGAATCCATTTTTATTATTATGATTGTTCATTTGTATGTGCAACATGTGTCAGCCATGTTGATATTTTAATAAACAAATTCGTAGTTTACATGACAAATAGAAAAAATGACAATTTCCAAAACGACCTTCACCTCATGTTTATTACGACACACCTTTTAGTGCAAATTGAGAGCATGTAAAACAAATCTGTATTTTTAATCATTTATTTTTCAACTTTAAAGGTGCATATTATTGAGGCGCTTTGATATTTTTTCATATTATTGTAATGTATTTCAACAGTGAACTTTTCTTGGCATGGATTTCAGCTCGTACGCGAGCGAGATCATCAGAGAAAAAAATCGATACAACATAAAAATTCGCAAATAACTCTCAACCATTATTATGACTTCATATTCAATGCTTCATTGCTATCTCAAGAACATATACACAGCAATACAATGTAATTTTGATAGTTTATTTTCGCCTCACGTTTTAAAGGTCTAGAAATTGTTTTAACCAGTCTTTCAGTCTTAAGAGAGTTTACCCTTAAGCTATGACTGGTTTTGGGACCGAAAAAATGTCAAAAAGTAAGGTGTAAGTCGAAAAAGTCGAAAAAAATTTCAAGAGAGGGTGGTGGAAATCATCATTAATGTGTATGCTAATGGTTATGGTCATCTTAGACTAGGTAGATGGAATTGGAATTTTTCTGCCAACACCGATGCCAGCGAGCGATTTGACATGAAAACTCTACTCGCTAGTGTAATAAACCGTAGCGAACCAGAAAAGGTTTTTGTAGTCATTATTCTACTTCAACGATAAAAAAAAACACAGTTTTGCCTTTCATCTAAGGGACAATAAGCTTTGGTTCATTGGTAATTGAGCACTCTGACAGTTAACAAATTCGACTGTTCTTCTTCTATATATGCGAGTTTTGGGATATATCCTCCTATGAATAGACCCAATGTGCCGTTTTCATATTCAGAGGCTTACCAGGCTTTTTTAAACCCTTTTGACTACTCGGGGTCCTATAGGTGCTTAGGTTAAAAAGTTCGTCTATAGGCTTGCTGCCTGCTTTTAGCTGTTGGTTTCAAATTCTGCTTTTAGCTGTTGGTTTAAAATTCTAACTTTGTTTTTATAAATTGCATGACTTGTTTTATATTTTTTCCATCCCTGTTTTTCCAATGTTGTTTGGAAATTCGACATTTAACATAGAGTTACAAATTCGTACAAGCGTTACAAGACTTACACACCCTGTTATGGTGCCATTAACATTAAGAACCTGGAACAGAAATATATCAGTTTCTTCTAAATACCAGTTTTAAATGGTCAATATCAAAATCGGTGTAACTCAAAGGGATCGTATCTTAAGGGTCGCCTGTAATTGTTTTTGTTGTTAGTGCATGCTCTCTCGCTCAGGAACATATCACCGTGCTAGTAGACATAGAGAGAAAAGTCGCGAGGAAATTGTATTTATGTGATGAAATTTCGATTAGTTACGATACAAAATATCACCTCGCGTGCATTGAAGTTGCTCAATTCACCCGGTTATCCTGCATCTCTTTTCTTGATAAACAAAATAAACTAATATAAGTTTATGTTTAATTTTAACTTTTTTAATGCCGAACTCACATATTTACACACATGACATTCTGGCTTGTTAACAGACTAAATAATTCGACTGTTCCGTATGAAACAGTAATTTCGCTCGAGACTAATAGCTCTGTTTGAAAATTGAGCGACTTTTACAAAATTTCGCTCTACATCTATTTGCACGGTCATTTTATGTTTTGCGGAGAATGAAGGAATTTCGGTTTAAGTGATGTGAAGAGTCAAGAGTGCATGTGTACACATGAAGAGAGGAGAGAGCATAATTATCTCGTATCGGAAACAAACATAAAAAAGACATCAATAAAAAACGTGTAATAAAAAATGATCCTACGCGAGAATGATTAGTAGTCCTGAAAAAATGATAGCGATCATTTGTGAAGCACAACATACAAGCAAGAGGCAAACGTTTGTCAAGTAATTTAACCAATCTTTTACACTTTGTATACACTGGTATCTATTGTTTCAAACATCCAACTATAATTTTAAACTTGAACTTGTGAATTCGGTATTTTTAATATATTAATAAACTTGAATTATTGAGTAATTGATAGAAATAAATGAAGAAAATAGAGCATTAGTAAAAAAAAAAAACATTTAAAAACACGTTTTAGATATATTTGTTCTCATTTCTCTGCTTTTTCTCGTCAGAGAAGCAGTTTGTAAAAAAAGAGTTGGCCATAGTTTACGCACCAACAGGCAGCAGGCCTGCCGAGCTTGTCTTCCAAAAAATCTTTGTTTCAAAAAAAACAAAAATCGCCGCGTGGTGAGGTCGGCAGACAACCTATAAAATGCGCAGTGTGAATTGCGCAGTGGGATATCTTAGACATAAATAAAAATAAACGTAAGTGTTTTTGTTTCGTAGCTGGTGCTGTTCTGGCCTTTCGTGCGACAAGAAAAGGAAATGTGCTGTCATCTTTCTTCCGTGTTCATTCCTGAAATACGATACACATTACTCTGATCTTGTAACAGTGGGGAATCTGTGGCTATATATTGTGCGATTTGTTTGCCAAACCATTAGCACTGGAAGGAACCTAAAATAACATACATGGGGGTGACAACTATCGCATGTGCTTTTCTTTATTCTCATTGCATTGAATTTTATAAAGGTATTGATAGAAGTTTAATGTTTTGTAGGTTAGTGATAATCTAGATATGTATTTGTTGCACGCATTTTTTATTCAACCAATCTTTAATAAGGTTATTAATTGTTATACATTAAATGCATTTAACATGCTGAATAAACATTTAAATAATCAAGACATTAATAATTTATAAACTTTCAATGTACATGTGTATTATTTTAAAGTAGGGGAAGGTAGGTAAAGACGGACACGTTAAGAGAAATGGTAAAAATCTAGGGCTATATAAGTGCAACGACCATGAAAATGTGCATACATTATCTTACACTCATGTTTTATCAGAAAATGTGTTAAAACTTTTAAGTTTCCATCGATTTTTGGCGTTTTTTCATGAATGAAAAACATGTTTTTTTTCGTGCAGTTTTGAAATGTTCGGGTAAGACGGACACCTGATATGGGAAAGATGGACACCTGTAGAAAAGGTTAGAAAGTGAAGAGTTTTAATTCTGATGCTTTTTCATTTAAATTTTTATATTATTTAAATGTTTTTATAAATATATTTTTATCCGTATTTTCTACACTTGTTTGTAGAAATTAGTGTCCTTTAAATAATTCAAGAGCTTTTCACTTTCATTGTCATTGTTTGAAAGTACCATGTCCAAATGCTCTCCAAGTTTGTGTGTTTTCCTTTCGGCGGCATATCCAAGACAATTTATTAAAATGTGTTCTGCAGGTGATTCCTTTTTTAGTTTGTAGGTATGCGTAAGTCGGGTGTGTCCAATTCTCAATTCTCAGTTTTCGAAAATTGAAGTGGTCATCGAAACTTTCGAATTGTTCTTAAACATGACAAATATTACAAACAAATAAGAAACAAGTTATAGTTCTTTAAACTTCGTGAGTTTCTACTTTTTCGTGCGACGGACAGGGCAAGCTTTTCGCTATCATCTATGTTGTTTGCAAAAATTCGCTATGTTATTATTGTGTTAAATCAGTTGTAAACCGACCGTTTAGCCGGTCTCGTGGTACAGTCGTCAACTCGTACGACTTAACAACAGCCCTTCATGGGTTCAAGCCCCAAATGGACCGTCCCGCCATACGTAGGACTGACTATCCTGCTATGAGAGAAATAAATTAGTCACTGAAAGCCAACCTCACATGTGGGTACAGGCAGACCTTGACCGACAACGGTTGTTAAGCCAAAAGAAGAAGAAGAAACCGACCGTTGCCATCACGGAACTAAAAAAATATTCATTTTTTGCGCGTATTCTTTACACTTCAATAACAAATCATAATACTATATGATGAAATTGACCAACGATAGACCAGTAAAACCACTAAAAAAAGATTTAGTAAAACTATACACTGTGCCGTCACTCGTTTGTGCTGTGTAAGTTCGAAACCACAATCAGAATCACTGTTTTTAATCACGCATGTTTTTTCGAATTATTTTATACTGTAAATAGATTTTTCGCGAGTTTGAACGACCGGCTGAGGTTAATCGAATTCAAGGTCTACGAAAGCTCTTGGTCCAGCACAGGCAAGAGTTTATCTACTCCATCGTTAATAATACGGACGTACAGAATTTGGATCGACTTCTGACACTAGAACTCGAAAAGTACGAGCAGGTAATCGGAACATTAATGATAAACTTTACATCTTACATAAAACAACCATTTGGAACTCTCTTACTACTTAGGTGGTTCAAGATGCGGCACAAGGTGGGATTTTGATCGACGCTAATGAGAACTTCCCAGTAGCGGTTGAGAAATGGAGCATGCTTCAGGCAGTCTTTTTTGCTTCCACTGTAATTACAACTATAGGTACGTTACACTTTAAGAGATACATGCTACATTTGATAATTGAGGTTTTATAATTAATACGCATGTTAAAAAATAGCAAAGGGGGATTCCACCAATTTGACTATCAAATTTGCGAGGTGAAGTAATAATCGCTCAATTGTGATAAAATACTAATAAACCTGTAAATATTCCTAACATTTCATAAATATCATATTAAATAAACATTTATTAAATGTATAATTTCATTAATATCATTAAAAATAAATGAATTAAATAAATGAAAAATGAATTAATAAATTAATATATAACAAATTAATATAATAAATAACAAAATAAATATATAAACATAAATAAATTGATGAACCTAAAACTCGTATAAATTAGTTAATTTAATTATTAATTATATTATCATTATTTATTAGTAATACTTTGTTAGCGTGAGAGGGATGTATTTTTAAAAACTAGGGAAACATATGGAATGAGGAATAACGAAGACGAAAGCGGTATTGGAAAACAGGGACGTTGCAATCGAATAGGTGATAAGAGTCATTAAATGCAGAAAGATCACCTAAGAAAGAAGATCATTCTGGCCGTGACGTGATTGGTGGAAAGGAATAGAGAGTGGGGTCTGTCGCGAAGGTAGCATGAAAGGGGAGGAGGGGGGGGGGGGGGTGACATAGATAAGAATTCAAGATAGAAGGGAAGGTAGTTGGAAAGAAGGCAGGCAATAAAGTAAGACTGGATTTGGGAGTTGCGCTACGATTCCATTTGAGACTTATTGAACAGCATCGGACAGGATGCATAAGATACGAATTATTGATGTATCTTTTCCTAAAAACGTAAAACAAACGCAAAAACCCTGTTTTACAACAACGTGCGACAAACAACACTTTTATTGTTTTTAATTGGATTTTGTTTAGATGAATTATGTACGATTAATGTCATAGTGTAACACAAATATTCATTTATTCAGTAAAATGATATAATTATCAGGAATATTTGCTAGAATATAGGAATAACGCTTCCAGATAATGATTAAATGCTAGTGATATAGAAACGATGATTGTCAATAATTTTGCTCGTCCATTTCATGTCTCGTTTCGAAGTAGACTGCGTTTGTATATGATTCAATGGTCAGGTAACTTTTGGAATACATACTAAAATTCTGTCGACATCCGAGATAAGCGATTCTCGACTTAAGAATATCGGAGAATCGCGGTTTTCGACAATTGTAATTTTGTGGAACAAATAGCTTATTAATTTTGTAATCCAAATATTGCCTTTTCATTAAAAAGAGTAGCAAACCATTAGAACACTATTTAACTTTCTCTGTTTTAGTGTCTAAAATAAAATAAAACAAATATTACTCATATTTTGAATGAAATTTTGATATAAAATTGTTAATTTGGCTAGTCATAATATTCGAGTGATGATACTGACTTAAGCATTTAATATATAAGGTATTTTAATAGCTTTTTTGCTTATCTCTCCAAAAACCCAATAATAAGAACAAATATTGTTAGGTCAACAAAAACAAATCAATGTTCCCGAGCAATAAGGTTATTGCAATAATAACATTAATTTGTTTTTGTTGACCTGTTTGTTTTCATAATAATTTTAATGTCGGCATTTCAATTTCCGTTTTTAGGATATGGTAACATCGTTCCTGTTACACTAGGTGGCAGAGTTTTTTGCATGTTGTTTGCTCTCATTGGGATACCTTTCACTTTAACCGTAATAGCTGATTGGGGTCGCCTGTTCGCTACAGCTGTCTCAATTCTGGCTAAAAACATTCCTGATTTACCTTTGGCAAGTAAGTATGCTCTTATTTACTTCAAAAAATATTTATAACACTAAAATGTCATGTATGTGATACTGTTAAATCAAGCAACTCGAACAATCATCCAATATGAGCATTCACCGTCTCACGCGTGTAATAAGAAATGGAAAATACGGTTAAAAACGGTAATTTTTTAAATTTCTAAACGGTTCATGTTGGTAAAATTCAAAGCACTTAACTAACTGTTATTTAATATTTTTTTGACTTATAATATCAACATTATTAATTTGATTCTATTTTTTTCTATCGTTTTGATTTTTTAAGAATTTTGTCCTGATGTTGGGATCAAAATGTCCGACAAGAAATGGCTGTATGCAGTTGGTGCAGTCGGTTTCCTGGGTGTGTATCTGGCTGCTGGAACTGGGCTACTATTGTTATGGGAAGAAGATTGGGACTTCTTTGATGGATATTACTTTTGCTTCATTACGATGACCACTATTGGATTCGGCGATTTAGTACCAAGTGAGTTGGGCCACTGATTGACTTATATTAGAAAAACGTGACTAATAGTGTGTTTTTTGCAATGTTCTTTGAAACAGGCAAACCAAACTATATGCTGCTGTGCACGTTATACATTCTGGTTGGATTAGCCCTTACCAGCACTATTATTGAGCTGGTTCGAAGACAATACGCACAAAGCTGGCAGAAATTACAGGTAAATGATCAGTTATTTGTAACTATACAAAACCCAATTAATTTCCTTCTATTTTTGCTCTAAAGGCACTCTCGGGACCATTAGCGGAAACTTTACGCAGATTGGGAGAATCGGCCGGAACCGGTATAGACGTTACAGCTCTTCACAATGATTTGCGCCGTGTGTTGACTGTTGTATCAATGCCGCGCAGACATGGAAACAAAAAGGCACAAGCGAAAGAAATGGCCGCCTTAGAAGCTATCACAAATGCTATTTTGCAGGACATAAAGGAAAAGCAAAACAGTCAGGAAGGGGTACCAAAGGTGGTACAAATAGTTATCTACGAATCTTCAGTGTAATTGTAAAAAGTTCTCAATAAAAAATAGGCATTTCCTATTCATAAAAGAAACGTATATAAAAAGCATGCTTCCTATCAGTTAGAGTTGCTCATAGCATAGTTCCCAGAATTTCTATGTTCTATCTCGTTCTTTGCGCCTCTATCTTCCACTATTTGAATCAATGCATACAGCATACATACAGCAGCTGGTCTGGATGATATTAGATTGCGTGCGGGGCAATTATTTAATTTGTTCGGCCACTTGTTTAATCATCATCTCCTTAGCAGCATTCTGCACAAATTTCTGAGTTAATATTTACACATGTCCACACGTTATGTAATCAATTATTAAGGTCTGCTGTTAAGATATTACTGAAATGATGATGATGAAATAAATAAATAAATAAGAACCTGATTTCTACCCACCTTGTCTTAGGGTGGGCGGTCGGTGCTTACATGTGGTGATTCAGGGTTTCTCAAGCCTGCTCAAAATCGTAAAAAAAAAAATTCAAACACGTAAATCCATTGTTAACATTCTTCATACAATTCGAATTCGTGTAAACTCTTTTGAAATTTGTAACACTAGGTTGTGAACCCATAAAATACTATCACGAATCTGGAAATTGTTCTGTTGGCCAATATACAGACACCCCGTATGTAGTTCGAATCAATTTATTGCATTTTTTTTATTCAGGAGGAACGGTCCAATTGTATAACCTGTTAAGCAATATACAAATCCATTTCATATCCAGTGTGGGAGATGTCATGAGTGAGGTGAAGTAATTAGAAGAACACGCTATTGCAACGCCTTCGCCTCACCGATTTTTTTCTTTTTCTTCCAATTCTTTTTACCGCTCTAGAACGATCATAGCGGTAAAAATCGCAGTCTGTACACAGGCGGAATTGTGAAGTTTGGTGAGAGATTTTGGTGCGCATGAGACCACTCAAAAATCCCAAGTAGGGCTTCTATTTTGAAGCCGATGCGTTTGAAAGACCAGCCAGTTTTCCCCAGCGCGATAGGGTTTTCTAAGGCACTTCAATGTTGAAACGGAAATTTTAAACATCTCATAGTGATGACCGGTCCATGATTCCGTCAACTGTGCAATGATATATGCCTATATTGAAAAAATAGAGACACGATTATTAAACAAAACTTTAAGTTTTGAATTGGAACCCGCACAGCCTTAACAAATAATTTAATGTAGTTGAAATTTTCAGATTCAACATTACAACGGCTTACAAAACCCAGTATTTATTTCGAAGTTGAATTAAAAGCTGCTACACTCACTACAGCGCTCAATCGAGTGAACTTGATATAATTATATAAAATGAAAATAAAATGAGGTGGTGTTCGTAAAAAGCGGCCAACTCCATATTATATTTTTTTTTCGGAGGGGAAACGAAAGGAACCAGAAGGGACTAGCCAAAATACCAACCTGTGAAATTACATACATATGACAATTAGTGTAAACAAGGATGGTGACAGACTAGTAGCGACATCTATTGGCGAGTAGCTAGAATATCAGAGTAATGCAGATTGCATACTCGTTCGCCAACAGTAGTAAGGATAGAGATTCACTTTTTTTTTGGTATCACTTTTTGTTGAACGCTAGGATTTATATTTGAGAATTTTACGGTGCCCTAATTAGTTAAAGAAAGATATGAATATATGAGCGATATGTCAGGTGTTGGGTGTTTAATTAATTATTCGTTTTGAATGTGTGAAGTTAAGTAAAGGTAAGTATGATCGATCTAAAATAAATGTTATCTTCTACCTCATGGCTGACTTTATAGTGAATGAATTTCATTTAAAAAGAGAAGTTATTATAGTGCGTGTGTTTTTTTTTGCTAGTTGTTAAATTTTAGGTGAGTCTTTGGGCTTTTATTTTTATTTTTTAACAATGTCGGCAAACCCACTTTTTATTCTAGCAAATTATTAGATTCCTAATTGTTTTTACACACCCTAACATTGCATTTCTTGCGATTGTATTAAAATTGTTTAGTTTTAGTCTTTTCGTACCTGCTAAATATAATTAACCTTTGGAATTAAATTACAAAAAAAACTAATTAATGTAAAATTAAAATGAAAGAACATTAATAAATAATTGTCCATTAATTATTTATTAAAATAATCAACAACAAATCAACCAAATTGAAAATTTAAAGAAAAATAATAAAAAAGCATGTGAATAAGTACGAAAAAAATAATGTTATTTTTAATATACTCAACAGAGTAAATATTGTTGAACAGGTCTCACTTGCTAGCTGAATTCATTTATCTATTTTATGTTAATCAATTGTCAACCATCAGTATCAGCTAAAAAATGCATCCGACTACTATAGCTGCTGCAATCTGAACATCTTTGTGACAATGCATAGAATTATCAATAATTTACCCGACTGCACGCGCACTACATTATGCGCGCGAGAGGATGGAACAATACTTGACGCAACATAAATGAGGAGAGTGAACATGACGTTGTGTGAACACAGGTTGAAAGCCGCTAATCGACATTACGTAGCCAAAGTCCGACGTCATTCTTAGTGAGCAGCGTTGTGTTATCGTAGACAGACTGGGGATTCTGTTGCTACCGATGGTAGAGAATGGTTGCTGCATAAAGTCGAGCGCCAGCAACAATAGCGGTCACTTTTGAACGAGTCGACTGTGTGAATTATAAGTCCTCGATGAACGAACCCGAGTGATTTTGTTTATTCCGTAAAGGTTCTGTGCAGTGTTCAAACGAAGTTAACAATGAAAAGTTTCACTTTATTGCTCTGCTATGGTAAGTTATAATAAATACGTATATAAATAATAGTAATAAATAATTTACATTGTCTAATTTAATGCGCAAGACCTCAATTAGTAGTATCCAGTGAAAGGTGTTTCAGTGCTAATTAGTATCAAAAAACAATTTTGCCCCAGTTGTTTATTTAACGTGTTCATTTTGATTTAGTTTCAACATGAGGTTTTCATAACTAAATTGTATTACAATTGTTGATATATGGCAACGTGCCATTGCAGTAGTATCACTTTGAAATTGTTAATGTTTTCTTTAAAGTAAATGATAATTCCCAGTGAAGTTTTTAGTTTTGAACAAGTGGAAACGATGTTTGATGGGAATTACTGAGTAGAATTTCCTTTCCCAAAGAGAAAAGATGCCTCGAGAATTGATATCAAAGATGATAAGTAAGAAATCAAAAATGATTATCTTATTCCATTGCTGTGGATGGGGTATATTTGTCCATGTAACCAAGGCCAATTCATAATAAATCAGCTGACTAGTACGGGAAACTGTCCATAAATAATCAACTAACAAATTGATGGCGTTGCAATAGTGATGGATTGGCTTAAGATAATTGATAAGACATACCATCTGCCGAAAAAAACACTACCATTTCCTTTCACAGCCTTTCCTGTGCGGGTGAGCTTCGATTTGATTGCTTTTGTTTCAGTATGTTTTTAATAAGCATGATAAGCATGATTCGCTATTGATAAGCAAACTATTCCGGTATAGACAATTATTGTAAAAGTTATCAATCATATTCAGCAATATTATTTGATTCTCGGCCATTGATTGTTTATGAACGATTGGTAGTGATTAATTGCATTTGTGACACTCCACATTTCATACAACATTCATTGATGTAGGTCTTCTGTACGAAATAGAGATAAATGGATAAGGCAGTGGTTCTTTACAAATGTTGATAGTATATTTAAACCAATCAGCTGTGTCAAATTGATAATAATGATGTTAATTTGTTTAGCTTGTTGTTCGTTTAACTGAATACATTTCGTGAGGGGCTTGAAGTTAATGATTTCAATTTAAAATTTTAAATTATTGTTATCTCTACCAAGTGATGCTTGAGGCAAGCGTGAGCCATACAAGCGGCGAACAAATCATCGAACAGTATTGAAAGAATTATGTACAGCAATAATGCAAATAACGAAATTGCAAATGAAAAAAAGCAATCGCATAATATTTCAAGGTTTAAATAAAATATTTTAATTATAGAGAACACTTTAAACATTAGCTTTTTTTAAATATTTTATTGGTATGTTTTGATATGTATGATGTATAATGTATAATATGATTTTAATAGTGGATAAAAGGGACAATGGGGACTGTTTAATATTGAACATAAATTAGATTCAATACTATAGATAAATTATACTTATAAATTAGGACTTTTTTATTATAACATTTTAATTTCTTAGCTCTGTTCGTGCTTCATGCTGCTCGTGGTGATGAATGGAATTATCCTACACCTGGGACAAATGGTGTGATGAGTGGTAAGTATGAGGGTGAAAAAAAACTATACGATGTACGGGACTCTTTATCAGAAATTTCACTGCCTTTAGGTATTTATTACAATACATTTCGCACAAAACAAATGCTATTACCGACACAAGTACAAAGGCATCCGCGTGGTAACGTTAATTTGCTAATCGTTTAACATGGTATTTCAAGCAAGTAGGTTGATATGGCATAATGAAACTCTGTTCTAAAATATATGATTAGTTAGGATGTACTACATTTTAGCACCTCGCTTGTATTGTTTTAATCGACGGTACTATCACATCATTCATGTGTCTTTTTGTTCATGGGGGGAAATTTTTCTTGTATTTAATACATTATCTTGGTACAGTCACGTCGTACGACCTAGCAACATGCCCCGTCATGGTCATGATCCCCGTGTGGACCGTGCGCTAGGTAAATCAATTTAGCATGTTTTCGAATGTGTCCTACATATCAATCGAACCTAACAGGAGACACTTGGCACGATAGGAAAGCAGCAGATTCATCCTTCGAATAAAGAAGCCGGATCGCATAGTGTGTAAATTTCCCTTAGAATGATTCAAATTTATTGCTCCATGGTGACGGATCGTAAATGATTAGGTCAGGGATTGATAAAGTCCGGCCAGATGGCATAACCAAAATGACTTGCGAGAACAATTTGATATCTTACTTACAATAATCCAAAAGAGTATCATGTGAATAAAACATTCGACTACACTTCTTCTGACAATTAATAACCGAATTGACAAATTGATCGAATAACGCAGATCTTAGGCATAATTAAAAAACGCGTCAAATACAAATAGCTTTATATTATGGTGGCATTTATTATTTGAAATATTACATCAATGTAAACAAAATAACATCTGTCCTGGAGAAGTCAGCATGGCCTAGTCAAGGGTATTTGATGAATATGAATTTTGGAATTGATTGTGCTTATGTAGGACATTGAGCCTTAAAAAGACACAAGGACTCACAGATCCTTTGGAAATGGTTGCTTGCATGATTTTTATATGAATTCACTTCCATCCATTGAAACATTCTGCAATTCTGCTGGCTGAACTACATTATATTAAAACTGTCTACATTAAATTTAAAAGGGTTTTATTAAATTATTGATAACACCTTGCCCCTAGCTTCTTCAAAAAGTGTATATTCCCTTTGTTAGGCATTCATGATAACGGTGTGCTGACAAGACAAGATGTAAACACGCGATCAAGGTTAGAAGTGAGCTTGCTGAATTGATCGATAACAGATTAAACAGATTACTGATAAAATGTCGCACTAGAAAATATCAAACCAGAATAAGAAGCAATAACTGCTCGTGCGCGTACGGGTTTGATTTTTGGGATTTGAGATTCTTTATTAAAAGACCAGAATAGACTGATAAAAGCATGAGACGTAATAATAGAAAAAATGAAAAGCTTGGAATGATATAAAACATCCTTGCCTCGAAATCGTGAAGTAAAACCGCAATAAATATATCACAAATGAACTAGTAACAGCTGACATTGTTTGGTCATTATAATTAAAAGTAATACAAACAATAATACCATAAATCAAAAGTAAACGAGCATCGTTGCAAACGTACCTGATAACCACCGCTACTGATAATGTGCGTTGAAAGGTTACGTCAAATAATAATTATTTGAGTATTTCAAACAATTGTGGCGTTTGCTTTGCAAAATGAAAGACCAAATGCCATGAAGGATGGGAGCTGGAAGGAAAATGTAATAGACGAGTGGCACCTTATCAATCCATGTCTTCAACCTTGCCTGGACGGATGGAACCATGCTTAAGTTGGGCTCATTGCTCTCGGTCAATAGCAGCTGCACTTGATAGTTACGGCCTTGACACTACTGTACGAGCTAATTATCATTCCCTGGAGAGCTGAACCCTGAACATTTCAGGGTATTTCCGATATGTCTGTTTCTACAATGCTGACGTACGCGACGAAGATAAAAATAATACTTTTGACGCCAAATGTGTATTTCGGTATCCACGTTAAAATTTGCAAATTTGCACCGCAGCTCTGATTGCCGTTAGCTGACCGTATTTTTTCTACAGTTGTCAATCATTGCCTCAAACTGACACATTCTTTGTTTATTTTCGTTGAGCGCTATCGGAATTTACACTTTGCGCCTGCGTTAATTGACAGGAGACGATTAGGAAATCTAACTTGTAAGTCGAAAAAATAAACAAAAGCAAAATAAGCCAAAAGCGTAACTTGAAACTTCTGTCTTGACCATCTTACGCGTCAGAAAAAAAACAAAAGAAAAAAACAAAAATGGATTGATTATACCAAAAGCAACCATCCAGCGAATAAGAAACCATGAGCAAGAAAGTGAAAATCATTCAGTTTTCAGCTTTTACTGAGTTCTATTTACTCTCACTTTCCCTTGTCTTATTTTAGCTTCGAACAACTACACTTTGACCATCTGTGACTTATAACAAGTTGACTGGCACACCATGCGCCATGCAGAGGTGACTGACACCTAAGTTTTCACTTATATTATATTCGTCTACTAGCTCTGTAGCAAAACCGTGCGGCAGCCGTAATGAATGCTTGACAGTGAGCAAACATTACTTCCATGCCGCTTTGCTCGGACCTTGACACTGACCGAGGTGTAGCATAGTGCCCCATTGATCGATGTTGAAATGCATCATCTGAACGGTGCATGCATTATTATTTCTATAGATTTGTACTATCAACGATAGAGATTTGGTTGATCTTAATCCATACCTATAAGACATAAATCTATAATATCATGTAGTTAACAAAATAAAACACATCGCTTACAACTGGAAACATCCTGTTGAGGACGTTGAAATAGGAGCAGTTGGGTAATTCTGACCGAAAATTTCGAGAAATAGGTTAAATATTCCATGAATGGGCGGTCCCGTGGTACAGTCGTCAGCTCGAAGGACTCAATAACATGCCCGTCATGGGTTCAAGTCGTAGAATGGACCGTCCCTCCGTAGCAATGATTGACTATCCGGCTGCGTGGTAATGAATTATGTCTAGAAAGCCTGTATAGGCCAGCATGTCCGCGTAGGACGTTACGCCAAATAGAAGAAGAAGATTTGATAAATAATTGCTATCCATATATAATTTTATCAACAAGTATGGAATATTTTGATACTACTAAAAATATAATTGCTTTTGAGGAGCATGAATTGTAAAAGCAACCAAGATTTTTTTTTGTTGGAGTTTGTTTATCATATCTTCTTCTTCTTTTTGGCTCAACAACCGTTGTCGGTCAAGGGCTGCCTGTACCACTACTTGTGGGCTTGGCTTTCAGTGACTTATCGATCCCCCATAGCAGGATAGTCAGTTATACGTGGCACGGTCCATTTGGGGCTTGAACTCATGACGGGTATGTTGTTAAGTCGTACGAGTTTTCTAATGATCATTACTGCCAATCTACAACTTTTAAACGCTCTGCTGACGTGCTTTTCGGATTGCGTAAAGAGAGGCGGTTCCCGTGGTACAGATATCAATTCGCACGACTTGACCGTCCACTGTTGGATTCGACGAGTATCGAGTAAAAGTAGTGCATAATGCATATTGAAATAATATACATAACATTTTATACTGTAATGTGATGAGCGTACAACTGTACCTGTAAGGGGTTTCCTTTACTGGAGTTTAGAAGCCTTACCTTGGGAAGGGGGACATAACTAAACTCTTGAAATAAGTTGAAAGGCGAAGTTTTTTTTTAAAAGCAGCGTAACGTCCTATCTTGACAGTCCGAACCAATCTGGCCTGCCGCGGTCGGAATTGGTTTTATTTATACTCAATAAGTTTCGTACATTTGGTTTTGGAGTGTGTTTTTGTCCTAATTAAAGGTTATTGATATGAGGTGCAATTTATACATTGTATCGAAGTGAGGTGTCTGTCATTATGTGCCTATGCTGCGCTTTGCTTTTTTTTTGTGTTTTTACGAAGGTTCTGGAAAGTATAAACTGTTTTAGCTAAAGACCGGGAGCGTTCGTCGATCTTTGCCTACACCGCGCTTTTAGCAATAAGTTGCTATGCGTTCTCGGTTCAACTAGTTTGCTTGCAGTTACGCCTTATTTGCTTAATATGCGTCTTTCGGATGTTTTCAAGAAGTGTGTCACAATTGTTTTTATATGAACGGTGGGGCCTGAATTCTTCCGGTTGCTTTGTTATGGTATTATATCTTTTTTTTTTTTAATGTATCCGCAGTTTATTTGTCAAAAAATTTTATATAATTAACATACAACTGCGCGCACCTTCCGATGGGGGTTACCCGTTAGGGATTTACCCACCGGATAAGACCGTCCGATTGGACCTTCTTTTTTATTATTATTATTATTATTATTATTATTATTATTATTACGCATTTATACACTATTGTGCCTTCGTCCTTTATGATGGTATTATATCTGATTTGCTGAGTGTGTTATAATGAATGTGTTGCAATAGTGTGGTTTGGCTTTCCGAGGTGCGTTACAATGAGTCTATAGTTGATAGTGTGGTTTATAATAAGTTCTGTCCAGCAAATATGCTACAATACCTTGGATTTTTTTATGGATCAAATTAAAATTAAACACATATTTTAAAACATGTTTTTATGAAGAATTTCTGCTTTTCTATTCATATTCAATTGAATTAATCCCGTCACCCAAACCGGGAATTTGGAGCATACCTGGAGGTTTTTGAATAGACGCTTTCAGAGCGTCGACACTGGTGTGAGATTTACCACAGGTCTGAACATTTGCTCATATGTAGGAATTGAGGGGGTTATAGTCTGGGCTGCTAGGAGGCTATACATATTTTAATAATATTATGTTATCCTTACACCTCTCTCGAGTCTTTTAAGAGGTATGCCAGGGCGCTCGGTCTTGTTGAATTGTGCCTTGTAACTTGTTTGTGACTTCTTGTTGAAATTGAAGCTCATCGACAATCTTTTCTGATCCAAGGTAAGATCTTCTTCATCAAAATACCCAAATAGATATCAATATTCACCCTCAACCCCTCTTTGATGAAAACCGGTGGCATTTTGAACCCATTACAAGCAACTGATCCGAAAAGCTTCTGTGAAAAAATAAACCTATCGTTGCGTGAATTTGAAACAAGATGAATGGTGGCACGTTTCTCATAACACAACACACAACATAACAATAGGATGCTTCTTTTTGAAAATGTTCAACAGAACCTTCGGCCGTTCTAGTCGCAGAGTTTTGATCCGGTTTGTTATTTGGAGGTGTCTTACTCATGGTACGCGTGACACCTTTTGTTGATGAAGTACGCAACACATAACTAAACATTCTTATTATAACTAATTATACAAAAATTGGCAGAAGTTCGATCCGGCAGGTTCAGAAACCAATCAATTTTTCAGGTGCCAATTTTTGTATAATTTCTGTATTTCTCAGTTCTTTGAGCAAATCGTACTGATGTGACACATCCATTGCGCAATGCAAAGAAAATTATATCTTTTCATGTTGATCGAATTTTAAAATCATTTAAAACGAGTCACATTGTACTCTTCACTTAGAATCATATCAAATAATAAATTTAGTAGCTTAAACTTAACCCAAGGTAAACTTACACGAAAATAAGCTATATTTTGACAGAAAACCTCGGAAATCGACATATGTGGAAATACGCGATACGCGATATAAGATACGCGAGTTCTTCTCGGTCCCAATAATATATAATTCTTAAATGCCAATGATGGCTACACAATATATCCTAAACTTTTATATATTTATGTCGCGCAGACCTTCACTAATAGTAAAAATGGATGTGTGGAAATCAACTCCTGCGTAGAATAAATTATAACTGCGTGCCATTGGTGATATCAACTCATTTGCCACATAATTCGTGTTGCCTATCTATGTACAAAAGGGACGATGAACGAGGACTAGAGCGAAGAGCGTATATGTGCACTTTGCTTTATAGACGAAGTGCGTCAATTTCTCCTTTTAGCAGTTTAGCTCCACGATTATCTAGCCGAATTATTAGCCGAATTATCACTCTAAAGGTCGGGGGACACTGTCCGTACTCGCTAGTGTAATTTCGATTTTCACTAGCGCATCTGGCGGCGGCTGACCGAACCTTTTTTGGTCGTCAAGGGAATGGTCGTGCCGGATCTCAAATTTAAGTTATTTTTCATCGTTTTTTGATGCGAAAGCGGATGAAATACTTGCACAACATATTTATCTATCAATTACAAAGCTTTTCCAGTCTGGTTAAAGTAAAATACATGAAAAACTAACGTATTTTCTGGAGCGGCTCCAAGTTGTTTGGCAAAATGCTTCCACCAGCCGCCGCCAGATGCGCTAGTGAAAATCAAAATTACACTAGCGAGTACGGACAGTGTCCCCCGGCTTTAAGCACATTTCTTTATTTTTGTTAAGTCTTGTATTATTAAAAACATATTATTATTTTTTTTTTAAAAATACTATCTTTTCAGAACCAGAACGATGGGGCGGTCAATGTGACAATGGTCGACGTCAGTCACCTATCGACCTAACAATAGCAGCTGCGGTTCGTGGCCAGTTCGCTCCGTTATTTTTCAGCAATTACATGCTGCCACTTAAACAACCCCGCGTGACAAATACCGGTCACTCAATTCAGATAAACAATCGAGATTCTGCCATTACAATGCAAGGAGGTGGATTAGGTGGACGATTTGTGCTTGATCAAATGCATTTTCACTGGGGCTCTGAGCACACTTTAGACGACACACGCTACGGGCTCGAACTTCACTTAGTGCACCATGATACTCGTTATGCGTCACTAGAAGACGCTGTACAAGCGCGTAACGGAGTAGCCGTACTTGGAGTATTGTTTCATGTGGGTAGCCAGCCAAACATGCACATTGATACTATTCTGGACACAGCAACAGAAATTCAGAACGAGGTTGGAAAAGAAGCACTCCTGAGAGGAAAACTTTCCCCGTACAACTTATTGCCATCTAACCGTACTTCATTTTATCGATACGAAGGCTCACTCACTACACCGGCCTGCGCTGAATCAGTTATTTGGACTGTCTTTACCGAAAGTATTTCTGTGTCACTTGAACAGGTAGAAAGGTTTAAAGCTATTCATGATCAAACCGGTCGGGAATTAGTGAACAATTTCCGGTCTGTGCAACCATTGAACACGCGAGCGCTAGTTTATGCGACTGAGTGGGATCAACAAGGAAACAATTTTGCAACAAAAATGACTTCAAATGTTGTGTTTCTGGGAGCGATAGTACTACTAGTCATTACATCCAGATTAAGTTACCACTGAAAAAATGAAATCCAAAGAATTTACCAAAAGCAATATAATTATACAGTTTAAACGCTTTAATGGTTTTAAGCAGCTCAAAAATGGCTTACCATTGCAGATCGACAGACGATCGATTTGAAATACATAAAAGTTGAACTTTCATTTGATAATTAAAATTTCAATCGTCTATGCTGTTGTTAGTTGTGTTTCAAATCAAAACATGTTATGGCATGAAAATATCACAAAATAAATAATTTTAGGTTGAATGAATATACTACTGAAGGTAAATACACGTTTTATCATGGCACTAGCACATCAGTAGCAGTATTCCTACAAAAACTCTAATGATGAGTTTTATTCGTCCCAACAAAAAGCAGATTTTCCATTATTCATTTTCTCCTTTCCAAGTATTGGTTTTATGCAATTCACTTGTGCAAGGATGTTCATGTTACCATTGTAGGTTTCCACCAAACTGTCAGGCACTACGCGGATAGGTCACAAATTCTTTAATATGGAAAGAACGACGGATTCGGCTTCTATAGCAAAGCAAATTATATCGAGCAACAAAACACATATTATACATAATTCTTAATTCATATTGGGCGATACCACTCAATATAAATACACATTAAAACTTAATAAAAAAATTGAAAAAGTGTTCGTATTATTCCAAACTTCCATATTCTCTTATCGAGGTTACATGATGTCATCTTTCATATCGTATTTAGGATAAATTTGTCTTGAAAATGAATTGTAGGTACAAGATGAACATTTCTAGAATTACTATATTTACGAGTACGAAAGGGTAAACGTATATGTTGTGGTGGTATGGCTCTAAAATATGCTCGATACGATAATTTGCGAGTTATTTAATTTATTTATGCTATTGTGAAAAGATCTTTGATCGTTTACAAAGCGTTAAAAAATCGTTCCGTCACAATCGTTTGAATTACATCACGAAACTCATATTTTTGTTAACGCTGTAAATGACCACATAACAACGCAATTATTATTTTCAACACAACTTTTATCAAATGTACCATAGTATTGATTGACACCGTATTGAAACCTAATTTATTGATTTATTTTACTTCTTATATTGGGTGTACAACTTAAAAACCGGATTTTTTTAGCGAAATTTTATGCTTTATTGTCGAAAAATCTATATTTTATTCAAAGTATTGCCCATCAGAAGTGGGCGTTGCAATTGCGTTGCTTCAGTGACTGAAGGCCTAGCAGCGCACAGCGACCGTCATAATCTCCTTGGACACTCTATATCTTACACACGCCTTACATCTTACATGATTGATTACACCATACCTTCGTTTGATATACCCACAGTAGAAAAGTGTCTCAAAAACCTTAAACCATCTACAGCTCCTGGCATCGCGAGTTTCATTATCAGTAAATGTTATCAGTCCCTGGCACCTGTATTAACAAACATATACAACACGTCACTGAGCTCCGGTATTTTCCCACGCTTATGGAAGTCCTCGTGGATGGTACCAATATTTAAAAAATGGGATCGCTCATGTGCTTCAAACTGTCGCGGTATCACATCACTTTGTGCGGTATCAAAAGCTTTTGAGCTTCTGCTTTACGGTTCTATGCTCTCCGCTACATCGAATTACATTATGGATAACCAACACGGGTTCGTACCCAAACGTGTATCATTAACGAACCTCACTGAATTCGTTAGTTTCTGCAAACGTAACCTCGATTCCGGCGGTCAAGTGGATGTCATTTACACAGATCTCAAAGCAGATTTCGACCTCATCTCACACGACATTTTAATCGCCAATTGGCAGAAGTTAAAATTTTCGGAACAAATAGTTAAGTGGCTGCATTCCTACCTCACAGAACGCTCATACAAAATCAAGAAACCCGACCCGACTCGAACTCGCTGGACCATCGTGTCGGAGTCGCTTATGCTTACTTGCACCTACCGGAGTCGTTGCAACTACTGAACCTACTTGTACCTTTCGGGTCGACACAGACTCCGGGACGCCTACGGATGGCGGAGGTTCAGGTCGACTCGCCCATCACTAGTAAGTATTATGGTAACGCCACAACTAAATATTAAGATTTTTACCGAAGAAATATTAAGATGTATATTAAGATACACCTGTTCTCATTTTTCTCTGAATCTTTATCCGGTTGCTATGGATCGCAATCCATGAGAATGAATCGCAATCAACTACGTCTGAATCGTTTTCAACTACGTTTGGATCGTTTTCAGCTATTGTTATTGTTTAACACAGGAAAACATCGAATGTCAGCGCAAGTGTCAAGCAGTGACATTTGACCCACGTTACTGCTCGACTGTGGGACTGCTCGACTAACGATGAGGATCGCAAGCCCGCGAATTTGCAATGGTGGAAAAGCCATAAAAGGGAAATTTGGGAAAGCACTTCCTCTTTTTCTCGTCATCACCGCGGAACCAGAAGCAGTGGAATTTTTTTAACCACTTTGTTATAAGTAAATTTACAGTACCACCGTTACGTACTGCGTTAATAGAATTCAATAAAGTGAAGTTAAGAGAACCTAACTAACGTCGCGAGTGAATCATTTCGGGGAAAAAAAAAAAAATATCACCGGACGTTGCTAACGCAACAGCTATGTTTGGATCGCTCTCAGCTACCTTTGGATTTTACGGTAGCTCGCGCAAATTTCGTTTTAGCGTACCGTTTATTTGGTGACCGCGGGACACATTTGCACCCCAAGGAAAGAACTAAACAATTAATGCATTCAATTGTAAAATCTTATTGTATTTTTTATATGAAGCTTACATCACCATTCATACGTTTTTGGTTATTAGACCAAGTTTTTCAAACAAACCAGCACAATCTTCTTCTTAACTTCTTAATATTATTATCTATAATAACGATTCAGAGGAAAGTGAGAACAGGTGTATTTTCCAAACAAACCAGTACAAACCTCTTCTTTTTAGCGTAACGACCTACGTGGTCATTCAGTTTTGTTCAGGGTTTCGAGGTATAGCCGGATATTCCATCTTTAGAATGGAGGAAATCTGTTCTGATGCGTAGAAGCAGACAAATCTGTCAAATGTTGTTCATTGCTTAAAAATGGGGTTTTAACACATATTCTCAATTGGGTTCTAACATAGAACAATACGAAATTGTTGCTTTTCAAATTGTCTGTTATGAGGAGAATCGTGAGGTACGCTGAATGGTCACTAAATAAACTTTGCGCCGCAACGAGATTTACGCGAGCTACCGCAAAATCCAAAGGTAGCTGAGAGCGATCCAAACGTTGCTGAAAACGATCCAAACGTAGCTGCAAATGATTCAGACGTAGTTGATTGTGATCCAATCTCATGGATTGCGATCCATAGCAACCGGATAAAGATTCAGAGGAAAGTGAGAACAGGTGTATTAATGTTTTTCTTTTAATAAAATCATTGTTTTTGTTAAACTACAAATTATAATTTGTAAAACAGCCGGTTATGTGTCCATAATCAATTTTAAATATTTTACTTAATGTATTTACAATCCATATCCAAACGCTGTGAACCCTCTCTTATTCGACACCTCTCCAATGTGAGAAACCCCTCTTATTTGAATATTTTTAAAAGTCCCTTCATTTTCTGTACATTTTTGCCCCTCTTATTTGGAAAACCTCTGAAATCTGTATCCCTCTTATTTGTGCATGGCGTTGCCATGGCGGGCTTCTCTAATCTGCAATTTTATGCGTGGTTTCCCATAGCGACGGTCACATGTCCTAGCATTTCAATATTCTCTAATTTGGGCATCAGTCTGTTCTGAGCGAGCCAGCCATTTTATTTGTTTTTATCAAGAGAGAATCAATTTGAAGTGAACCTTTTTACTTTTGTAACTTGAAACTAAGATGAACTCCAAGCACACATTTTTAACACTAAACAAACGCTTACAAATAATTGCGGAAAAGCAAAATGGCAAAAGTTTTGCTGAACTTAGCCAATTCTTCGGCGTTTCACGCACTACTGTAAGCTGAATTGTGAAGAAAAAAGAAGCTCCTTTAAAACTGGAAAAATGGTACGAGATTAGACACAAAAAGAGCCAGCCGATTCCGGAATGAAAAATTAGAAAAATCCGTGCAAATATTTGTACAAGAAGTCCGCAACAACAACATTACTCTGTTTGGCGAAATTGTCAAAATGAAATGTACGGAATTTGCCAAAAAATGGAACGTTTTCGACAATGTACAGTCAGTCCAAAAAGTATTCGTCTAGCAGAAATATTTTACAGAAAAAGGCGAATTATGGCCGCAATACGTAGGGGGCAATAAAAGCAATGTTGATGTTTGATAAAGGGACCATCAATATACACGTACTGCTAAAAAATAACCATTTAAATAGTGCAATAGCAACCAAAATACATAAAAAAACAAAAAAAGTCATTTGAAGGACGTGCAAAAAGTATTCGTCTATGCAGCTTTTTATTAATTTACGCTGGCCAAACACTATGTAGACATGGATTAATTTTATTACTATCCATCTACTGGTGACTTCTTTCTAAATTAATGCATTTCTGCTGTTTCAATTGCACTTCGAGCGGTCAGTGAGGCACTAAAGGCGGGGGAGTTAAAGGAATGGAGCATGAAGGCGAACATCGTATCTTAATCCCGTGCTTAACCAATCCTATCCATTTCTAAAGGCTACAAAATTTGTGAGAGGCCTCGTTCCTTCATTTGATCAGTGTTTGGCCATTTTTCTGACACTAATTGTGTGACAAACTGCCATGTTAGCAGCCATCCTTGACGGTTTTTTTTTTTATAAAAATATTTATTACATGTGTTTATTTACTTAACATTATTTACAATAGACAACAGGAAAGGACATCTAAATCAATCACAGGATCATTGTTTCCAATGCTGGGGATGATATAATTTGAAAATATGCGAAGTATTTCACTACAAGTTGCTGCACTTAAACCACTTAACTCAGGAACGTGTAGATCTTCGTAAGATAGTTGTCTGTTGGGACTGATATCGTTAAGACGTCTTTGTAAAACTGCCCATGCTGGTTTTGATCGGTGACACACCGAGAACTTATGTTTGATTGTTTCATCCATTGGGCAGTGTGGGCATGTTGGTGATGTAATGCGGTGATGACGAAAAAGATCGGCACAATTTTTTATTTTATTGTTCACCAGTAGATATAGGTATGATCTTTGTTCGGAATTTAGCTTTCGACTGCTTATGTTATGCCAGATCCTGCGCCAATTTCTTGTTGGTGTCTCCAAAAATACTTTGGGATTTGGTAGAGACTTTGTTATCTTTTTTGTCAGACTTTTTGTCGTTATTATGGTATCCAATACAATTGGTATACCCACCATATGTTTTTTTACAGTTTTTAGGCATGGATAGCTGCTTGGGACATTTGCTTCATTTACGTTATTAATTATCTCGGAGCTTACGCAAAGGTCTCTGTGTGTTATATATCGGTTACATAGCAGTGCTGGAACTTTTATGGCTGGAATGTGAAGGTTTAGTCCTCCACGCAGTTTTGGAAGAGCAAGTTGTTGTAGAGGAACTCTAGTACATCCACTTCCACTCCAGAGTAATAAGCCTATAGGTGACGTTATTTTTCCTATGTCCATTTCTCGAACACCACACACCGAGGCTGTAAACCAAACCTTGGGCAATATGAATGTATTAAGCAGCGTGATTTTTTGGCATAGATTAAGGTTTCTTCTTCTGTGGTACCACACCATCCACCTGAATTTTTCTATGACTCTGTCCCAATTGTTGCTCATTGCTTCACGGATGTTATTGGTGAATAGAATGCCGAGAAGTCGTAGTCGTTCTACCGTACGAAGCCATGGTGTTTCTATTGTGTTATTGGTGGTGATGTGTCCTATGTCTAGTGCTGTTGTTTTTTCCATACTTAGCATTGCACCAGAATAGTACCCGAATGTTTCTATTGTTTGTCGCACTAGCTCGATTTTGTTAAGGGAGGTGGAAATTACCGATATATCGTCAGCATAAGCATTGATCAGGTCATTCTGATTGTTACAAAGGCCTTCGAGTGTGGTGAGGAGCGGGTGAAGATACAAAACAAACAACATCATTGACAAGGGATCACCCTGCCTTACGGATCGTTGGATAGGAAACGATGGGGAGAGGTGTCCATTTACTAGTAACCGTGACGAGGATTGATTTCCAATATACGTTAAAAGTTCTATTAATCTTGCGTTGAATCCCAAGCAGGCCATCGTTGTCCAAAGGAACCTCCTATCTACACGATCAAATGCTTGAGTGAGATCGAAAGAGACGAGTTTGTCCCTGATTCTTTTTCTCTTGAAGTCTATTATTTTCTCTTTGATAGCAAGAACAGCTTCAAAAATATTATGCGGTTTGTTACTACATTTTTGTGATGGTGAAATGATGTGCCATGTTTCAATTATTCCCTGCATACGTATTTTAAGCATTCTTGAGAGAAGTTTGTAGTCAAAATTTAATAAAGAAATTGGACGAAAATTTGAGAGGCCCGCTGTGCTACCTTTCTTTTGTACCAACACAATAATTCCATCCACGAAGCAGCTAGGTATATTGCCTTGAAGTGCATCATTCAGCCAATTCAATGTCCAACAAATCAAATTTTACCAAGGAATCAGTGCAATTTGTGATGGCCAATAAGATCAGGAAAAGAGATGGGTCACATTTGTTTGATGGGTCATGCTGTATTTCATCGTAGCTGGTCATGTAATAGCTTAAATTAGTGAGTTGTTACAAACATGCTTTGTTCGAATAATACCATACACAGAAAGTGGCCAAATCTGTTAAGGTGCATCAGATAATTCATGAATTTATTTCAAATTAGGCTCTGCTAGCATATTAAAACATGTTTAAATCGCCAAGGTCATACATGTTTCAAGAACAGTCGAGCTCGAGAACATACAGAGCATTGTCATTTGCCCAAAACACCAAACCAGCTGAAATCAAACTGATGAAAATGATTTAGTAGACTCTCAATATGATATCAGTTGCCATTTTTTCAATGTAACTTGGCCACGTAGTCCAGAAATGCAATATTTCTACCAGAGAAGTCTGGTAGGATGAGTGGATAAAAAATACGCAGTTTTAAATGTTCAAATGAGTTCTTGCGTTGTGCAAGTAGTCACCAATAGTCATAAATGCAATAAGAAACAAGATCAGGACATTTTTTGATTCCATCACTTTTGTTTTCATACGTATATTACGCCAAAAGTCTGATAGACGAACACTTTTTGCACATCAATCAAATGATTTTTTTTAGTTTTTTAAATTATTTAGTTGTTATTGCACTATTTTAATGCTTAGTTTTAGCAGTACGTGTGTATAGATAGTCCCTTTATCAAACCCCATGATTACTTTTACCACCCCATGCCTATTGCGGCCATAATTCGTCGTTTTCTGCAAAATATTCATCTAGACGAATACTTTTTGGACTGACTGTAGCTAATTCTAGATGGCTAACTCGTTTCTTCAAACGGAGCAATTTAACTATTAAAAGAAATTGTGGAGAAAGTGCTGCTGTAGACATGAACATAACGAGTGATTGCCAAACTAATATTTTGCCAACACTTATTCGTCAATACGAACCTCGTGATATTTTTAATGCAGATGAAACCGGGCTATTTTTTAAATGTCTTCCAAGCAAAACATACGATTACAAGACGGAAAAATGCCATGGAATAAAATATTCAAAGCAAAGATTATCCATATTGTGTGCTACGAATATGGACGGCAGTGAAAAGCTACCCTTGCTAGTTATTGGCAAAAGCCGAAAACCAAGGTGTATGCAAAACTGCCATTCATTACCAATTTTATATGAAAGCAATTCAAAAGCGTGGATGACCACAGCTATATTTGAGAAATGGTTGTTGGAGTTGGATGAATAATTTGAAGAACAGAAGAGGCATGTCATTTTATTCATAGATAATTGCCCAGCTCACCCAAAGGACATTCAAGATAGGTAGGATTTCATTAGGCTAGAATATTTTCCACCGAATACAACATCTGTTTTCCAGCCATTGGACTTGGGTGTGATCAAAAATTTTAAACACTACTACCGATATAATTTAGTCAGAAAGCGATTGCAAGAATTAGAAGAGGAAAAAGTAAGCATTTAAATATTTGTAGTGAGTTAATGCAACCAATTTTTCCTTATTTTTTCAGAGTCCATCAGAAGTAACTGTTTTGGAAGCAAGCAGGATTGTGTCAAACGTATGGACAGTAGACGTTAAGCCGGAGACAATCGAGCATTGTTTTAGAAAAGCCTGATTTGTGGCATTCAATTAAAATGAAGTGACCCTTGAAGATCACCAATATATTGATCATGATTTGGAAACAGATATGTGTTTAGAAAAGGCTATAATGTAACTGGATCCTAATTGTTGTGCAATCGATTATCTAAACATCGACGAACCTTTAGTTTGCTACGAAATGCTGACGATTTGCATTTTCTTCTTCTTCTCTGCTGTGGGAGGTTATTACTCGGTTCGGTTATTACTCGCGGTATGAGAATCCAGCTTCCTGGGCCTTCATCATACTATTCCGCGTAATGAATGAGTTTTTCCAACCTCAACTTATTTAGGATCGGCTACTTAGGCCATATATCCCTTTTCTTTGTTTTTTTCCCTATATATTATGAATGAGGATTCGGAGCTTCCGGTTCCCTAAGTTTAACAGATTGAATGCCATAGACACTACGATCTAAACAAACCAGTTCAAAGCCAGGAGTATTCGATTTTTTTTAAAGAGTATTCTGTTTTTCTTCACGAAGTTCATAACTAGCATTAAGGTTTTTATATCTTTTTTTTTCATGCTGCGATGAAGTTGGGTTCATTTATCTAAAAATCATGATTAAAATGATTAAAAATGATTAATGATTAAAAAATCATATCTCTTTCTGCAGAGTATTTCTGGCAGTTTAATACTTTGTGTGTTCCGGTGTCTGGTTTGTGGCATGTGTTGCATGTGCCGTTATCTGTTAACTTCATTTTGTGTACCCAAAAGTTGCTGTAGTCGTGCCCGGCGATAAGCCTGTTTAGTATTTTTATGTCTTTTGGTGGGATTTTTAGCTTGTAGTGCCACATTTTTTTGTTTAGTGTGGTTTGGTACCTATAGCATTTTTCCCTTTTGTTGTGCTCATTAGTGTGTACCAACGGTTTGCTTTGGTTTGGGCTTTTATTTGGAATGCCGATATGGCGTCGCTTACTCTAATTTTGTTCTTTATTGTAGATTGTTGTTTTGTTCCCTCCTTGGCTAGCTTGTCGGCTTTTTCGTTACCGTTTATACCCACATGACTAGGGATCCATTGGATTTTACATTGGGTTAATTCTAGGTTGAATAATATTCTATTGATGATTTCATCTAGGTATAATTCTTCTCTGGAAGTCTCTAAAATCATATATGATGCTTTGCTATCTGTGTAGATTGTGCAGTTTTTTTTTAATTTTTTTTTATTGCTATTTGTAACGCTGTGTCTATTGCGTATAGTTCCGTGGTGCAGATTGATACCGAGTGTTCTATTTTTTTGATATCGTGATAATTTCTCTCGGGTTTATCTCTATGTATATACCTATACCACAGAGGTTTTCTATTTTGCTCCCATCCGTGTATATTTTTGTGCCCTGTTGTTTGTTTATAATCTCTAGACTTTTTTGTCTTAACATAGTTGCGTCTTGGTTTTTTTTTGTAGTCATTAATGGAGGGGAAGAGGCGTATTTATCCATCTCGGAGCCCTAAGCGGGGGATAGAATTGGGGCTCATAGTTTCCTTAAAAGTCCAGAAAATTATATCGCATTTTTATGAATATCTCGTTACGAATACCAAATATGTCATCCTGATTTCGTTAGGGATAAATTTTCTTCTGTCGTTTTTTATGGCAGTTAGTTAATTATTTTTATAGCATCTTTTTTCTTCTTGTTTTTGGCACAAAAACCGCTGGCGGTCAAGGCCTGACTGTACCGACTAGTGAAGTGGGCTTGGCTTTCAGTGACTTAATTGTTACCATAGCAGGATAGTCAGTCCTACGTATGGGGGCACGGTCTATTCGGGACATGAACCCATGACGGGCATGTTGTTAAGTCGTTCAAGTTGACGACTGTACCACCAGACCGGCCCTTTATAGCATCTACAGTCTTCGTGTAATCAAGCTAACATATTTTGCATAATTTTAGGATGTGCATCATCGTTGTTTCTGGTATTGCAAAAATCAAAGCTATATTAAATACTAGCTATAGTAGTGTTACTAGTGTTTAGAGTAAAGAAGCATTTCATTCTCTGTAGTAGTTTTTCAACACAAGTACTCATTAGATAGTTTTTCTAAACTTATCTTATTCTTTGGCTCAACAACCGATGTCGTTCAAGGCCTGCCTGTACCCACTTGTGGGCTTGGCTTTCAGTGACTTAGTGATTCCCCCCTATAGCAGAATAGTCAATGCTACGTATGGCGGCGCGGTCTATTTGGGGATTGAACCCATGACGGGCATGTTGTTAAGTCGTACGAGTTGACGACTGTACTACGAGACCGGCAAACTAATAGTAGTTTTCTAAACTAATAGTCTTTTATATTGAAATGAATCAATGAACAATGAACTGATAAATTGTAGCTGTTAAAACTCCAGACTTTCCGAATTTCAGTACAGATCTAGGCATATCTAGATAAATGTATAACTGGAAAACCTGACAAAAAATCTGAATTTTACTTATTTATACTTTTGTATTTTTAGAGCAGAGTTTGCAATTTGTTTGCTCATTCATGTACATGAGCAGTGAAAGCCACTACACAAAGCTTTTGTGATTTTCTGTTTCACAGATACATAAAACATATGCCTGAAATTCAAGCGTGCGACAATGATTATCCTGCAATTGCGTATTTGTAGTCTTTTCCTCCTTGCAATCTAGACCGTTTAGGAAGTTCTAAAAAAATATAAATTAATCGTCCCAGGAGCTTCTTTATGTCTTATTGTCAGGAGAGAATTTATTCTTTTTATGCAAGAGTGCGAAAGTATGTAATATTTGTTTTGGCCTTCAAAAATTATCTCCAAAGTTCGTAACAACTTTTAATTGCTATAAACGTTATCACCGCATTCCACACTGTCCTATGTACTATTTTGAGAATGATTTAGTTTTCCGTTAATTTGTGCATTATTAACAAAAAATCAATCGCTTATAAAAGTGAACTAACACCGTTTAAAAAGTTTAGCTCGGGGCCCCCTTCAGGCCGGGGCCCCCCGCGGACGCTCAGTCCGCTTATAGGAAAATCCGCCACTGTGGAGGGGATGGTAGGGTTGATAATAGTTTGAAATGGGCTATGTTTTGAATTATTAAATTCATATCGGGCTATTTTGTCGTATATGTTTCTGTTTATGATGTATGTTTTTTCTTGAATAGTGAATTTTCTGCGTGGCGTGTTTTGGTGGTTTATTAGAGATTTTGTGTTGAATGTTGTATGTGCTATTGCTTTAGCGAGTTGTTTTTCGATTAAAAATGTGGTTCTTATGTGGAATGGGTTTCTGCCGCTATTGCGTGGAGTGTGTTACTTTGCATAATACTTGCATAATACTTGTGAAGTTCCTCCAGAAATTTTCCACCACTGCTACAATATGCAACGTTTTTATTTATGAAAACATATAAAATTCCTTACTACTTACTACTTACTACCTTAGAAAAATTCATAACTACCTATTTAACCACTTTTTTCTTATCCTAGAATTGGTTTACATGAATTCATATTGGTTCATTAATTACCATAAAATGAATTTCAATACTTGTTGATTTTAATAAGCTTTTACATTTTTTTCTGTATTATTTTAGTAATGATTTTAAACACACCAACCTAAGGTTATAATTACATCATTTAAACAATTATAATTCTGTATTATTTTAGTAATGATTTTAAACACACCAACCTAAGGTTATAATTACATCATTTAAACAATTATAATTAGACAACAGTCGCATATTTCGACAGTAAAATTTTTATTTGGTCCTATTCTAATTTTTTTACTATTTTGACGGCAACGAAATCAATTATTTCAAATAATAATAATAAGCAATCCCATAGGAGATTTGGATATATATATATATATATATATATATATATATATATATATATATATATATATATATATATATATATATATACATTTTTTTTCATGATAAAATTGCCATTGCCATGAAGAAACTCTCTAATTTGAAAACTCCTCTTATTTGCCGGTCCTGATGACTCTCATATAAGAGAGGATTCACTGTACATAATTTAATATTACAATATTAATTTAATTTACTTACAATGTATTATGTACTGCGGGCTCTACCATGTTTTTTGTAATAACTATGAAAATACCATATTAATAAAGATTTTTTTAGTTCAGAATATAATAACCTGTTCTACATCTTTTCAGGACATTTTTTTTTTTAATAAAGTGATGTGATAGTTTCAATTATTTAGAAATGTTCCTCAAAAGAGATGTGAAGTAGCCTTCGCGTAAAAATAGTTTTCTGATATTTTTTTTCGATATTTCTTTTAGGCTATGATTCAGTTTCGATTAGTAATCATCTGAACATAATTGTCACCGACAGAAATGAACTAGGTGGATTCTAAAAATAGAAATGAACTAATTAGGATTAAGACTAGATCTAGGATGAATTCGGAAGTAGGATGAACTATAGCATAGGATTAGATAGGAAAGGCCACGCCCACTTTATAGATTAGGACAGCTAGTGCGATTAGTAGTTTAAGTAGTGTTAGTAATTAGGATGCGCGCGTAAAGTGCGTGGGCATAGAAGTCACATTAAAATAAGGGTGGGGGTATTCATCATAAGGACATAGGGCATAAGGAAACTAGGATTAGGAAAATTAGGATTAGGCATCGCTAGAGTAAGATAGCGGCGTAGAACGGCTACGCCGAATTGAATGAATAAAGTCAGTTCCGTTCTTCCCTAAGAATAGTGTAGCGTTTACTTACTTCGCTTGCATACGGGGTTACGATTCCGTCACTGCAGACCTTTTATTGGGACGGACGGACTGTCCCACCGAAAGCCCAAGCCAGGGCAGGCCAGGACGGACGGACTGTCCCCACGAAAGCCCAAGCCAGGGCAGGCCAGGACGGACGGACTGTCCCCTCGAAAGCCCAAGCCAGGGCAGGCCAGGACGGACGGACGGTCCCCACGAAAGCCCAAGCCAGGGCAGGCCAGAACGGACGGACTGTCCCCACGAAAGCCCAAGCCAGGGCAGGCCAGGACGGACGGACTGTCCCCTCGAAAGCCCAAGCCAGGGCAGGCCAGGACGGACGGACGGTCCCCACGAAAGCCCAAGCCAGGGCCGAAGGCCGGAGGGGGCGAAATCTCTCGCTTAAAACCTCGGACTGAGCAACGACGAAGGTGGCCGGAGGGGGCGAAATCCCTCGCTTAAAAGCTCGGACTGAGCTAGGACGATAAGAAAAGCAGCAGCAGCAGAAGTGTGTAAAAGTGCAGTGGCCGGAGGGGGCGAAATCCCTCGCTTAAAAGCTCTGAACGAGCTAGGACGTTAGGAGAAGCAGCAGCAGCAGAAGTGTGTGAAAGTGCAGTGGCCGGAGGGGGCGAAATCCCTCGCTTAAAAGCTCGGACTGAGCTAGGGCGCTAAGAAAAGCAGCAGCAGTAGAAGTGTGTAAAAGTGCAGTGAATAAAGAAAACGTGTGAGGTGTCAGCAAAATCAGCAAAGCAGTGACGGAGAGAAATAAAAAAAAAAAAAAAAAAAAACTGATGCCGCAGTGTAGCAGTGAAGCAGTGAAGCAGTGCAGCAGTGAGCAGTGTAGCAACGAAGCAGTGACGGAGAGTGATTGAAAAAAAAAAGTGAAGCAGTGAACAGCAAGGCGAGACAGCATGCCTCAACAACAGCCCCAGCCGCCGCTGCCCCCGCAGCTGCCACAACAGCAGCCGCAGCAACAGCAGCAACAACAGCAACATATACAACTGCAGCAGCAGCAAAGGATGCAGCTGCAGCAGTCACAACAACAGCAACAGCAGAGCGACGAGATGCAGACCAGCAAAACGGTGAAAAAGGTTGTGAGTACTACAAACGTTTTAACTAGATCTAAGTCTACTAAGGGGTCCGACGTAGACCCATCAGAATTATATAATATTAGTGCGGAACTTAAAAGGGAGAACGAAGAATTAGTGCGGGTTAAAAGGGAGAAAGAAGAACAAGAGAAAAACGGGCGTACGAAAGGGAAGAAGTTGAACGGTTAAAAAAAGAAAACGCGGAATTATTGCGTCAAGCCCAAGAAATGGAAGATTTCAGCTTAGGTGAGGAGGAGGAGGAAAATGTCACAACAAATCCTAACGCAAATATACCGAAAGCCGAACCGAGCCCGGATTTAATGGAGTTTATCAGGAGCATGGTGCAAGTTTTAAAGGAACGAACCGCAAGTCCTCCTAGGCCCCAGACAATGGACTTGCCAGAATTTGATGGCAACTTCAGAACCTGGACGCGATTTAAAACTGTGTTTGATAAATTTAAACGCGAGGAAGATTTTTCAGCCTTAGAAATTTTAAGAGCCTTACAGAAAAGTTTGAAAGGGGAAGCAGCTGAAAGTGTCAGCGGAATGCTTTTCGATGAAGCTAACATAGAAGCTATCATGGAGCGCCTTGAAAATGAATATGGCAACCCAAATATAATTTACCAAATGCTCGTTAAAGACCTCATGAGCATAGATAACCCAAATATGGATAACCCTAAAACTTTTCTTACCTTTATGCATGCAATCGACAATATGATAGGAAGTATGACCACGTTGGGTCGAGCAGATTATTTACAAGATACTATGCTCATAGAAAACTTAGTGGGAAAACTACCAGTCGAACTAATGCGAAAATGGTATCTATACACGTTAAGTGAAAAAAGGGTTAGAACTTTAGGCGACCTTGCGGCATGACTCAGACCCCAGGAGCAATTGGCAATCTTATTAAAAGCGAAGGGAGCAAAGGACACAGACCAACCGTCTTGCTCATATGCACAGCCCCAACAACGCGTAATTCAAGAGCCTGTCCAAAGGCAAAGAGCAAAATATTTCATGCATGTTAATGAGCGTTGGAATGTCATAAAGCAAGGTAGAATATGTGCAAATTGCTGTAGCCAAACAAATCATGAATCGCGAACTTGCTACCTTCCACCACAGTGCAGAGAACATAATTGCTACAAAAAACATCATACTCTGCTTCATAATTTTCGACCAAATACGCAAACCGTTGAAAGATTAAATGTCCATAATCACAAACAATGTCTATTTCAAATATTAGTAAGTTCAGTCGGCTCCTTTTTTTGTTGTAACCCTCTACGAGCGTTTACGGGGGGAAGATGTCGCCGACAGAAATGAACTAGGTGGATTCTAAAAATATAAATGAACTAATTAGGATTGAGACTAGAACTAGGATGAATTCGGAAGTAGGATGAACTATAGCATAGGGTAAATGCACCAAACATAGCTATTTTATATCATCAAGATACCGATTGTATTCCTGTAAAAATGAGTGTTAGGTTAAATTGAAAAAAAAAAAAAAAACTATGTGATTTGTTGAATCCTAAAATGTGTCGAACGCGAGAGCATTTTTTTTATTTTGACTCAGTGTTTATCTAAATAGTAGAACATTTCGATTATTAATTACATCTTAAGGTACCAAACATGACTATAATAATCCTTGAAATCTACCATAGCTGTAAAAATTGTGACTGTAAGCCAAAACTCGTGAATATTTACACGAAAAATCATTCTGTGACATTTTTTAAATAAAACCAAGTTCACTGCATTAAAATAAGCATGTAAAAAAATAAAATTAAATAAAACAAGTTCACCACTAAATAAGGAAAACTAATAGTTTAAAATTTCTGTTTCATATCACTGCTTGTATTGATAGCCACACTCGATTAATCGTACAATTGACCCCCATTGATTATCCTTCTGTAAATTTACTTTCTTATTCTACTGATTCACCGTGTCAGAAAACACTTCATATCTCCTGACAATCCTTCATACCACCTGGACGTTTTACCGAAGCCAGAGTGGTCTGATTGAATTGGTGTAGCCAACTATCTTGAAGATACTCCTGGCTAAGACTTGCTCTAACTGTCGATCAGAGAAAAAGGAGAGTGCAACTGGCAATATGATTAACGAACGGCTTTCAGATTACGCTTTTTTCGTATGTAAGTCATTTAAGACTGATTCTGAACTGATTCAACTGAACTGATGTAACTGATAGGATTTCAAAACACTTAATAAATAAACGATGCTTAAAACACGTATTAATACTTAAGATAGTGAACAGAACAATGAGAAATCCGATTTGTTCGCTTTTAAATTACGCACTACGACCAAAATGACAGTTGTGAACAAACCATCCATGATGTACTTCGTTATTTGGTTCACCGATGTTAAGATATACCAATTATGAACATACGGAAAAAGGCACATTTTGGATTAAATGATCATAAATTTTGATGTGAAGTCGTTCAATAACTAACATTCTGCGTCTAAATGATAATTATAAGAAAAAACTATGGTTAGTTACTTCAAAATATCTAATATCCTACAGTGCTGCTTGTCGTGATCCTCGATATGTTTTTAATTATTATACCTCTTTATTTTATTAAATCCAACACTTGCGTCCATCCTTGCTTAGATCAATTACAAGACTGACGATTTTCTTCCTCTTTTTGCAAAGCCTCCTATTTTGACACTTCCGTACGAACGGATCTATCGCCTCTCGCTATATCACTCTCTCCGCGATAAGCCTGACCGCGCCGATACTTTTCGTTAATCTCTATCGTATTCTATCTTGACTGTTAACTTTTTTATGTAATAAATGTATATTTGTTTGTTTATATCCATTATCTGATCTTTATTTATATCATTTGAGTCTGTGATATATTTTTATTTTCCCTGCTGCTGTCAATCCATACACAAAAATTGCACAAAAATCCATTAGCAAAATGGATAGAGATGCCAAACATCTTGGCAACACATTTTAAAAGGGTGATATTTAACAAACGGAAGTGGCCCGCACGGAACTAATAAAGGACCAATATGTTAAGAAGATCATAGTTTAAATAAATAATCCATCCGTGGTTTCTGTATGCTAATTGACTGTTGTGTAGCAAGTGCCTCCAAACTTTTCAGCTAACATTGCTGACGCATTGCTTAAAAAATAATTATGTTGAGGTACATTTGACGCTATCTTTTACTGATGAGTGAACGTTAAAATCTCGTTTTTATAACAAAATACTAATGAGACTTGTACGAAAGAAAAGTAAAAAATACAATTTTATTTATTTAATTATTTTATGTAATCAAAATTTAATATTTATTTTATCCTTTGCAAAGTCATCGTGGGCCGCATGCGTCCCTCGGGCCGTAGTTTGGAGACTCCTGTTTTATAGCGAAAATATTGCTCTTTACATCCACAATTGGTACACTTACCCGATCACAAGTAGAGTAACTGTACCAGTATTGGGCAGGTTAATGCAACAGTAACACAAAAATTGCTTAATGCAAACATTGTTTTTGTTCCTTTTTTCGGCAGACTGTGCTCCTATTTTCAGCAGAATACGGCTCGGAAATTGTTTTATACTATGCTAATAGCAGCTGTGTCAAACTCATTTCATCAGAGGGCCGCAAATACAAATTTTCAGTGATTCGCGGGCCGCAAAGTTGGGAATTTTTATTGTTAAACAAATTGACTTTTTGTGTACTCCTCGCTTCTTATCTGGAATCGTTTGTTATGTACAAATTCGCGATGTTATTTTTATATGTGCAATTTTTTACATGAGAAAATTTTTTTAATGTACTTTCAACGTTATTATTAAAATATGACATTTTACATTACTCGCGTTCTCTTACGGCAGTTCTGCTAGAAAATATCTGTTAAACACACTTTTTCACTGAAGTAGGAGAAGTCTAGCAGCCTGTAGTGAATCTTTTTCGAGCAATCCGAGCTATCCATCACTGGATGAATAACAAAAATATTTGCTTGCAATGATTTGACAGATCAAGAGAAAAATTGTAATAACACGTGTTGAAACATTATTTTTTGCTAATTTCCAAGTTCCAAGTGTTCTGGTGATATATTCATTTCTTATAACAAGAGCCCGTATTTTACGAATAACTTTTTTTAAAATTACGATAATTTTATCTGACGAAGAGTCGTGGTGTGTGTTCCCATACAGATCGGCAAATCTGTTTTTGACACTTGAAGGGAGATGATTCGCGAATTGAGGAATTGAGGACTGTGTGAGCTAATCTATTAATAAGCTTTGTATTGCATGGCTTCGGCATTCCGATTATTTTTATCCTTAATCTAAATCCTTTAGGCTTAAACGTAATCATATCATTTTGGTTTTGATTTTTGGGGAGGTTGGAAATTACATTAATTCGTCTTGCAGAATGTTGGGTACAAATAATTCCAACTTGGCTACAATCATTTTTATTAACATTTATGGTGGCATGATTATGACAAAAAACAGAAGTGGCTCCAATCGAATATCAACGATGTAACATTCTAAGGTCGGAAAAATCGAAGCCGAATGAATCCTTTACTCGGCAGTCGGGGGCATGGAGATTGTCAAATTCGGTGGGACAACCGATGACTCCAACGGTTCCGAATGGCTTTAAACGGCTCTATAGGCTTCGGACCGTAGCCGATTGAGCCGGTCTCGTAGTAACGTCGTCAACTCGTACGACTTAACAACATGCCCGCCATGGGTTCAATCCCCAAATAAACCGCGCCGCCATACGTAGGACTGACTATCCTGCTATGGGGGGAATCAATTAGTCACTGGAAGCCAAGCCCACAAGTGGGTACAGGCAGGCCTTGACCGACATCGGTTGTTGAGCCAAAGAAAAGAAGAAGATAGGCTTCGGACGGCACCGAACGGAACTGTTGGTTTGATTTTGGCCGGATTCGGAGTAAGAATAGCTAAAATCGGAAATGGTTTTGAGCCGTGGATGCGATTCCGACAATCCATCACTAGTTGTTGCGAAGTTTCCTAGTGTGTGTATCAAGTTATTTTCATTTCTTTTTCGTTTGTAGACAGTTGACGCAAATCTATTTTTCCATACAGAATGCGCAATCGAATGTGCACAAAACTATGCTAATATTCAGAATTTAATCGAAACATAATACGACTGAGCTTGCATTCGATTCAATGATTCTTAAGGGTCTCGATTGATATGTACGTTAGTGTAAAATAAGTTTATGAGATGTTATGGGTACATTCATGTTAGTTTCCATATACCAACAAAAGGATTGTTCTTCTCTGGAAAATTTAATACACTTTGACAAATAGTAATAACAGATTTAGGGTTTGCAGTGCTTTTAGCAATTCTCAAAATACTCTTGCGGGCCGGATTCAGAATCGACGCGGGCCGCATGCGGCCCGCGGGCCGCCAGTTTGACATACCTGCTAATAGGAAGAGAAAAATGTTTAAAACAGTAGCCGGCATCGCGAATAAATGAACTCTTTTTAACAGTCGTTTAAAGTTCATTTTGGTTTAACCGAGTTCATTTGTTGTTCATTCCTGTTAAAATAAACGACCGTCAAAACAGTTAACGACTGCTCGATATCGCATATAGGCAAACACGGGGAAAAAATTCGAGCAGTATAATTAAACGACTGTTAATTTGTATCGCATACGCTCTTGACAGTCGTTTGTTTAACGACGGCATAGGACCAGTCATATATACTACAGCATTGTAGTGTTCTGATAAAGTTTTAAAGAAATATTCAGCCAATCCCGAGGTGTGTTATTGTTACGAGCAAAGTCCATATAATACAGAGGTCGATGCATAGCTCGATTTTGGTCCACCATTTTGAAAGCTTATTTTTGACAGTTAGATGAAAAAGTGTGTCCTAGCAACCACGCGTGATTCTATTGGAGAAGTTTTTTTTTGCGTACGGCATGGCTTCGAATCGAGGAAAGGTTTCTGTCCGCATTTGGTACTTTACTGCTATATCTATGAAGGTAAATAAATGAAATACGAAATTTTAAATCATTAATTTTAGAGTAAAAACAAGAGTTAAGAGAAACTGAACCGCAAAGCTTTTTTATACAACTAATTTACAATTTTCGAAGATTTTCGGTTTTCATTTTCATATTTAAAAATCTCATTCGCACAATTACACGCGTTTTGCTAAAACATTTAATAATTTCACTGGGAAGGTCTGGCAATTGATTTTGTATTTCGTGTGAAATGCTAGCTACTATGCCACTTTTCTTGCTCAGGTTTCCTTCTGGATTCAGCTTGAGAAAAAAAAATTCCATCTTGTTTTCTTGTTTTATAAAGTTCTCTGACGGCTCGAATAGACCTCCCAGAGTCAAATGTCTTATAAACGACGGCGGTTGGCCGTAGGTATGGTCATCAGTGATTTGGTAGGTATGCTTGCCTAAACATAAATTTGGATACTTAGCACTGAATTTATATGCAAGATATCCCATTATGTAATGCAGCCCATCACTTTCTTGTTCTGATGTTTCTAAATTGCTGCTACTAACGCAGCCAACAATTTCATTTTCAGCGTTATTACTTCTTGTCAGGTTGTTATCTTCTTCCATCAATGAAATTTCTGGCAGTGTTTGAGGATTATCTACAATGGAAAATACCGTGGCAGACATATATTCCTCATTGTGATCTCCTTCTTGTTTGGTGTGTTGCTATTATTTGAATTATTTTTTTCTTCATATGATGTGTGATTTTTCAAAATAGTATTCGTCTTTCCCAAAATCATCATTCGAATTCGGTATAAACAACTTAACGGTGAAGGATGATCGTATACTCCACCTTGTTGACGAATTTGTGAAAAAAAATTCTCAAGAACATCTTGGTTGAGCTGAGAATGAGATGAACATAATGATAAAGGGGATTCATGAGATAATTGAAATCAAATGATGTTAAATAACATTTACCTTATGCGTTGATATGAATGTTATTTGATGTTTTTCTTTCATGTCTTCAAACAGCATTCTTAGTGATGTAATATGCATCAATGTTGATTTTTGAAAAAAAATGCATATTATTTTTACCTGTTGGTATTGCTTTCGACATGAGATCAAACATATCGTTTAACGCTTGATTTTTATTTTCATTTGCATTAAACGATTTTTTATAGTGGATTTTTGCTACCGGTGAGTACGAATTTGAAATATTGAACCAAAGATCAATTTTTTCAATAAAATCGGCTAATTGTTTGGCTTCTGTACGGGTCGGCAAATATATCCTTAAAGCAGTAGCAGTGGTTTGCGATAATAGCTCAGCTGCTTTACGTACATTTTGCCGCTCTTGTGGGGACATATCCAAGTGATTTTAGGTGAGCTTGAACAGTGGAGTTGTCTCGGATTTAGTTCTTTCGAGGACTAACTCACGAAGAATATGAGCACTTATATGATTGTCTTCAAATATAAACCCGGTTTCAAGCAACCAATTTCTAATTAATTTTAGTAAGTGAGGTGCATCCGGAAAAACATAAACATTTTTTTTGGTCACCGGATGAGGAAAGAGTGGACTTAGGTAGTTATGTGCACCTAAGTCTTTCCAGCATCCAACATTCGCCTGACAATTATCACTAACTATCGCCACAACATTGATGCCCTTTTCGAAAAGCCTTTCTACAATTTCAAGGATGATTTGTTTCTTCATCTGTTGGTCAAAGCCAATAAAAATTGGTTGCTTCCAATTTCTGAAGAGACCCCGAGCCATTACTACTTGCAAATAGCTATAAGGTCCAACAATTTCATCCGCTGCTGGATCATATTCGAAATTCTTACATACTTTCATCTCGTCAAAGCTCAAAACGCATTCTCGATCACTCTCAGAAAATTCGCAAGCAAGATTTTCGATAAAAATTAATATGTCGTTGAGAATTCCTTGCTTAAGATCTAGTTTTCTTGCGTAGCGTTGCAATGTTGATATCAGTGTTGCGAACGGTGATAGTCGTCGACATAAAATTTTACAAAATGATACTTTTTGAAGCATCGCATTCTAGATCCACGCATTCATTCGACAATCACGGAAAAAAATATCATTTGACACGATGATATTTTTTCTGCTACAATCATTTGACTTTTTGATTTTTCCGTACCTCAAGTGAATTAGATCTTCATCGAAAATGGGTCCTTTTTTTGTTTTCGCGTGAATTTCTATACTCCTGTAAGAGAACACCATTTTCCTGGTTCACTGAGTGAAAATATCAAGTAATCTAATGGCTTAGTATCGGTAAATGCACGATTAAGCAGTTCTGGATTCTCACTGAAAAATGTCAAATGACATTCATTCTACATTTTTTGCAATCATGTCATCACAAAAGCATTGATTGTTAATGCACAAATGATTGTCGCTTTTGGAAAGTCGTGTCATGGTAACCATGAATATCATGATCAAAAAATGATTTTGACACCCGCTTACTGTGAATATCATAAAAAAATGTCGACAATGAACAACACTGATTACAACTATGATTTGAATGCGATATGCGACCATGCGATAAAGATAACTTTAGAATATTAATACAATGGATCCCCTCATAACGTGTTCCCTCGTACAACGAGTTTTTCGCATACCCGTCTTAACGACTAAAATCTCGCATAACGAGTTTTTTTGTATAACGAGTTTTTTTTTTGTATAACGAGTGAGTCATTGGAACGGATGAAACTTGTTATGAGGGGTTCCACTGCATATTGTAGTAGGTTTTTATATTACATAATATAATATAACAATATATTATATTATATTATATTATATTATATTATATTATATTATATTATATTTTATTTTATTTTATTTTATTTTATTTTATTTTATTTTATTTTATTATATTATATTATATTATATTATATTATATTATATTATATTATATTATATTATATTATATTATATTATATTATATTATATTATATTATATTATATTATATTATATTATATTATGTTATATTATATTATATTATATTATATTATATTATATTATATTATATTATATTATTTTATATTAAATTATATTATATTATATTATATTAACCGTCTATGCACTAGATAAGGCTATAAATACAGGAAGAACAAAATCGGTCGATACATAACGTGTTGAAAATACGCTCGAAGCCGTAATAATATGATTTTTTTTTTCTTTTGGCTCAGCTCAACAACCGTTGTCGATCAAGGCCTGCCTGTACCACTTGTGGGGTTTGCTTTCAGTGACTTGATTACCCCCCATTTCAGGATAGTCAGTCCCACGTATGGCGGCACGGTCTAGTTGGGGATTGAACCCATGACGGGCATGTTGTTAAGTCGTACGAGTTGACGACTGTACTACGAGACCGGTACTACGAGTTGGCTGGCAGTTCAATAAAAAAGCATGCGTTTGTATGGGAAACCCGTTTTTGAAAAATTCACAAAAATTTCATGGCTTACCGAGAAAAATTTCGTTCGGCTGTCCGTTCCAAAGTGTATGACCGCGCGGCTACATGAGGTTAAATATACAACGAAATGAACTATTTGACAGGTGAAATATCTGACAGGTACAGCTCAAGAGTTGGGGGAAATACAACATACGCTTTCGAAATTCACTTAAAAATAGTATCTTCTTAAGCAGAACATTCCCTAATTGGAAGAAATTATGAACTGTTGACTCAAAATTGACGAAGTACTCGATATTGGCTGCTATTATTGAATCCGTCCGTAGCGGCGGCGTACGGCGCTCATTTGTAAATGAATTTATAACAGCCAAATGACAGTATACCACACCTGTTAGTATGCGTAGTTCAGTGCTTTGTCGTCATAACTACGATCAAAGATACCGTTGATCGGTTTTCAGAATCGGTAATGAAATTGTGATTTAGTTGAAAGTGCAAACATTACGTGCATGTGTTATAATCATTTCGCCTTTACACTTAAAATGTTTTTCATTCTGTTTTCCGACGACGACGAAATACAGGAAAAAAGAGATTTGCGTAACAAACGTAGAATTTTACGGAAAAAAGCAGATCCTTTTAAACTATCAGACACAGCGTAAGTAACATAAAATTGTATTTGATTAAAATTTTAATTTCTTCGTTTTTTGTAGGTTTCTTCAATGTTTCAGGGTTACGAAACCAATTTTTTCGTTTATTTTGGAAAAAATTGAACCTCAATTAGAATGTATTAAAAGTAATGGAGTGAGTGCAAAAATTAAACTTGCTGCTTGTTTGATTTTCTTCGGAGAGGGCAGATATCAGCACGGAACTGGACAAGACTTCCACATAGCCATGGCACAAACAACGTTTTCAAACACTTTGCGAGATTTGATACCACCTCTTATCACACTATTGGGCGATTGGACACAATTGAATATGACAGAATCTGAAAGAATGGAGGCAAAACAATATTTCTTTGAAAGGTCGGGAATATCAGACGTGGTGATGTGTGTAGATGGGACCCACATAAGGATAGTAAAACCCAAATATCGCCCCCTTCGCTATATCAATAGAAAAAAATATTACAGCCTCAATGCTATGATTGTAAGTGTGGATTCAAATGTAGGGCATTGTATATATTATAATTATTATATATTTTTTTCTATTTAAACAGGTTTGTGATTACAAATATCGCATCAGAGCTGCGATTCAGGCACACAAGAATCTATTTTTAATACATTTCATACAAACATCGTTGAGAGAACAAAAGGAATACTGAAATCCAAATTTAGATGCCTGCTTGGAGCAGATGGGCGTCTCAATTATTCGCCAAAAAAGTGCACAAATATTATAAACATATGTTGTGCACTACACAACATATGTATAGAAAACAATATTGGTTGGCAGCAGAATCTTGATGAAATGTTTTTGTTGAGAAATGATTAAATTAAAAACGATATAATAAAAAAAAAACATTAATCCCAGCATAAATATTATAATGTTTTCATATGTTATCGTAAAGGAGTTTCATTTTCTTTTTCAGCATTCCTTTTGCAAATTAAAAAAATGTATTTACATTAACACTGCAATATTTTTGGTTATATTTAATTGGGTTTATTTTTTAAAATGGCCAGTCGTTCATAGCTTATTCCTATCTGCTTGTTCGCTTTTGCCAATTTTAATTCTAATTTCTTATTAGCTATTTTCGTCATTAGTTCTAACTTCTTATTTGATACTTCGCGTTTTTGGTCCAGCATCTGTTGATTCAAAGCTAACTTCTTATTCGCGATTTCTCTTTTAAAAGTAAGCTTTTCTTTTTGAAGAGCCAGTTCTTCTGTTCTAACCTCTAGTTCCTTCACTTTGAGGTCAAAAATTTTCTGCTGCATTTGATTATACTTTACTATCTCTATCAATTTCAATTGCGGCAGAGTTTTCTTTTTCGCGGGATTTGGGAAGGAATCTAGCTCTAGATCTTCTTGGTGCTCTTCATTTGATACGCTGTTTTCACCAGATAGCATGTCTTCAATTAGTGGCGGCAAAAAACTACCACTTGATATAACAGGTCGTTGTTCATTTTCTGTTGTTATTGTTGTTGTTGTTGTTGTTGATGATGATGATGATGGCGGCAATGATGATGATGGCAATGATGATGAAACACCCATCACAGGACCTTGCATCCCTGTGGTGCACATAGAGCAGTATGTTATAGATTTGCTAGACATGCCTAAGGCAGAAAAAGTATGCAGATTGCAAGGCCCCCCTCCTGTCGCTCGATACTCTTGATGATTAAAAGATAATTTTTTTTAATGATGACCTGTAATCAGACCAGACCTGTAATTGAATTTAAGACTAATTAGTTTTCGAGTCACATGCAAAAAATAAATAAATTACATTCTTCCATCCTGAGCCATCCTTGGTTGGTGGACCTAATGGATTCAATTCCTTCGACACTAATTCCCAAAATTTTGCGCTCCCCTTTGACAAATCTTTGACCACGTCAGTATTCGACTCTATTAAAGCAACAAGTCGTTCAAACTGCTGCTTGGTTGTTGTTTTACGTTTGTCCTAGAAGGTTTTAAAATATGTAATAGTTAGTTGATTTACAAATAATTGGTTGTACAATAATACTTACAGCCATTTTTTTTCACAGGATCAAAATCACACACTGTTTAATGAAACACGTTTTCTTCCTTGGGCGTTTTGATAGCAAATGCCGAGAGATGCAAAATCTGATCTGTGATTGATGCTACGAAAATCTGTCCTTCATATGGTTGCCATGGTAACCAACCAGTAATACAGTGGGTAACCATGGAAACAATCTAGGAGCCTGTTAACAATATACCTTCACAAAAAAACAAGCTGCGCTAAAACAAATGGGAATTGGTGGTGTAAAGGAAGACGCAGCAAAGGTACGTGGTTCGATACCCACGCTGATCGTTAATTAATAGCAAGAACGAATGTAGATGGTAGATTTTTTTTATTAAGTACCACGATTTTTTTATCATTTCAACGGCCTTGTAGGTCGAATATCGTGACACTAAAAATTTAACATTTTTGTTGATGAATAGGACGTGAGGGGGGGTAGCATTTTTCGTAGGGCCCAATTGTCTTCGGGAAATCAGACGACCACGGGACCTCATTCGACCTATGGGACTAATAACTGGTCAATCATCATTATCATCATTATCATCATCATCTTTTTCTTCCTTTTCTTCTTCTTTTTCTTCTTTTTCTTCTTTTTCTTCTTCTTCTGCTGCTGCTGCTTCTTCTTCTTCTTCTTCATGCATGGTGGCCTAAACACATGCTGACATAACATGCTGGCCTATACAGGCTTTGGAGGCTTATTTACTTTCACGAAGCAAGATGGTCAATCCTTGCAAACGGGCCACGATCCATATGAACCAACGATGTGCATGCTGTTAAGTCGTGTGGTTCATATGCCATATGCCTGCCTTCCTACGACACTTCATAAAATGCCGAACTTAGATAGTTTAATTGGTTTAGTCCATGCATAGTTATACCTACCTTTGGATAGATAATATTTTTTCCTTGGCCTTGGCCTCATAAAGACCCGACGAACAAAACGAAAATTCTATATTATTATTTTGAGCGTGAATAAAGAGGACATCAATCATAAGTTGAATCAATTGTAAACTAACTCGACAAAAATTGCCAAGCAATATAGCATTTTTTATTTTTTTCACTAATGAGACAAACAAAACATCAGCTAAACTTATACATAAATTTAAAGTAGTTATTTTTATTCAGGAGGGACAGTTTTGTATTATAAATCATATTTAAAAATATTTTAAATTGGTAGCGTAAAGAAAATAAACAAACTACAATGAGAAAAAGGGTTTACGATGTACGAAAATGGATTCACGTTTCAAAACAGAGCGAAAAAATAATAGAAATGCACGGATCCGCGACAAAAAATCTGGCGGATTTGCTCCCATACAAATGGGAACGAACGTCCCCGCGTAGTACAGTTCATTTTGTGTGTAACCGCCGAATTATAACACAAATTCAAAAATGAGCAACCTATGACAACAAGATGAACACCAATGAGTGTAAATGAGTGTCGGGACGTACGCCGCCGCTACGGACGGATCCAATAATAGCAGCCATTGAAGTAATTCAATGGATTTAATTACGATTTTGTGCAAATTATTTGTTTACATTGCACATCTGCTGGTTGCTGTGATGCTTTATCCGTCAGATATTTCGCCTGTGAAATAACTAATTTTGCTGTACATTCAACCTCATGTATCCTCGCGGTAAGAGTGTTTCGTGTATTCGTCAAGCCTCCAGAAAGTTTTTTGAACAAAAATTTTTACCCATCCTTTCAAAAAGTGATATTCAAATTCAGTTGTAAAAAGCATGCTATGAGACCTCCTGTACTACATACACTTTTGTTCTGGAATCCATCACCAGATCTCTTTAATGCACCTTGTGATAAATGTAAACACCACCTTCTTTTGCCATTTTTCGAGCAGGTGCTCGAATCTAATTCTAGCTTTGAGGCTAGAATACTTACTTACTTACTTATCCGGCGCTACAGCCGCTTTGCGGTCTTGGCCTGCCTCAGGAGTGTCCGAAACCGCTCACCGTCTCGCCCCTTCGTCTGCCAGTCCTTTATCCCGGCCTTGATGGCCGACGCCTCCACGCCATCTTGCCACCTCAGTTTGGGTCTACCACACCTCCTCTGTCCTTGTGGACGGCCTAAAAATACTTTACGGGCTGGGTCGTCCGTTTCCATGCGTACAACATGACCAGCCCACCAGAGCCTGGATACGCTAGATACGCTGCACGACAGTGAGGTCGCCGTACATCTCGTATAGCTCGTCATTATAGCGGCTCCTCCATTGTCCTTCCACACATACGGGGCCAAGTATCCTTCTGAGCATCTTCCTCTCGAACGCGGCTAAGAGGGTTTCGTCAGATTTGGACAATGTCCATGTCTCAGAGGCGTATGTGAGTACTGGTACTATATAGGTACTATATAGTCCCAGCTTCGTCCGTCGAGACAGGTTCTTTGAGGTGAATTGCTTTTTCAGGCTGTAGAATGACCGGTTGGCAGCCAGCATCCTTGCGCGCAACTCAGCTTCCATGCTATTGTCGTTGCTGACCTTTGACCCCAAATTGGTGAATTGAGGGACGATTTCTAAAGTGCGTTCACCTATCTGTACATCACGCCTACGTAGATTATGATTATTTATTGCTAGGCCCGCTGATGTTGCCACCATCAGTTTGATCTTTGCTTCGTTTATCTGCAATCCGAGGCTCTCTGCCGCCAGCTTGATCCCTTGGAAGGCTTCTGCTACATAGGAGAGCCGCAGACCAATGATGTCTATATCATCAGCGTATGCCAGGATCTGGGTTGACTTATAGAAGATGGTTCCCGTAGTCTCCACCCTCGAGTCGCGGATGGCCCTCTCTAACGCCAAGTTGAATAGGCGACAGGCAAGCCCGTCCCCCTGGCGCAGACCCTTGGTGGTAGCAAACGGTCCTGAGAGTTTTCCATCCATCCTCACCTGGCATGTGACGTTGGTCATAGTCATTCTAACTAGCCTTATCAGTTTGGCCGGGATTCCAAATGAGCTCATAGCGTCGTACAGTTTTACCCTGGCTATGCTATCATATGCGGCTTTGAAGTCTATCAAGAGATGGTATGTGTCGTGTCTGTATTCAGCCATCTTCTCCAAGATCTGCCGCATGGTGAACATTTGACCAGTGGTTGATTTTCCGTTTCGGAATCCTCTTTGATAGTTTCCGACTATCTCTTCGACGTGCGGGACAAGGCGATCCTGAAGGATCAGGGAGAATGTTTTATAGGCGGTATTCAACACCGTAATACCCCTGTAGTTGTTGCAGTCCAACCTGTCTCCCTTCTTGTACATGGGGTAGATGATGCCGAGATTCCAATCACAAGGCATCGATTTGCTATCCCACACCTCAGTAACAATTTGATGAATCTCGTTTTCTACTCTTGCACCTTCACTCTTGACCAGTTCAGCTGCAATTCCGTCGGTTCCGGGTGCCTTGTTATTTTTCAACCGACGGATAGCCTTTTGTGTTTCTTCTGTGCTAGGCGGCAGTAGCATGTCACCATCTGCTAGTGGCGCTTCTAGATGTTCGTTAAACTGGTTGTTGAGTACAGGCGTCTCCCGAGTTACGACCCCCTCGAGTTACGACGATTCGCAGGTACGACGATTTTGATTTTGACAGTCATTGACAAGAAATTGATATATTTTTTTGAATATCTGGGCTGACAACCGTTATACACACATTTCCAAAGATCCCACAACTACCCTATCTTGAATATCTATATTGTGTACGGTTTTTTAAATATAATTATTACATTATCAAACATTATTTTAAATAAAATACACGATATCATAAACTTCAACTCTTCAACTTCGGTTATAAACTTAATATTCATAGATATTCGACATACGACTTTTTCGACTTACGCCTTGCTTTGGGACATTTTTTCGGTCCCAAATACAGTCGTATCTCGGGGGAATTCATCAAAGTACTGAGCCCACTGCGAGAGGACTTCTGGCTGGTTACTAACCAGATCTCCATCCTTGTTGCGACAGCAAGTTACCTTAGGTACAACGTTGTCTCGGTGATCTGCTATCGCTTGGTAAAACTTTCATGTCGGTCCGTACACCTCTCTGGTTTGCTCGAGTTCCCGCATGTTTTGCTCTTCCAAAGCATGCTTCTTGGAGCGGTGAACTCGTTTCTCTTCGCGTCTGAGCCGTGAATATTCCTCTGCGCATGCCCGCGTTCTATGCCGTTGCTGCATTGCTCGGTATGCAGTATTCTTACGTTCGGTCACTTGTCTGCATTCATCGTCGAACCAGCCAGATTTGGTGTTGCCACGACGTGGTGGAAATATATTTCTTGCACAGTTTATTATTATATCGCACGTAGTTTCATAACTGTTTTCTGGTAGTAGAGACTCGTCTAAAGCGGCTTTGAATTCCTGTTGGATAGTAATGTCCCTTAGAGAGTCCGTGTTGAGCCGAGGCTGCGCGTTTTCTCCACCCCTATTGGCGTTGGGACGAGCGATTCTACAACGTATTACTAAGCCAACCAAGTAGTGATCGGAATCGATATTGGCTCCTCGATATGTTCTGACATTTAACAGACTCGACTGTCGTCGGCGGCTTATTAACACGTGGTCGATCTGGTTGAAGGATTCTCCACCAGGGTGCGCCCATGTAATCTTGTGGATTTTCTTGCGCGCAAATTTGGTACTTCCTACAACCAGATTGTTCGCTGCGACGAACTGGACTAATCTACTACCATTATCGTTACTCTGCTCATGTAGACTGTGACAACCAGTGTATTGGCGGTACATTCTCCCTACCGACTTTTGCGTTGAAGTCCCCCAGGATGATTATGAGGTCATGCCTGGGGCACGCATCTATGGTTCTAGCGAGGTGGCCGTAAAACAGGTCCTTCTCCTCTTCCTCTTTCTCTTCGGTAGGGGCGTGAACGTTTTTGAGGCTTATATTAAAGAATTTGCCTCGCATGCGCAGGGTGCATAGCCTAGGTCGAAGGGAGTCACCACACCGATATTCCCGCAATGGAATATGCGCGTGTCTATACCACCCCTCCGGATAAGTAAAAAAGGGGACACGTTGTGGGCAGCCGTGCCGACCCCTGGATTTGCCGTGGTAGTTGCGCTATCATCGGTCAATGTCCAGAGGACGATTATGTGTCACGCAAACTATTTTTGTCGAAAACGTTTGCGATTGTCGCTAAAACTTCTGGGATTGTCGCAAAATCTTTTGCGAATGTCGCAAAAACTTCTGCGATTGTCGCAAAAACTTCTGCGATTGTCGCTAAAAGTTCTGCGATTGTTCTTGCATCTCTCTCTCTGCTGGATCGCGAAACGAAGTGGTATAGAAACACAACGTAGGGAAAAATTTATGCGTAATACCGTTCTAATACAGGGTTTCGAATCATATAATGGACTACTTGATCCACTCGGTGGAATGTTTGAAATTGTTAGGGGATGTTTGCAACTAGTGTTGCGTAAAATAGCACAATTGAGTGTGCTGTGCGTACACGCACGCACATCTCAGGCACACGCCATTGGGTAGAGAAACATAATTCATTGCCAGTGTGGCATGTTTTAATGCAAAAATTACAATTTTCACTCGGAGCCCTAGTCAAAATTTGTAATTAACTAAAGAGAAGGGGACATGGGACAGGGCGAGAGGGGAGGGAAAGGGGGGGGGGGGGTGATGGGCATGTGTGTGGTATGAATGTGTGCAAGCGATTTATGGACTTTTGATTCGCCCCGACTTGAACTCGTTGCACCAACGGATCCGAAATAAGAATAAGTAGAAATAAACCGGTTCAATTTGCCGCTTGAAAACCGAAGAAGCCAATAGAGTTTTCTGTGTGAAAAGTGTGAAGTGAGGATTTAGGTACGTTTACAAATTTTATTCGTCGAAATATTCGTCAATTTTATCCGAAGCCCATTTTCGGATTGTTTCTTTCATGTACTGGCGGCATTTAGGTAGATTTTTTTTTAAACTCTTCATTAACCTTCATTTCTATAACCACCTACCCGGGTATGTTTTACTTATTCTTTTTATGATAACTTTTAATAGGATTATCGAATCGATCCAAAAAAATTAGAATGCCTAGAGAAACATGTTTTACAAAAGTGGTAAAAAATTCAGAATTTTTAAATTTTTTGAAATGTGCTTTAAAAAATAAAATCAACTTTTACCCCTTACTTCTATAACCACCTACCCGGGTAGGTAACACATACAATAAAGGATTTGGGTTTCGATTAGTCGCTAACTTTGTAATAATATGTATAGCAATGCATGTAGTTATATTTATAGAATCTATTCCAAAAGTTTTCTAGCTCTTAATATTCATCTAAAGTCACATAGAATGAAAAGATTGCACCGACAGTCGGGAATAAATGGTGGTGTATTAGTGTCAGTTGAACTAATTGCTATGCATTCAATTTATGTGACTAAAAGCCATACTTCATAAATTTATAAAATAAAAAGAAATATTGTTATTATAGCTGCATAGAATAAATTGAATAAGACATTTTTTGACCAATAAAAATACAAATTCCCTTATAAAATGTATTACTTACCCGGGTAGGTGGTCATAAAGATGAGGGTGTATTTTTGGTCATAGAAACGAAGGTTAAACTACTTCAAAAATTCCTCGTCATCGGGATTCGGAATTGCCTCAGTGGGTGGAAAAGACGGACCGGGTGGTGGTGAAGACTGTCGTGGCATGTCAGAGGAGTGGGACTAGAATGACTTAATTAAATAATAAAATTATAATTAATTACATTTATAAATAACTGAATGTATAGATGTTGATTCAAAAAAATCTCACCGTAGCAATAGACGATGCGCAATCTCAGATTATGCATATATTTATCTGTCAAAAAGATATATCGTTTCCGCGAAGGCAACCCTGAGCTATAAACATCATTTGCATGCGTTGAGTTGTTTTGTTTTGGTTTCCGCCACAATTGAGCGAGTTAATTCGTGAGCAGCTTCATTTTCCAGCCATGAGTGATGATTTATCCAACAACGATCATAATTACAACCGGCGTCTTCGGCGAAACCGTCGGTGGTGGATGCGACCAGTTTTCTTCCGCAGAAGACAGGATGGAAATCGTCTGTTGGACGACATCAAGGCCGAAATGGTAAACGATACGATAAAAAATTTTATGCGGATGAAACACGAAGATTTCGATCGTCTTTATGCCTTGGTCGGTCCAGAAATAAGCCGCATGGATACAAATATGCGAGAAGCGATCACGGCCCAAGAAAGGCTTTTAATAACATTGCGGTATTTGGCAACGGGGGAGACATTTGCAAGTTTGCAATACTTGTTTCGGGTAAGTATGTTTTGTTTTTTTTTCTTGTTTCGGCGGTCCGATTGGAGACGGTAGTTTTCGGACTTTTCCATGGCAGCACCGTGGCAGCATCGAATCTCATTCAAACCGTCTCCCCGTACGCAGGACTGATAAAACTTTTTCGGACAAAAGCAAGTGAAGAGAAGTCAGCAATCGAAAACCATGCAATAGCCGAATGTTGAACAAATTGAAATGACATGTTCGGATTATAATGAGTATTGTATAATTTTAGGTTTCTAAATCGTCGATTGCCAAAATTGTGAAGGATGTGTGTGCATGTTTAAATAAACATTTGCGGAGCTATGTAAAGGTATGGTTTTTATAATTTTTATTTTATTTTTTCGTGTGTTTTAGATCCCACTCTAGCATTGTCTGCCGCAAATGGTTCGTGGCATCATTTTGCTGTTCTGGTGGTAGATGGTTCAACCATGCCCCCACCTACTGGCCAAACATTGTATAATAGTTCCCCGCTGTTGTTGGTGTTGGGGTTGGTGTTGGGGTTGGTGCTGGGGTTGGTGCTGGTGTTGGTGCTGGGATTGGTGCTGGGGTTGGTGCTGGGGTTGGTGCTGGGGTTGGTGCTGGGGTTGGTGCTGGGGTTGGTGCTGGGATTGGTGCTGGGATTGGTGCTGGGATTGTTGGTTGGGGCGGAATTGAGGAATAGGAACAATAAGGGATTGGGTGGGTTTGGGTGGAGGTGTGTTGTTCTAGGTCGTCATCGAACTGAAAAGAGAGATAAAAAATAATGAGATAGCATAATCAAAAAGCTACAAAATAAATAAGGTTGCATTGATATCCAACGACGAGCAATACATATGAGTTAAATTTATGAAATATATAATCAATTTATCCTTGTATGTGTTATTATCATTTCAGATGCCGTCCACAGCAGAAGAATGGAAGGAGAAATCAAAAAAGTTTGAACAAAGGTGGAATTTTCCGCATGCAATTGGGTCCATTGATGGCAAACACGTACAAGTGGAAAAGCCTAGTAATAGTGGATCAGAGTATTACAACTATCAACATTATTTCAGCATTGTATTACTTGCGGTAGTAGATGCCGATTACAACTTTTTACATGCAGATATTGGAGGAAAAGGTGGAATATCTGACGGAGGTGTGTTTAAAAACACACGCTTGTACCAGAGGTTGGAAAACAACAGTTTGAACGTTCCGGAACCTGAACCACTGCGAGTTCCATATGCAATGCGAGTACCTTACTTTCTTTTAGGCGATAAAGCGTTTGCTTTTACCAGGTACTGCATTCGACCATTTGGAGGCATGCATGCGGAAGGGACAATTGAAAGAGTTTTCAACAAACGTCACTCTCGTGCTCAAATGATCGTTGAAAATGTGTTCGGGATTTTAGCCAACCGTTTCCGTATTTATAAAAGCCCGATTCTGCTAGAGCCAGAAGAAGCTAAAACGGTTATTATGACAACAATATATCTCCATAATTTTCTTCGACAGAGTGCTTCACGCAATACATACACTCGCCCTTCATCTTTTGACAGGGTCGTCAATGGGCGTTTTGTAGAAGGCGATAGAGCTCCAACTACAATGAGCGGACTACAAGGCATACCCTGTCGCACGCCAAACGACTTGTTGAATATACGTTTACACATTGCACATGATCTTAAGTATAATAACCAACTTAATCATTAATGCAATACAACTCTTTGTATGTGCCATTTATTAAGTTGATAATTAGTTATTAAATCGTAGAATGTGCGCTAGAAGCACGTAGAAAAGCTTAATTCAGTACAACGCGAGTTCTTGCTGTTCGGGAACGGTCTAGTGTTGGGTCACCCGGAGTCGGGTGCGAGCCAGCCGGAATCGATTCCGACCCGCGAGTGCAGCGAGTTAGGGTCGACCCGACTGATGAGTATGATGATGACGGGTCGTGTAGGTAGGTTCAATACCCGACCCGAACTCGCTGCACCAACAGGTTGGAGTGGCTTATGCTTTCTCGCACCTACTGATCTTTCGGGTCGACCCGAACTCGCTGCACCCTTGGGTCAAACTGAACCTACCGTGGCCCAACCCGAACTCGTTGCACCAACGGGTCGGAGTCGCTTATGCTTTCTTGCACCTACCGGAGTAGTTGCACCCACTGAACCTACTTGTACCTTTCGGGTCGACCCGAACGACTCCGGGTCGCTTACGGATGGCTCCGGCCCCATAGGTTCGGGTCGACCCGCCCATCACTAGAACGGTCCATATGGGGCTTCAACCCATGACGGGCATGTTGTTGCTGTGCCACAGGACCGCCCTTAACTCGCAGTGAAATATAAAATTTACTGATAAATAACAAAACAACTTACCGTATCGAGATGCGTGCCGTCCTTCATGGTATCATCAAGGAACTTCATCGCGTCGAAGGCGAACCATCTTGGCCGAAAAACGTCCTCAGCCGCTACGAATGATAAAATTTTGTCATTGAACAGTTTCATATTATTTTAAATTTGATGAGTACCTGCTCCGCTTTGCTGACTTTTACGCAGCTTGGACTTATACGTCCGGTAGCTGGTCAGCAGCTTCCTCCACTGGTAACTGGCCTCTTCGACGGTAAGTTCCAAGATTCCACCAATCTCGGTCCACGCATCCTTACGCCGAATTCCGTTCTTATAAAAATCCGACCGCTTTTGCCATAAAACAGGCTGTCTTTCCACCTCGGCAATAAGCCGAAGGCTTTGCTCAACGTTCTGGAAGCAAATCAATAATAAAAAAACTATTAATCTCGACTCAATTACTTATCATTCACCATCCCCATGACCCCGTTATTATGTTGATGGCCCGGAAGATGCAGCAGTTTTCTTCCATTATCAGTCCTCAACCTCGAAAGAGCTGTAATATAAAATATTAAAATACACATAAACGTTCCTGTAAAAATAAGACACTTTTTTATCGCAGCGGCAACAGCAATAGCTTCCATTGTAGCAGATGGGGTAGAGGTTGCAGCAAAAATGGTGCAGGAAAACAGGGCCAGAAGGAATAGTTGATTTTCCGGATTAGATTAAATATTTACTGTTGGAAGAAGACCAAAACCGCATAACCTATATTCCAGGATTCCGAATCATTATTAGTGTATGCGGACTAATAAGAAACACAACATTCCGTGGTACAGCCAGGTCAGTTCTCAAAGAGCTGCAATGTACAAATAAAACATTTCAGTTCAATGGTATATTCCTGTAAAAATAAAGGCTAGCTAGGTACATAAAATTAGTACAATTTTTACAATTTAAACTTTTTTACAATCTACAATTTTTACAATTTAAAATTTTTACAATCTTCAATTTTTACAATTTTTTCACAAACTCCAAGCAACTGGTTTTAAAAAAATCGCCGGTAGCTGGAGAAGCAGCAGAGGTTATGTTTTTTCCAAGCCGGAAAATAATCAAAATTGAACAATAATTCAATAGTTGCCCATTTTTCTAAATTTCTACCGCATACACAAATCACAAACACTGAACATATACGATTTAAATAAAATACGAGTAAAAATAAATCTACAAAAATACACCCAAGAATTGCTTCCACTACAAAAACACCGGTAGCAAAAACAGAATGATTATATATTTACCAATTTTTCATAATTCCGGCGATTCGGCACGTTCGGCAATTCGTTCTCCATTGCTGAAATCAAAACATAATTAGATTTTTGGTTCAAAAATCAACGCATCATCTCATATTTATTCGTTTCAATACCTACCGCTATATGTAAACAAACGTATTATTTTCAGATTGCGCCAAGATTGCGCATAAATTTTCGAGATTTATATGTCCGAGATATATAATTTTTTTTTGACAGATAAATATATCAAATCGACCCGTTTGACAGATAAATATATGCGCAATCTGAGATTGCGCATCGTCTATTGCTACGGTCATGTTTGATAAACTATCGTAATATGTTAGGGTATTTTCGGATTTTTGGATAATTATCTTATTTTTTAATAAAAAAATTATAAACTTCATGTTTTTTCTATGAGGAAATTTGAAATTTGCCATGTGTACGATCTTACGATTTCGGATAATCTTTTCTTTCGTGTTTCGGTGTAACTTTTCTAGCGTTCGATATTTACCGGCGGTTGTGGCTTGTTCAGTTGCAAAATTAGAAGAGAGTTTATTTCTAGAACTACACTTATACTTATAAACTAATCACCCGAGCCGAAAGCTCAAAGCTAAACGAAACAATCTTCGTGTTTCGTTAAACACGATTCGATGACAGGGCTTCCGTGCCTGTGTCTCAACAACCTCCCCCCCCCCCCCCCCTTGACGCAAGTCAACAATCAAAACAAAATAAGGACAAAAGGAAGTAAATTACATGTGCTCTCGACTTTCTGCAGTGAAAATACAAAATACATTTCGTTATGTGTGCAGCAATACTACTCATGCCAGCTTACTGTCGCAGGCGTGCGCATGGCTGAAGCGCTCAAGCGGCCAGCGGGTTAGAGGAATCGATTAGAGGAACCGATCCTCGGGATCAGTGGCGGATCAAGGGTATCAGGGGCCCTAGGCGGAACTACGAGTTGAGGCCCTCTGTAAATGGTAAATGTTGTTGGGGGGGGGGGGGGGGAGGGGGTAGCGGCACTAAAGTTGCTGTTGGGAGATTGAACAGTAAATTTGAAATGCCGTCGGGGCCCCCTTCGATCATCAGTCGCAAACTCTTCAATTTTTGCCGACCGGGGGGGGGGGGAGGGTGCAAATGATTCAACGGGGCCCCTTCGATCATCAGTCGCAAACTCTAAAATTTTTGCTGACGGGGGGGGGGGGTGCAAATGATTCGCCAACCTCGGGGCCCCATCGGCCATCCTTCCGGGGGCCCTTGTCGCTTGTACTCTGTCCATACGGCATACTATAGAATGGCGATCTACGGGGCCCCTAAATCGGCGGGGCCCCAGGCGACCGCCTAGTCCGCCTACCGTTAGATCCGCCGCTGCTCGGGATGAAACGTTTAGCGCGTAAGTTGTTATCGTACCATTCGAATTACCGCGTTGCATTTTTGTAGGCGTCGACTGAAACAAACACCTTCGCTGGAAGCGCAGCACCACCAGTTGCAAATTCCAGAATATGCTCGTGCGCAGCTGAGTAACACTTTAAGCGCCGTGTCATATAAATTCGCATGACGGTTTTGCTCACCGTTCAGCTTTGCATCTGACGCTCAGTGACTCTCTTGAGAACGAATGAGGTAGGAAAGAGAGAACGAGAACGACATGTGCTACGCCGCTTATCGCAATGAAACAAAAGAGTGATAACAATCGCACGTGCGCTACGTGCTCACTCAAAAACTGTGACGTCAGGCTGGCGGTCAAAGTGGTAAAGGTGGTCTCGCGGACATCGCAAGAAGTGCCGTCGACAGCAATGATCGCTGACGAAGCTTCAGGCTGGCTTTCAGGAGGCAGAACTGGATGCTTTGCTTCGTAGGGAGGCAGATAACGTCGAAGGTGATTTCCGATGCTTATGACTTCTTGTCGTGATACCATGTATGATGCCCATGGCATGGCAACTGCTGGCAAATCGTCTGTCAATCGGTCGCCAATCAGCAAATCAACATGCAGCTCGAAAGAGGGGACAATCTTCGCACGCACTGTTTTTTGCACCGGAGTAGAAAATTGTACCACGCCAATCTGAGTGATGCTGACTACACTCGGTTTGATTCTTAACCTATGAGAGAATCGATTGCTCATCAGGTTAGGCTGGGATGCAGCATCCAATAGTGTAGGATGCACAATAGCATGTACATCGCTAGTGTCCGCAACTGCAGTTTGAGACATAACTTTTTCGGGAGTTTGTCTTAGAGCTGTATTGTCGCTTCTTTGTGTGCTTGCCGTGTGATCGTTAGTGTGTTGTGTGTGTGTCACCGGAGCATTTTGCGCAGCTGGCTTGGTCGCAGTGGAAATTGCACCGATGCTGTATGTGTAACACGCGGGAACATTTTGCGCAGTTGACGTCGGGGCAGTGGAAAATGTACCAGTGTTTTGTGCTTTCCACGCAGGAGCATTTGGCGCAGCTGGCGTTGGTGCAGTGGCAAATGTGCTGGTGGAGTGTGGTGTGTATGTGAGTGTGTGTTTCGCGGGTTTATGTTGGTAGCTCGTTTCTTTTCCGCAAGGTGTCGCTGTAGCTTTGTTTACAACAGTGTAACTACCAAATAATTTGGGAAGCGCGATGGTGGGCAGCTGTAACCCTCCCAAAAGCTTGATGCTTGTGATTTGCGGAGTGTTTGCATTTTGGTTAGTGCATCGTTTTGCCTTCAACAAGGCCTCAACACGAATCAAACGAAGCTCAAAATCTTCGCGTAAAGCAGCATTTTGGGCGATCTGCTCTTCGTTTGATACTGCTGCATCTTCTAATTTCGACTGAATTGTTTCCAGCTCAGTGGAAAGTGGTTTAAGCTTTGCAATGCGAATGTCTATTTCGATTGCATCCCGTTCTGGGATAAAGACACTCAGAAACCTTTCGTGACTGGCCAATACCGCAAGTAATACTGTCCTTCTGGACGATAAAACAGCAACTTGGACGGGCATAATGCAGTTCTTGCAGGAAAAAGGTGCTAAATTTCGCGTACACAATGAGCTTGGTCGGTTGTGTAGCGACTAAAGCAATTGAAGCTACGTGCACGGGACAGCGATTATAGCGACAACCCGTAAAAAGAAGAAACCAGATCCGTCGTTATCCTGGTCACGGCACCAATGTTCGATCTTACGATTTAGGATAATCTTTTCTTTCGTGTTTCGGTGTAACTTTTCTAGCGTTCGATATTTACCGGCGGTTGTGGCTTGTTCAGTTGCAAAATTAGAAGAGAGTTTATTTCTAGAATTACACTTATGCTTATAAACTAATCACCCGAGCCGAAGCTTAAAGCTAAACGAAACAATCTTCGTGTTTCGTTAAACACGATTCGATGACAGGGCTTCCGTGCCTGTGTCTCAACACCATGAATTATAGTGTTTTTTGTTCTTGAAATTTGCTCTGATAATCGCTTTTTCAAATACCTTTGAATGCTCAATTTTGCAGTCATTTCTATTGACAGCACGGATAAACGTACAGCTGGACAAAAGGTACCCGGATAAACGGCGCTCCAATGTAACTATAATTAATCATTCACCATAAACTGTAAATTCAAATTGTTCTCAGCTCCATCGTTCTTTGCATGCCGAGCAGATTTTCCGAGGAGATTTTCCGAGGAGAAAGCATTCGTTCAGTTATTGTCTCAGTAGCTCTCTCGGTGCATGAAGAATCGCTCTTTGACGATTGATGTGACAAATCAGTACCATTTGCTCAAAGAACTGTCAAATTTACTAAACCGCACATCTCCAAGTCCGCGTATAACACGTACCATATATCTTGGGGCCCGCCTGTAATATTAATTTTGAAATTATTGTACAAATCTTACTTACATGAGGTTTCAAAACCCCGGTAAAAAAGATGACAGATTTCCTTTGAAGGGTTGAAAATCATGCTGACAGAGTTGAAAATAATGCTGATAGAAATGAAATATCATATCGATGTGCAATAACATTTTACACGCGATGAATTACAACATTTAAATTCGAAAATGTCTTGGAAAATCCTGTAAGAAAATTTGGGTATTTGGTTTACTAACTTAAACGTAATTTACCGTATCTGTAGCCGTGTTTAAAATTTTTTATTCCTCATATGCATACCACTTTAGCGTAGTCCGTCTGTCTGTAGCCTGTCCGACTTAAATTAAATATATCAAAGATTTAATTACTATGCAAGAAACAGAAAAGTAAAATATTTTATAGATCATACGTTGTTCGCTTTCAATTTTCTTGTAATGCCAAAAAGAGCTATTCAATGAGATCCATTTTTTGTAATTGCTCCCATGACATCTCAAAATCTACTTCTAGCATTTATCTGTGCTTGCTTGTTTTTGTGTTCTGGTGATTGTTTGCACCAGATCACTGGTTTTTTTTTAACAGCGCGGATGAATGCAATGTTGATCTCGTTCGTCATACTGACCGCCTAAAAACAAAATGCTTTGATTTATATGTGTGACTAAACTGGTGTAGCATATCTGATTTGATGCGCCCATCAATTGTTGTCTCGAAGGCATCAATTTTGCTAGCTGCCAATCGGTCTTTCTACAGCCTGAAAAATCAGTTCACCTCAAAGAACCGGTCGCGACGCACGAAGCTGCGACTACGGTAGAACGTCGATCCGGGCAGCTCGGGACCGGACGATTGCCGGTTAATCGATATCCAGGGATAATAATCCAATAAATGTCAAATTCATGTAAAAGTTATAAAATTCACTGGTTTAACTAACAATTTAATATGATTCAATCGATTTATCATTATAAGAATATAATTTTCATCGACAACTAAACGTTTACGTAGGTTAAACAAGTGTTCATGAATAAACATGAAGTACGAAAATAGCACTAGACACTAGGTAGCTGCACAAAAATAATGTTTATGAACTTCACTATCGCTTTGAATGTTCGTCACGATTGCAAAGCTATCAGATTTATGCGCACGGTTAATCCGCCCGCTGGTTAATCCGTCCCCGGACAATCTACGTTCTACTGTATATAGTACCTATATAGTACCGTTACTCACATACGCTTCTAAGAGCGTTTCTACATACACCGAGACTGAAGGTGAGAGATGGCTGCGAGAAAATTGACAATCGGTTTCTCACGTCGGTGTGTGTAGAAGCTCTGAAAAGCGCCGAGATGAGACTGTTGAAATGATGTTGATAAACATCCATTTTAATCGCTAAAATGAACTCAAAAAAGTTTCTTTTACTTTTAAATAATATTTTTACGATTATTAGACGGCAAAAATGTCAATTCAATTTTTTCTCAGCTCCATCGTTCTTTGCATGCCGAGGAGATTTTTCTCACCGAAAATGCTGTCAGTCGCTGTCAAAGCATGTCAGTTATTTTCTCAGCTGCTTTCTCAGTGTATGTAGAAACGCTCTAAGACATGGACACTGTCCAACTTTGACGAAACCGTTCATTTATGTTTACAAGTTATTTTTTGGTATAAAAGTCGTAAAGACTTTGAATGCGTGGAATGCCTGGATAAATATGATTTACACTTCTTCTTCTTCTTCTTCTGGCACAACAACCACTTTCGGTCAATGCCTGTCTGTACCACTATTGGGCTTGGTTTTCAGAGACTTATGTTTATTTATTTATTTTATTTTATTAATTGCTCGGCCACGTTGGGTTACAGCAATAGTGCTTACTGACTATAGTGTGCAATTATTCGCGAAAGAGTTGGAAGGAGTTTATGGTACTGTACAAAAGGTACCCGGATAAACGGCGCTCCAATGTAACTATAATTAATCATTCACCATAAACTGTAAATTCAAATTGTTCTCAGCTCCATCGTTCTTTGCATGCCGAGCAGATTTTCCGAGGAGATTTTCCGAGGAGAAAGCATTCGTTCAGTTATTGTCTCAGTAGCTCTCTCGGTGCATGAAGAATCGCTCTTTGACGATTGATGTGACAAATCAGTACCATTTGCTCAAAGAACTGTCAAATTTACTAAACCGCGCATCTCCAAGTCCGCGTATAACACGTACCATATATCTTGGGGCCCGCCTGTAATATTAATTTTGAAATTATTGTACAAATCTTACTTACATGAGGTTTCAAAACCCCGGTAAAAAAGATGACAGATTTCCTTTGAAGGATTGAAAATCATGCTGACAGAGTTGAAAATAATGCTGATAGAAATGAAATATCATATCGATGTGCAATAACATTTTACACGCGATGAATTACAACATTTAAATTCGAAAATGTCTTGGAAAATCCTGTAAGAAAATTTGGGTATTTGGTTTACTAACTTAAACGTAATTTACCGTATCTGTAGCCGTGTTTAAAAATTTTTATTCCTCATATGCATATCACTTTAGCGTAGTCCGTCTGTCTGTAGCCTGTCCGACTTAAATTAAATATATCAAAGATTTAATTACTATGCAAGAAACAGAAAAGTAAAATATTTTATAGATCATACGTTGTTCGCTTTCAATTTTCTTGTAATGCCAAAAAGAGCTATTCAATGAGATCCATTTTTTGTAATTGCTCCCATGACATCTCAAAATCTACTTCTAGCATTTATCTGTGCTTGCTTGTTTTTGTGTTCTGGTGATTGTTTGCACCAGATCACTGGTTTTTTTTTAACAGCGCGGATGAATGCAATGTTGATCTCGTTCGTCATACTGACCGCCTAAAAACAAAATGCTTTGATTTATATGTGTGACTAAACTGGTGTAACATATCTGATTTGATGCGCCCATCAATTGTTGTCTCGAAGGCATCAATTTTGCTAGCTGCCAATCGGTCTTTCTACAGCCTGAAAAATCAGTTCACCTCAAATAACCGGTCGCGACGCACGAAGCTGCGACTACGGTAGAACGTCGATCCGGGCAGCTCGGGACCGGACGATTGCCGGTTAATCGATATCCAGGGATAATAATCCAATAAATGTCAAATTCATATAAAAGTTATAAAATTCACTGGTTTAACTAACAATTTAATATGATTCAATCGATTTATCATTATAAGAATATAATTTTCATCGACAACTAAACGTTTACGTAGGTTAAACAAGTGTTCATGAATAAACATGAAGTACGAAAATAGCACTAGACACTAGGTAGCTGCACAAAAATAATGTTTATGAACTTCACTATCGCTTTGAATGTTCGTCACGATTGCAAAGCTATCAGATTTATGCGCACGGTTAATCCGCCCGCTGGTTAATCCGTCCCCGGACAATCTACGTTCTACTGTATATAGTACCTATATAGTACCGTTACTCACATACGCTTCTAAGAGCGTTTCTACATACACCGAGACTGAAGGTGAGAGATGGCTGCGAGAAAATTGACAATCGGTTTCTCACGTCGGTGTGTGTAGAAGCTCTGAAAAGCGCCGAGATGAGACTGTTAAAATGATGTTGATAAACATCCATTTTAATCGCTAAAATGAACTCAAAAAAGTTTCTTTTACTTTTGAATAATATTTTTACGATTATTAGACGGCAAAAATGTCAATTCAATTTTTTCTCAGCTCCATCGTTCTTTGCATGCCGAGGAGATTTTTCTCACCGAAAATGCTGTCAGTCGCTGTCAAAGCATGTCAGTTATTTTCTCAGCTGCTTTCTCAGTGTATGTAGAAACGCTCTAAGACATGGACACTGTCCAACTTTGACGAAACCGTTCATTTATGTTTACAAGTTATTTTTTGGTATAAAAGTCGTAAAGACTTTGAATGCGTGGAATGCCTGGATAAATATGATTTACACTTCTTCTTCTTCTTCTTCTGGCACAACAACCACTTTCGGTCAATGCCTGTCTGTACCACTATTGGGCTTGGTTTTCAGAGACTTATGTTTATTTATTTATTTTATTTTATTAATTGCTCGGCCACGTTGGGTTACAGCAATAGTGCTTACTGACTATAGTGTGCAATTATTCGCGAAAGAGTTGGAAGGAGTTTATGGTACTGTACAAAAGGTACCCGGATAAACGGCGCTCCAATGTAACTATAATTAATCATTCACCATAAACTGTAAATTCAAATTGTTCTCAGCTCCATCGTTCTTTGCATGCCGAGCAGATTTTCCGAGGAGATTTTCCGAGGAGAAAGCATTCGTTCAGTTATTGTCTCAGTAGCTCTCTCGGTGCATGAAGAATCGCTCTTTGACGATTGATGTGACAAATCAGTACCATTTGCTCAAAGAACTGTCAAATTTACTAAACCGCGCATCTCCAAGTCCGCGTATAACACGTACCATATATCTTGGGGCCCGCCTGTAATATTAATTTTGAAATTATTGCACAAATCTTACTTACATGAGGTTTCAAAACCCCGGTAAAAAAGATGACAGATTTCCTTTGAAGGGTTGAAAATCATGCTGACAGAGTTGAAAATAATGCTGATAGAAATGAAATATCATATCGATGTGCAATAACATTTTACACGCGATGAATTACAACATTTAAATTCGAAAATGTCTTGGAAAATCCTGTAAGAAAATTTGGGTATTTGGTTTACTAACTTAAACGTAATTTACCGTATCTGTCGCCCGGCCTCCGTCGTGCACCGACCAGCCGCGAAGGTGACTGGTCCTGGCGATGCCGTCGGCTTCCGTGCGGCAAATATATGCCCGCTGCCTTCCCGTGCTGTCGAAGCGGATGGACGAAGCGGACCCGCCGACCACGGTCTTGCACCAAGTGCCTCCCTCCCGCAGCGTCTTCACCGACAGAGATTCGCGCCTCACGGCTGCCTTCCAGCTAGTTGCCCCAAGCTTGCGGGGGCCTATGCGGACGGAAGGGGAATCCTGCCAATGTCGAACACCTTGGTCAGTTGACACGAGGGAACGAGCCCGGGTAGTAAAGGAGAGAATGGTGACCACGCCTTCTCGCCAAGTAGTGTCCAGTCAAGATTGCCTTGGGTAGGGTCTCGAAGGGAGTACAGGGCTTGTGTGGAACGGATCTAAATACTTTCGGAATAATCGGAAGTAATAATCTCTTGCACAAAATTTCTCCTTTTGCTACTAACTATTTTATTTTTCTTCCACTGGAGTCGTTTACAAGCAACATGCTGCTCTAGCGATTGCCTAGAGCATTTTCCGCGAAAATATAATTATATTTAGTAAATCCGTTTCTGGAACGTAAGACGAAAATAGTAATCGCTACGCGGAATCGAACCAGGGTTCCTGTGCGCAAGTTTGCCAACTTGCGCTTGTTGCCGCGCAGCACTGATGCATGTGTTCCGCAAGGAAACAGTTTTGTCGGCTTAGTAGTAGTGGTACTACTAAGCTCCGCCTACGCTCACCGTAGGCGCCTACGCATACGCTCACCGCCTACGCATACGCTCACTGGTACTCACGTCGCGTGAGCGACAGTATCTGTTGCCGTGTTTAAAAATTTTTATTCCTCATATGCATACCACTTTAGCGTAGTCCGTCTGTCTGTAGCCTGTCCGACTTAAATTAAATATATCAAAGATTTAATTACCATGCAAGAAACAGAAAAGTAAAATATTTTATAGATCATACGTTGTTCGCTTTCAATTTTCTTGTAATGCCAAAAAGAGCTATTCAATGAGATCCATTTTTTGTAATTGCTCCCATGACATCTCAAAATCTACTTCTAGCATTTATCTGTGCTTGCTTGTTTTTGTGTTCTGGTGATTGTTTGCACCAGATCACTGGTTTTTTTTTAACAGCGCGGATGAATGCAATGTTGATCTCGTTCGTCATACTGACCGCCTAAAAACAAAATGCTTTGATTTATATGTGTGACTAAACTGGTGTAACATATCTGATTTGATGCGCCCATCAATTGTTGTCTCGAAGGCATCAATTTTGCTAGCTGCCAATCGGTCTTTCTACAGCCTGAAAAATCAGTTCACCTCAAATAACCGGTCGCGACGCACGAAGCTGCGACTACGGTAGAACGTCGATCCGGGCAGCTCGGGACCGGACGATTGCCGGTTAATCGATATCCAGGGATAATAATCCAATAAATGTCAAATTCATATAAAAGTTATAAAATTCACTGGTTTAACTAACAATTTAATATGATTCAATCGATTTATCATTATAAGAATATAATTTTCATCGACAACTAAACGTTTACGTAGGTTAAACAAGTGTTCATGAATAAACATGAAGTACGAAAATAGCACTAGACACTAGGTAGCTGCACAAAAATAATGTTTATGAACTTCACTATCGCTTTGAATGTTCGTCACGATTGCAAAGCTATCAGATTTATGCGCACGGTTAATCCGCCCGCTGGTTAATCCGTCCCCGGACAATCTACGTTCTACTGTATATAGTACCTATATAGTACCGTTACTCACATACGCTTCTAAGAGCGTTTCTACATACACCGAGACTGAAGGTGAGAGATGGCTGCGAGAAAATTGACAATCGGTTTCTCACGTCGGTGTGTGTAGAAGCTCTGAAAAGCGCCGAGATGAGACTGTTAAAATGATGTTGATAAACATCCATTTTAATCGCTAAAATGAACTCAAAAAAGTTTCTTTTACTTTTGAATAATATTTTTACGATTATTAGACGGCAAAAATGTCAATTCAATTTTTTCTCAGCTCCATCGTTCTTTGCATGCCGAGGAGATTTTTCTCACCGAAAATGCTGTCAGTCGCTGTCAAAGCATGTCAGTTATTTTCTCAGCTGCTTTCTCAGTGTATGTAGAAACGCTCTAAGACATGGACACTGTCCAACTTTGACGAAACCGTTCATTTATGTTTACAAGTTATTTTTTGGTATAAAAGTCGTAAAGACTTTGAATGCGTGGAATGCCTGGATAAATATGATTTACACTTCTTCTTCTTCTTCTTCTGGCACAACAACCACTTTCGGTCAATGCCTGTCTGTACCACTATTGGGCTTGGTTTTCAGAGACTTATGTTTATTTATTTATTTTATTTTATTAATTGCTCGGCCACGTTGGGTTACAGCAATAGTGCTTACTGACTATAGTGTGCAATTATTCGCGAAAGAGTTGGAAGGAGTTTATGGTACTGTACAAAAGGTACCCGGATAAACGGCGCTCCAATGTAACTATAATTAATCATTCACCATAAACTGTAAATTCAAATTGTTCTCAGCTCCATCGTTCTTTGCATGCCGAGCAGATTTTCCGAGGAGATTTTCCGAGGAGAAAGCATTCGTTCAGTTATTGTCTCAGTAGCTCTCTCGGTGCATGAAGAATCGCTCTTTGACGATTGATGTGACAAATCAGTACCATTTGCTCAAAGAACTGTCAAATTTACTAAACCGCGCATCTCCAAGTCCGCGTATAACACGTACCATATATCTTGGGGCCCGCCTGTAATATTAATTTTGAAATTATTGCACAAATCTTACTTACATGAGGTTTCAAAACCCCGGTAAAAAAGATGACAGATTTCCTTTGAAGGGTTGAAAATCATGCTGACAGAGTTGAAAATAATGCTGATAGAAATGAAATATCATATCGATGTGCAATAACATTTTACACGCGATGAATTACAACATTTAAATTCGAAAATGTCTTGGAAAATCCTGTAAGAAAATTTGGGTATTTGGTTTACTAACTTAAACGTAATTTACCGTATCTGTTGCCGTGTTTAAAAATTTTTATTCCTCATATGCATACCACTTTAGCGTAGTCCGTCTGTCTGTACCCTGTCCGACTTAAATTAAATATATCAAAGATTTAATTAACATGCAAGAAACAGAAAAGTAAAATATTTTATAGATCATACGTTGTTCGCTTTCAATTTTCTTGTAATGCCAAAAAGAGCTATTCAATGAGATCCATTTTTTGTAATTGCTCCCATGACATCTCAAAATCTACTTCTAGCATTTATCTGTGCTTGCTTGTTTTTGTGTTCTGGTGATTGTTTGCACCAGATCACTGGTTTTTTTTAACAGCGCGGATGAATGCAATGTTGATCTCGTTCGTCATACTGACCGCCTAAAAACAAAATGCTTTGATTTATATGTGTGACTAAACTGGTGTAGCATATCTGATTTGATGCGCCCATCAATTGTTGTCTCGAAGGCATCAATTTTGCTAGCTGCCAATCGGTCTTTCTACAGCCTGAAAAATCTGTTCACCTCAAAGAACCGGTCGCGACGCACGAAGCTGCGACTACGGTAGAACGTCGATCCGGGCAGCTCGGGACCGGACGATTGCCGGTTAATCGATATCCAGGGATAATAATCCAATAAATGTCAAATTCATGTAAAAGTTATAAAATTCACTGGTTTAACTAACAATTTAATATGATTCAATCGATTTATCATTATAAGAATATAATTTTCATCGACAACTAAACGTTTACGTAGGTTAAACAAGTGTTCATGAATAAACATGAAGTACGAAAATAGCACTAGCACTAGGTAGCTGCACAAAAATAATGTTTATGAACTTCACTATCGCTTTGAATGTTCGTCACGATTGCAAAGCTATCAGATTTATGCGCACGGTTAATCCGCCCGCTGGTTAATCCGTCCCCGGACAATCTACGTTCTACTGTATATAGTACCTATATAGTACCGTTACTCACATACGCTTCTAAGAGCGTTTCTACATACACCGAGACTGAAGGTGAGAAAGGGCTGTGAGAAAATTGACAATCGGTTTCTCACGTCGGTGTGTGTAGAAGCTCTGAAAAGCGCCGAGATGAGACTGTTAAAATGATGTTGAAAAACATCCATTTTAATCGCTAAAATGAACTCAAAAAAGTTTCTTTTACTAGCTTAGCTTGGCTTCTTTTTTTTTTTGAATAATATTTTTACGATTATTAGACGGCAAAAATGTCAATTCAATTTTTTCTCAGCTCCATCGTTCTTTGCATGCCGAGGAGATTTTTCTCGCCGAAAATGCTGTCAGTCGCTGTCAAAGCATGTCAGTTATTTTCTCAGCTGCTTTCTCAGTGTATGTAGAAACGCTCTAAGACATGAACACTGTCCAACTTTGACGAAACCGTTCATTTATGTTTACAAGTTATTTTTTGGTATAAAAGTCGTAAAGACTTTGAATGCGTGGAATGCCTGGATAAATATGATTTACACTTCTTCTTCTTCTTCTTCTTCTGGCACAACAACCACTTTCGGTCAATGCCTGTCTGTACCACTATTGGGCTTGGTTTTCAGAGACTTATGTTTATTTATTTATTTTATTTTATTAATTGCTCGGCCACGTTGGGTTACAGCAATAGTGCTTACTGACTATAGTATGCAATTATTCGCGAAAGAGTTGGAAGGAGTTTATGGTACTGTACAAAAGGTACCCGGATAAACGGCGCTCCAATGTAACTATAATTAATCATTCACCATAAACTGTAAATTCAAATTGTTCTCAGCTCCATCGTTCTTTGCATGCCGAGCAGATTTTCCGAGGAGATTTTCCGAGGAGAAAGCATTCGTTCAGTTATTGTCTCAGTAGCTCTCTCGGTGCATGAAGAATCGCTCTTTGACGATTGATGTGACAAATCAGTACCATTTGCTCAAAGAACTGTCAAATTTACTAAACCGCGCATCTCCAAGTCCGCGTATAACACGTACCATATATCTTGGGGCCCGCCTGTAATATTAATTTTGAAATTATTGTACAAATCTTACTTACATGAGGTTTCAAAACCCCGGTAAAAAAGATGACAGATTTCCTTTGAAGGATTGAAAATCATGCTGACAGAGTTGAAAATAATGCTGATAGAAATGAAATATCATATCGATGTGCAATAACATTTTACACGCGATGAATTACAACATTTAAATTCGAAAATGTCTTGGAAAATCCTGTAAGAAAATTTGGGTATTTGGTTTACTAACTTAAACGTAATTTACCGTATCTGTTGCCGTGTTTAAAAATTTTTATTCCTCATATGCATATCACTTTAGCGTAGTCCGTCTGTCTGTAGCCTGTCCGACTTAAATTAAATATATCAAAGATTTAATTACTATGCAAGAAACAGAAAAGTAAAATATTTTATAGATCATACGTTGTTCGCTTTCAATTTTCTTGTAATGCCAAAAAGAGCTATTCAATGAGATCCATTTTTTGTAATTGCTCCCATGACATCTCAAAATCTACTTCTAGCATTTATCTGTGCTTGCTTGTTTTTGTGTTCTGGTGATTGTTTGCACCAGATCACTGGTTTTTTTTTAACAGCGCGGATGAATGCAATGTTGATCTCGTTCGTCATACTGACCGCCTAAAAACAAAATGCTTTGATTTATATGTGTGACTAAACTGGTGTAACATATCTGATTTGATGCGCCCATCAATTGTTGTCTCGAAGGCATCAATTTTGCTAGCTGCCAATCGGTCTTTCTACAGCCTGAAAAATCAGTTCACCTCAAATAACCGGTCGCGACGCACGAAGCTGCGACTACGGTAGAACGTCGATCCGGGCAGCTCGGGACCGGACGATTGCCGGTTAATCGATATCCAGGGATAATAATCCAATAAATGTCAAATTCATATAAAAGTTATAAAATTCACTGGTTTAACTAACAATTTAATATGATTCAATCGATTTATCATTATAAGAATATAATTTTCATCGACAACTAAACGTTTACGTAGGTTAAACAAGTGTTCATGAATAAACATGAAGTACGAAAATAGCACTAGACACTAGGTAGCTGCACAAAAATAATGTTTATGAACTTCACTATCGCTTTGAATGTTCGTCACGATTGCAAAGCTATCAGATTTATGCGCACGGTTAATCCGCCCGCTGGTTAATCCGTCCCCGGACAATCTACGTTCTACTGTATATAGTACCTATATAGTACCGTTACTCACATACGCTTCTAAGAGCGTTTCTACATACACCGAGACTGAAGGTGAGAGATGGCTGCGAGAAAATTGACAATCGGTTTCTCACGTCGGTGTGTGTAGAAGCTCTGAAAAGCGCCGAGATGAGACTGTTAAAATGATGTTGATAAACATCCATTTTAATCGCTAAAATGAACTCAAAAAAGTTTCTTTTACTTTCATTTATGTTTACAAGTTATTTTTTGGTATAAAAGTCGTAAAGACTTTGAATGCGTGGAATGCCTGGATAAATATGATTTACACTTCTTCTTCTTCTTCTTCTTCTGGCACAACAACCACTTTCGGTCAATGCCTGTTTGTTCCACTATTGGGCTTGGTTTTCAGAGACTTATGTTTATTTATTTATTTTATTTTATTAATTGCTCGGCCACGTTGGGTTACAGCAATAGTGCTTACTGACTATAGTATGCAATTATTCGCGAAAGAGTTGGAAGGAGTTTATGGTACTGTACAAAAGGTACCCGGATAAACGGCGCTCCAATGTAACTATAATTAATCATTCACCATAAACTGTAAATTCAAATTGTTCTCAGCTCCATCGTTCTTTGCATGCCGAGCAGATTTTCCGAGGAGATTTTCCGAGGAGAAAGCATTCGTTCAGTTATTGTCTCAGTAGCTCTCTCGGTGCATGAAGAATCGCTCTTTGACGATTGATGTGACAAATCAGTACCATTTGCTCAAAGAACTGTAAAATTTACTAAACCGCGCATCTCCAAGTCCGCGTATAACACGTACCATATATCTTGGGGCCCGCCTGTAATATTAATTTTGAAATTATTGCACAAATCTTACTTACATGAGGTTTCAAAACCCCGGTAAAAAAGATGACAGATTTCCTTTGAAGGGTTGAAAATCATGCTGACAGAGTTGAAAATAATGCTGATAGAAATGAAATATCATATCGATGTGCAATAACATTTTACACGCGATGAATTACAACATTTAAATTCGAAAATGTCTTGGAAAATCCTGTAAGAAAATTTGGGTATTTGGTTTACTAACTTAAACGTAATTTACCGTATCTGTTGCCGTGTTTAAAAATTTTTATTCCTCATATGCATATCACTTTAGCGTAGTCCGTCTGTCTGTAGCCTGTCCGACTTAAATTAAATATATCAAAGATTTAATTACTATGCAAGAAACAGAAAAGTAAAATATTTTATAGATCATACGTTGTTCGCTTTCAATTTTCTTGTAATGCCAAAAAGAGCTATTCAATGAGATCCATTTTTTGTAATTGCTCCCATGACATCTCAAAATCTACTTCTAGCATTTATCTGTGCTTGCTTGTTTTTGTGTTCTGGTGATTGTTTGCACCAGATCACTGGTTTTTTTTTTAACAGCGCGGATGAATGCAATGTTGATCTCGTTCGTCATACTGACCGCCTAAAAACAAAATGCTTTGATTTATATGTGTGACTAAACTGGTGTAACATATCTGATTTGATGCGCCCATCAATTGTTGTCTCGAAGGCATCAATTTTGCTAGCTGCCAATCGGTCTTTCTACAGCCTGAAAAATCAGTTCACCTCAAATAACCGGTCGCGACGCACGAAGCTGCGACTACGGTAGAACGTCGATCCGGGCAGCTCGGGACCGGACGATTGCCGGTTAATCGATATCCAGGGATAATAATCCAATAAATGTCAAATTCATATAAAAGTTATAAAATTCACTGGTTTAACTAACAATTTAATATGATTCAATCGATTTATCATTATAAGAATATAATTTTCATCGACAACTAAACGTTTACGTAGGTTAAACAAGTGTTCATGAATAAACATGAAGTACGAAAATAGCACTAGACACTAGGTAGCTGCACAAAAATAATGTTTATGAACTTCACTATCGCTTTGAATGTTCGTCACGATTGCAAAGCTATCAGATTTATGCGCACGGTTAATCCGCCCGCTGGTTAATCCGTCCCCGGACAATCTACGTTCTACTGTATATAGTACCTATATAGTACCGTTACTCACATACGCTTCTAAGAGCGTTTCTACATACACCGAGACTGAAGGTGAGAGATGGCTGCGAGAAAATTGACAATCGGTTTCTCACGTCGGTGTGTGTAGAAGCTCTGAAAAGCGCCGAGATGAGACTGTTAAAATGATGTTGATAAACATCCATTTTAATCGCTAAAATGAACTCAAAAAAGTTTCTTTTACTTTTTAATAATATTTTTACGATTATTAGACGGCAAAAATGCCAATTCAATTTTTTCTCAGCTCCATCGTTCTTTGCATGCCGAGGAGATTTTTCTCACCGAAAATGCTGTCAGTCGCTGTCAAAGCATGTCAGTTATTTTCTCAGCTGCTTTCGCAGTGTATGTAGAAACGCTCTAAGACATGGACACTGTCCAACTTTGACGAAACCGTTCATTTATGTTTACAAGTTAATTTTTGATATAAAAGTCGTAAAGACTTTGAATGCGTGGAATGCCTGGATAAATATGATTTACACTTCTTCTTCTTCTTCTTCTTCTGGCACAACAACCACTTTCGGTCAATGCCTGTCTGTACCACTATTGGGCTTGGTTTTCAGAGACTTATTTTTATTTATTTATTTTATTTTATTTTATTAATTGCTCGGCCACGTTGGGTTACAGCAATAGTGCTTACTGACTATAGTATACAGGTATTCGCGAAGGAGTTGGAAGGAGTTTATGGTACGGAAAAGGAGCGAAGATGGGATCGGTAGGCAGGATAGGATAGGTTGAAATCGAACAGATCAGAAGTACTATTAAAAGACGACATAGCTCTTACAAAAGGCTCATTGCGAGCAAAACGTTTACGACATATAGGTAACTGGAGACGAAAACGATAACGTAAGGTGCGACAAGGTGCATACAAATGTAAGCGCGATAGAAGGGAAGGAGTATCAAACGTATTGAGCAATATGCCAGCAACGAAAGAAACCTGAGCGACCGAGAGGCGGTGCTTCAACTTGGCAAGGCCTGATAGAGTGCATCTATCGTCATACGAAGGAAGCGGAATAGAGTGATGACCCAGCAACCTACGAAATACGATCCTTGTAAAACGTCTCTGGATCCTCTCAATCCTTTGGAGCAGAGATAGTTGGACAGGAGACCAGATGACACAGGCATATTCTAGCAAGGAACGGACCCAACAACAATAAAGGGACTTAAGACAAAAAGGATCACGAATTTCAGTGGACATGCGACAAATATAACCAAGACTTTTGTTGGCCTTGTTGATGACATAGTCCGTGTGCTCTTTGAAAGAGAGACTCGGGTCAAAGAAGACGCCAAGATCCTTAGACAAATACACATAAGCATGAGTTATACTTGTAGAGGATCGGAAGAAAGACAAGACAGAACATTTTTCAGGACACAGGACTAAACCGGTAGAAGCACACCATGTAGAGAATTTACAAAGCCAGGATTGAAGGACTAGACAATCAGTTGTAGAAGATACAGGAAGAAAAATTTTAACGTCATCCGCATATAGCAAGAAGCCGTTAGGAGGAAGGATCGAAGTACAGTCATTGAGGAAGAGAATGAACAGTAAGGGAATAAGGACACTACCTTGTGGAACACCCGAAGAACTAAGAAAACATTCAGAGAAAGAGCCACAGATTTTAACTACATATGAACGATTCTCAAGATAGGAGTTGAACCACGGCAAGATATTGCCACTGAAACCTAATTTTCGAAGCTTAGCAACAAGTAACGATAGAGGTATACTGCCAAATGCCGCACTGAAATCGGTATAGACAGTGTCTACTTGCTTACCACTAGACAGGTTATGATAAAGGGAAGACAAAAAACACATTAGGTTGGTGGACACTGAGTGATGGGGCATAAATCCGTGTTGTTCCGTAGAAATATATTTTTTTACACAAGGCATTACAGATAAATGGACAATTGACTCGAGGATTTTAGAACACGCACAAATAATAGAAATGCCTCTGCAGTTTGATGCTAGTGTGCGATCACCTTTCTTATAAATGGGAACAAGCCAAGCTAGTTTCGATTGACTAGGAAAAATCCCTACACTAAGCGAGCGAGAAAAAAGACGAGTGAGAATAGGAGTGAGGGTATTGCCACATTTTTTCAAAACACAGGCAGGGATGCCATCGGGGCCTGGTGAAAACGAAGTTTAAAGTTTGGATAAAGCGGATGTTACTAGGCTTTCGCTTACAACGACTGAATTACATGATATCACATCAGAGGGCGTGTAAGACAAGCTTACGTCCAAAGGAACCTTAAAAGAACTGGGATCGACAAATATACTAGAGAAATGTTTGGCAAACAGGTTACATATATCAGGATTAGACGTAGCAGAGGACAGATCAAGAAACAGCCGATATAGATTGCAAAGTTTTGAAGCTTAACAATTGTCCGAACAGACTCCAGCGATTCGAACGGCAGTGATAAAGTTGACGTGTTCAGCACGGAAGATCAGGCAATGAGTACACCACCACCACGACAGCGGTTACTGTTGAGAGAATTTCGGTCGCAACGATAGATGACATACGCATCCTCCGAGATGAGAGAGGACGGAATTGAGCCATCGAGCCATGTTTCATTTAACACCAACACATCCATTTCAAGCTCAGCTCAGTGAGAGGCGTAACTCGTCTAGTTTCATGCGCAATCCTCTTACGCTTTGATAGTAGTTGTTTAGTCGATCGACACAAGGGATGAGAGAGCAAGATGCGCCAGGAGTGCCAGGAGTCAGACGGATTGTGTGTTGCAGGGTTAGCTTCCATCAATTCAGGTAAAGTCGGTAGTTCATGAGATTCTTCAACCGGATCAGCCGGTTTACGCTTGCTGAAAGTACTGCGTATAAGGCAAGCTCATAGGACCATGATCGGGCGAAATAGTGAAATCAGCGTTTCGCAGTTGTGTCGTGTGGTTGAAAGAAGGTGGCGATGAAGGATGAACCGATTCGCGAGTAATAGGTGCAGAAGGTGCAAGGGAAGCTGCAGTAGTGGGTCGCCAAACATTGACGGAGCGGGGATTAAGGTCGATGAACTCCTTAAAAGAGATCCCGCGAGGCCAGGTTGAAGCAGCCAAAGCAATAGCCCGGTGCGAATCCGGTACACCAATTTTAAAGGATGCGTATGAGAGCGTAGAAAGATCCCGGTTGCGTCGTACAAGGCTATATACCAAGATGTCGTCTGTCCCTATGTTAGAACAGGCCATTTCACGGATCGCGTCAATCGGAGTATCAGAAGCAATGCGGGAGATAAAGACCCAAGTACGGGGTGGGCGTTCTGGAACAGTCGTAATATTATTATTGCAGGACAACTCTGTACCCGATGAAAGCATAGCGCGTGTAACGGTATTGGTAGGGGATGGGTCGGGAGAGCGATCCATCAATCGACGTTTAAAAGGATTCTCACCAACAGCTTGATGGGTGAGCTTAGAGGCCGCAACTGGAATCGTGGTCGTTGAGTGCGTAGCAGGAACCGCAGAATGGTGAGCACTCGATGTAGTAGTATGTGTGGCAAGATGAGAATTGAGCTTGTTCATTAGTGAGTTGAATGAAGTGAGAGATATCTTATCATTAATAAGGAAAACATGATTTTGATTATGGTTTAGTTTGGTTTATTTTTATTTAATTTGAATATTTCGTTATAGTGGGCTAATGTTGCAGAAACAAATGTTTCAAAATTGTTTAAAATATTTGATAAAAGCCTTTTCGTCTCATCATTTTGTTTTAAGATAAGTTTTTGAAATTCTTGTTGTGTCAGCTCTGAATTTGTCTTGTTTTTTTGCAGCTGGCTCCTGTGTGTCTTTGAAACTTTGATTTCCGATACTTTCATCAGAGGTATACACTTGCGGTCATTACGTTGGTCAAGGTCATTCGAATCGGCAGATATTAGCTGGTGTGTATCTTGAGGATTTTCGGGAAGTTCATTGATGATAGATTTTGGTTCCGTAACTTCTACGTTTTATTGGATGGATTCTGGAATGCCTATACAGTTGCTCTCTTCGATTCAGGCAGCCCTTCCTCTCATGTTTGTTATTTGAACGATTCTTTTTTCCATCTCTGTCAACTTCCATTATTTTGGTATTCCACCACCAGTTTTGTTCATTTCCTTATTATTTTGTGATAGTTTTTTCTTGGCTAACGACTTTTTTTCGATTCAGGTCTATAAAAAATAAGTGGATTAAATATACTAACTTAAAATAATTAATCGTTACTGCATTCAATAAAGCAAACCTACTCGTTTCCATGAAGTTCCTTCTTTTCTGGGAGGTCCAAGCGCATTCAGTTCAGCAGCAAAATCATTCCATGCAGAATCCTGGTTAGTGCCAAAGCTATTAGTTACGCCAGGATTTTTTTCCATTATTTCAACAAGCTTTTCAAGCTGAATGTTTGAAGCTCGAGATTTTCTGTTACGTGAGCAAAAGAAAAAAAAGGAATAATGCGTTTAGCTATATATTCATTTAAATGATAATTAAAATTATATACTCACTCCTTGAACTCTGTAGGTTTCTTTATTTTGAAAAAAAACAGCAATTTCTTTTTATTTCACTAGGACCAACCTATAAGCTCTACGTGTCTCAAGTGAATGAGGAATGTACTTGAAGAAGCAGCAATGGGTTCTTGGATTATTTCCATTAATACCTATTCAGGACTAATTTGGAATCTGTCTTATCTGACAACCAACAAAATCAAACGATTGGCACTATATGGAGGGGCTCTTGAACAACATGTCAAGCTTTAAAGAGCACCTGTATACAGCTGCTGTGTCAAACTCATTTCATCAGAGGGCCAAGTACAAGTTTTCAGAGATTCGCGGGCCGCAAGTTAAACAAATTGACGTTTTGTACTCCTCGCTTCAAATCTGGAATCGTTTCTTATTTAAAAATTTGCGATGTTATTTTTCATTGTGCTCTTTTTTATTAAAAAAATGTTTAATATACTTTCAAAGTCACATGCAATCTCTTTTATCCTTATTATTAAAATAGGATATTTTTCATTTGTCGCGTTCTCACACGGCAGTTCTGTTAGAAAATATCACTCAACCCTACTTTTTCACTGAAGTAGGGGAAATCTAGCTGCCTGTTGTGATTTTTTTTTTTATAATAAATCCGAGCTATCCATCGCTGGATGAATAACAAAAATATTTGCCTGCAATTTTTTGACAGTTCAAGAGAAAAATTGTAATAAATCGTGTTTAAACATTAGTTTTCGCTAATTTCCAAGTCCCAAATGTTCTGGTGGTATATTCATTTCTTATAACAAGAACCCGTTTTTTATGAATAATTTTGTTGAATTACGATATTTTTATCCGACGCAGATTCGTGGTGTGTGAACCCAAAAAGATTGGCAAATATTTTTTTTGACACTTGAAGGGGAATGATTCGCGAATTAAGGAAAGGACTGTGTGAGCGAACCTATTAATTAGCTATGTATTGCAGGACTTCGGCATTTCGTTTATTTTAATCCTTAATGTAAATTCTTTTATCTTAAGCATAATCATTTTATTTTGGTATTTATTTTTGGGGAGGTTGCAAAGTACAATTCGTCTTGTAGAATGTGAGATGCAAATAAATTCAACTTGGCTACAAACGCTTTCGATAAGTCGTACATATTGGATATTAACTGATTTTTATGGTGGGATGATTATGAAAAAAAAACAGAAGTGGCTCCAATCGAATATCAAGGATGTAACATACTAGGGTCGGAGCCATGCAGATCCGTTCGGAGCAATTCGGAGCCGACTGAAGCCTTTACTCGGCAGTCAGAGGCATTAAGATCGGTTGGAACGACCGGAACCATTTCTGACTGCAGGCTAGCCGCTCCGTGCGACAACCGATGACTCCAACGGTTCCGAATGACTCTAGATGACTCTATAGGCTTTGGACGGCAACGAGCGAAACTGTTGGTTTGACAATTCATCACTAGTTGTAGCAAAGTTTCCAAGTGTGTGTATCTTGTTAATTACATTCCTATTTCGTTTCTAGACAGATGCATATCTGTTTTTCCATATAGAATGTGCAATCGAGTCTGCACAAAATTATGCTGATATTAAGAATTTAATCGAAACATAAAACGAATTGAGTTTGCATTCGATTTAATATTTCTTAAGGGTCTCGGATGTTCGGTACGTACGTGTAGAATAAGTTTGTTAGATGTTATGGGAACATTAATGTTAAATAAAAAAAATATAGCGACACAATGATTGTTCTTCTCTGGAAAATTGAATACACTTCGACAAATAGTAATAACAGATTTTTGGTTTGCAGTGCTTTCAGCACTTCTCAAAATATTCTCGTGGGCCGCATTCATTATCGACGTGGGCCACATGCGGCGTGTGTGTCGCTATGATGTACGATACTATACCAGCAAAGATCAGCAATGATTTACGAATTACGAGCCCAATAAGGCTCTTTCGCCTCGAGATAGCGGTTCATAACCGTTCATATTTTTTAAATAACTTGAATTTGAATCTTTCGGTAGCAAAGGTTGCCAACCGGTTTACTATACTATACACTCTAAATATTTATTCTTCTTTTTCTTTTTTTGGCACAAAAACCGCTGTCAGTGAAGCCCTATCTGTACCACTAGTGAGCTTGGCATTCAGTTACTTATTTATTACGCATAGCAGGTTATTCAGTTCTACGTATGGGGGCTAGGTCCATTTGGGGCTTGCACCCATGGCGGGCATGTTGTTAAGTCTCTAAATATTTATCAACTTCAAAAATAAAAAGTATTAAAAAAGGCATTTTTTATTTAATTATTCATCACACCATATTTAATCCAGAAAAACAGAGAAAGTTAACACTACAATGGTACTAGTTCATGTCATGCTTTCAACAAATATTCTTGAATTTATAGTTTATAAATAAAAAAATTATTTATTAAATTAATTAAACAATACCTATTAAACGCATTTTAAATAATGTAACCATATAGCATAATTCCGATATCATAAGCAAGCCGAAGCCGTTCCTTCCGACGTAAAAATAATTCTTAGATTAACTATGCATTAAAAGAGCAATAAAAATATGAATGATTAATATTTTTTCAAGAATACGTATGTTTACAAAATCACAGGGGCTGATCGGGAACGAAAGTCGATAACAGAGTAGATAATTTAGTCGATCAGTTACAAAATTCCAATGTTATCCAATTGAGTTTTCTCAATCAGAATCTCCGCTAACCGATCGGTTTGGCAGTGGAGTGGAATGGTGTTAGCCGCCATAGCAACGTGGTTAAAAAGTCGAGCAGTGGGATATGCAGTTGAAAACTTCATATAAAAAAAAAAAAAAACATTTCAGTCGGATAGCCATATCTACTGCTCCACCCCAGTTGATAGAACAGTGGAAAACTAAATAATATGAAACCATGTTTAACAGCTCGCAAAATAAAATGTTTTTTCGCTATTTGAGTTATTTGAGATGTTTTATCACTCGATTTAGCTGAAATATTATTTTTTTAGAAAATATAAATTAACCTGTTTTTTATAAATAATCAAAACACATAAATTTAAGTTTATAACAGGTATCTAATTTTTATGGTTCAAGCTAAGAAATGAAAAATTAACAAAATAAATCCTTTTCTGCTAATCTTTCTCTTTTATCCAACCTTATGTTATGACCTTATGGCATGTTAGAATCGGTTCCGACAGGTAATTGCAACGAGATTGAGAAGACCAGTAGGATCACTAGGTACAAGAAAATATAAGCAACTCATATCCGTTGGAGCGGCGAGTTCCGGTTGGAATCGTTTGCGTTGTCTTGCTCCTATCGAATGTGTTGTACCTACTTGTACCTTCCGGACTATCCCCCAAAAACTCGGGGTCGCTTATGGAAGGATACAGCCCGGGAATGTTCGGATTGACACACACATCGCTAAGTTCCACGCCTCGTGACAAACGACGCGTTTGTTTGTTTATTGGTGACGCACCCAATGAATTGTTTTGTTCATCCATTTAAACGAATATGTACACTTGAATAGCATCTATACTGAATCGCATAGATTACAATTTTAACGTAGTTATTTTATTTTTATCAAATCTGACGCAATCATCATCGTATGTGTGGAAGCACATTCATTGTCGTATTAAGCTCGCCAGGCTTCAGTGAACAGGCCATGTTAAACACATGGAAACGAGTCTTTGAGTACCTTCGTCCATGGAGCCTCTATCGTTCACGGAGACCCGCGATGGGACTACTGTACACACTATATATGCTGGACTTCATATCCACGGGGCTTCCTGCGGCCACTCAGTCCACTTACCGTTAAATCCGCAATTGCGGAGAGGGCGTAGTAGGTTTAAATTTAAGTGGCCAGATGACTTGGTGGCGTCAGTCATTAAGGCCAGGATAATGGAATGGCGAGGGCGAGAGACCGTGAGCGGCTTCTGACACTGCTTATTGCACGGAATAATTGTACCGCGTTGTTTCAATATATTTTTGCACGAGAACGTAAAATACGGACGTTCACGGATCCAACGTTTGCGGTGGCTGAAGTTGATGGGCGGCCTTGGTACATGACACAGGACAAGGGTCAGCGAATGCAGCAAGTTCAGAAGGGATTCAAACCTCGTCTTCCAATTTATACGATTTTGTTTCATCTAGACTTGTTCAGCCAACAACCCGATTTATACTTTACCCGGATCGTTGGAACAGTGAATTCTTCAGCAAAAGCAAAATTTACTATTTTATTCATTCCGCAAAACAACACCTCTATATGTAAACAAAAGTGTGATTAACATATAGGCTACTCGAATCGGAAAGAGTTATCCACCAGTGGAGAAATTATCCACCGGTGGAAAACAAATTCCACCGGTGGAGTCGAGCATATTAACCGATCGGATAAATTTTATCGACTTTCGTTGGCGATCAGGCCCACAGTTAAATTAATGATATAACATCTTAAATAACTCTAACAGCTCGCAAAAAAGGATGTTGTATCGCTGTTTAACATGGTTTTTAATATTATTTAGTTTTCCACTGTTATATCAACTGGGGTGGAGCAGTAGATATGGCTATTCGACTGAAATGGTTTATTTTATAAGAAGTTTTCAACTGCATATCCCACTGCCTGACTTTTTAACCACGTTGCTATGGCGGCCATCACCATTCCACTCCACTGCCAAACCGATCGGTTAGCGAAGATTCTGATTTAGAAAACGCAATTGGATAACATTGGAATTTTGCTAATCGATCGACTAAATTATCCACTCCGTTATCGACTTTCGTTCCCGATCAGGCCCAGTCTAAGATTTTTTGTGTATTCGGCATGTCGTCAGCAAGCTTGTTTGGGGAAAAGTTTTCACCCATGCTGTCAAAAATTATTTTGAATAATATTTATTTTTATGCATAACATTTATTTTCTGAAGTTCAGCAAAACAAGTTTTCTGTGTAAGTTTTCAATGAATAACCCGCTGCGCAAAGCGATCGAAAACTTATCAAACTCAAACTGCAAACATATTTCACAGCCCATGGCTGTGAAATATTTCGCATTCAAAATTGTTGTAAATTTTTGAATGAAATATTTCGAAATTTTCAACGCTGACCCGCACGACAAAATCGAGCAGTTTTGTAGCTCGGATTTTCGATCGCTTTCCGCCAAAAGCGATCGAAAAAGCGAGCAGAAACGTCCGAAGAACCGACCCGCACGACAAAATCGAGCAGTTTTGTAGCTCGGATTTTCGATCGTTTTCCGCTAAAACCCGCTGCGCAAAGCGATCGAAAACTTCTCAAACTCAAACTGCAAATATATTTCACAGCAAGGTTATTAGACTCTATACAGGTTACGACAAAAGCCCGTTTTGGCCGATTTCCAATAAAAAAATGAATGAAAGTTTTGACAGACAAATTGGAATGGTTTGTTTACAATTTGACTGGATTGCAATCGTGCAATGGTATGATGTTTGGTGTTGAAGCTTGTAATTTTTAAGTTATTTAATTATTTTCTGATTATTAATTTTATAATGAATTAATAGCTGTGGCAAGGGAGAAATCGACTAAGTGAGATTCCAGTAAAAATATGTTTTCGTTGTCGTGAAAAGATCCAACATGAAGGAGTTTAAGATTGTGTCTGGGAAAAGGATTACATCGAGCAAGTGGAGGATTAATGTGAAATCATTCGCTTCTCAGCATTACCAGCATTACCGACAAGGAGATAAATAAGCGTGTGAAGTACACAGCTAGAAAGCATATGTTGGAATGAAAATGTATGCTGTTTTTGGAACTTGCACGGTAATTTGAGTCACATTTTCATGAAATGAATATAAAAATAATTTTCATTTTTTATAAACTCTCTTCTCATAGATGTCTCAGGTGGGTGTGCAGTGCAGACACAGTTTCATCTTACGAGTTTCTTTTCCGTCCAACAATAGTAAAGTATATATGGAGAGGGAGGGGTGCAAAGTGCCGTACTTTCCCAAAGTAATCACTGTTCGTAATAGGTGAGGAATATTATCATGCCTGGCTGTTGCACAGTATCCGTTGGGATGAGGTCTAGCTCCCTCGAGGCTAACGGACGATGTCCCATTCTGCCCCCCCATTCTGCAACATATTGTCCAGATGGCCGAGATGGCATGTTGCTTCGGCTAGGTGAGTATCGTTGCACTAATGAACCAATGCCCCGTTGAATGTAGTTCCTTTCCAGGGAACGAAATCTTTTATCGACCGGATGCAGCTGCAGCATTAGCAGAGGGAGAAGAGTTATGTCACTATGGGTATACAATAGAGATGTACTGTCATATAGAGATATAACAGTGCCGAGCAGTGCTTTTGGATTTAACAGTGCAGCATGATGGACCAAGTACATAAATAAGCAACAATTGCAACCATAGCCTGACTCCAGCGTGTGATCTGGAGGGATAATAAGTTTTGACACGCAGACTGGATGCACGTGATCATACGTCATCTATCATCTCGGTTCATTATTTAATATAATTTTATTTATTTTTTCATTTATTTAATTTTTTTTTTCATACAAATATCTGCTTCAGAAGGCTAAATATAAAGAAACATATAAACAAAAATTTGAAATAATAATAACAAACTAACAACGTAGATTGGGCCACAAGCAATTTAATAACACAGACAATATAGTAGGATGGCAGAGATATGATAAGGAAACGAGTCAAAGAACTGTAGGAAGAGCGAAGAGATTGACTTTCATATCCTCCCTCAAACACGCAAGAGGCACTGTTAAAGCGATGAAGGGATTCAATAAACGGATCGTTCGAATGGTATAGCGTTCTTCTCGACGGAATTAGTATAAATTCGCGGCTTCAGAAAGTGAGCGGGTGGGTACAGTGTAATTCTATTAAGTAATGAAGGACAGTCAATCTCATTCTGAAGCAAACCACTAATAAGCAAAGCTTAAGAAGCAGATCGATGATCGTGGGCACCATACTTCATATGGGGGAAGAGTAGCACCCGATTGCCCCAAGAGCTGCCTAACGGCAATTCAGATGAATCTGCGTTGAACGCTTTCAACCCTGTCAGTTCATACCAGACTAACTGGGTACCTAAAAATGCTCGCGTATTCTAAAGTAGGTTGGACTAAGCTACAGTAAAGGGCTTTGAGGTAATAGGGTAACGCACATCATTTTCCCATCGTAGGGTAACGCACATCATGCATCATCAATGATTCCGACCCGCAAGTGCAACGGGTGTGCTAGATCGGAGTCGGAAACAAATCCGACCCTAGAAAGTAAGGACTTCGGGTTCACCCGAATGAATAGTAGTTGTAAGAAAGCATTAGTGACTTCGACCCGTTGGTGCAGCGAGTTTGGATCAGGTCAAAGTAGGTTCAATACCCGACCCGTACTCGCTGCACCAATGGGTCGTAATCGCTTATGCTTTCTCGCATCTACTGGAATCATTGCACCTAATACTTCTATTTGCAACTTTCAGGTCGACCCGCACAACTCCGGGTTGCTTGGGATGGCTCCGACTCGGTAAGTTCTAGTTGCTCCGCCTATCACAAGTGTGTGTATGGAAGAACGTGTGTGAGTTGTCGGATCGCTGACCAAGGAGTAGGAGAATGAGATAAAAGTGAGGGATAGCAATTAAACCACACGTGCAGAGAACTAGGGAGTTAATGTTTAACGAGTCCGTTGTAGCAATAATAATTGTAAATAAACTTCAAATATAAACTTAAAACATATTTTTGTCTAAGTAATTGTGTTATTGTCAGTAAAGTTTGCCGTGTACAGTACGGGATCATTTAAAAGTTTACGCCGCACTTCTTGTAACAATAACAACTAGTTGTTTTTCGGTAGCATTTATCAAGTACGATTTTCCTCTGTAAAATTGGATACCGTGGAAAGCACTCGTCTGGACTCGTCTCATCTGGAGATTTGTCACTTATGATGATGTGGTATCACAAATGCTTCTAACATCCTTTTCGCTCTGCTATTGTACTTGACGCAAGTTTGAACGTGGCCCGTGTGGCATGAATGTAATAGACCCTCGCTGTTGTTCAACACCACTGCAACTGCCGGGACCTCATTTATCTCCCGACCTTTCGCTTTTGCACTTAAATGAAGCTGCACCCGAGGCGGCATGAATCCATGACCCCCACATTCGTTTCCTATGAACCGGAACTGTAACAGGAGCAGCATAAACAATCACCCTGTACCCGTCGATTGTGGCGAATCGGAATGGAGCCTCGCGGCTTCCCACACATCGCAGCGATGAAATTCTTGGCAATTTAGCAGAACTTACTCAGCATTGAACAGGCCAACAAAGAAGTCGTATTCTATTAACGATGGAACGTGGTAGGATGAAGAAAACTAGAAGCGCTAGTTTCGTCTTCTGCAATCTTATTTATGTTGTTTATTCCAAGCATCAGCTGACCGGCGTCGATTTTGACAGACAAATTGTAAACAAGGTTCACAAAATGGTGACCCCCTCAATCGCTCTGTCGTAACCTGTATAGAGTCTAATAACCTTGTTCACAGCCCATAGCTGTGAAATATTTCGCATTCAAAATTGTTGCAAATTTATAAATGATATATTTCAAAGTTTTCAATGCTGAAATTTTTGGATTATAATATTCCCGCTGCGCAAAGCGATCGAAAACTTCTCCAACTCAAACTGCAAAGATATTTCACAGCCCATGGCTGTGAAATATTTCGCATTCAAAATTGTTGCAAATTTATAAATGAAATATCGAAATCTTCAGCGCTGAAATTTTAGGATGGAAATATTTCTTTGATCGAAATCCAAGCGTTTTCCCTGACATTTCTGCTCGCTTTTTCGATCGCTTTTGGCGGAAAGCGATCGAAAATCCGAGCTACAAAACTGCTCGATTTTGTCGTGCGGGATTTCTTCGATCGGAATCCAAGCGTTTTCCCTGACATTTCTGCTCGCTTTCTCGATCGCTTTTTGCGGAAAGCGATCGAAAATCCGAGCTACAAAACTGCTCGATTTTGTCGTGCGGGCAGCGATTCCTGCGCTGGGTCGAGCAAGTTTAGCGCCATCTGTTGGCGAAATGGACGAACTATTTATGGCGGCGGAGCAAAAAAAAAAACGGTAAAAAAATTTAAAAATATTGGCGCCCATTTTTTCGTCCGCTTCTTCTCCCTCCCTTGCCCTGCCTTGCCTTACTTGCGCTTCAGCCCGTGCCTTCCGCCGCCAGCTGATTGGCTGTTGCGGTGTATGCGTTGATACTCATATGTGCATTGCGGTTGTGTATTGTTATTGGTGGGTGTTAGCATTTATTAATTTGTGTGTGACCTTGAGACGCTGTGGGAGAAGCTGGATTGGGATTCAAAGTGTTATCGGTGTATTGATGGTTTATTTTATTTCGTGCCGCTGCTAATGAGACCATTCGATGCCCCTGCCAGTTGAGGGTGAAGAAGCCTATTTAAAACAAGCGTAGGAGAACGTCTAACACTAATCTAATATTTTTTTAATTTGAACATGTTAGATGCTTCAACGACCTTCTAAGCATTATTTAGCACAGTGTAAAGTGGCTATAAAAAATTTTTTTAATGTGCCGAAATCTGTCTCGAGTTTTTGGGTCTCGTCACACACACACACAGCGCGGGGAAAGTGGCCGTTCACTCTATCATGTCGCGATCCCCCACCCCGCCCGGCGCTAAGGATGAGGATGCTACAGGAAAGCTGAACCAACCGTTCTACCGACAAGGTAGCCGTAATCGATCATGCGTGGAGGGGGGGAATGCGTGCTTGCGCGACTTCGGGGGTGCGTGCTCGCGAGCGCGCTTTCGTTGGTGCGTGCTGGCGTGCGTGCTTTTATCCTCGCGGGCGCGCGTACGTGCGTGTGTGTGTGCGTGCGTGCGTGCTGGAGTGCGCGCGTTCATGCATGTGTGCGCGAGCGCGCGCGCGTATGTGTGTGTGTGTGTGTGTGTGTGTGTGAGAGAGAGTTTTCGCGCGCGTATTTTTGTGTTTGTGTGTGTGCGCGTGCGTTTGGAAACCCCAAAACTATTTGATTCTGATGCGTAAATTTTCATCCGCTGCGGCTACAAAATACCACGCATTTTCGATCTCGCTACCTGAGAGACAACACAACCATTGGTATTGGCATCTTTGCGATCGGCTCTGCTGTTGGGGGTATTAAAAAGACACACGATCTAAGCAAACGTGCGTGTGATATGTTGCACATTTATTTCTAATTCAGCTAGCGGACGCAAGTGGAAACAAAACTTGAATTGAATTCATACAAAAGAGGATTCTGGATTTGTTTATTACGGTGCGCGTATGGTGCTGCACCTGTCCGTCCAGAATCTGGCGATTGACCGGCAATGCCTTGGAGTGGGTTCGGTAGGTTCATGTTTTGGTCGAGTGCATTTCGTGCATTTGTCGCACCGTAGCGGTAGATCCAGCAGCAACAAAGTCAAGACAAACTCTTACCCGGGTGTGGACAGCTATGCTAAGTTCTTTCTATTATTATTGGCGTAATAGCCAATGCGAACATGCCGCCCTTTTCAGGACTTGAGTACCACGTAGCCGGAGCCGGTGACTAACCCCTTGCTACGGCGGATGGTTCATACGCGATTAGAACCCACGACGGGCATGCAGATGTGCGGAATGATGGCGGTGCCGCGGGCCCGCTCCTATTCAGTGTGCAACTTGCATACTGCCACACTGTCTCCTGCCCGGTGCATACGCAGCAGGCAGGGGGAAGGATGCACCTCCACAATAAAAAAAAACACCGCCATGAACCAGCGGCGGATCTAACGGTAGACGGACTAGGCGGTCGCCGAAGATCTAGCCTGTAGTATGCCGTATGTCTACATGTGAACAGAGTATTAGCGACAAGAGCCGCCGGAAAGATGATCGTTGGGGCACCATGGCTGGAGAACCATTTGCCACCAACCCCCCCCCCCCACAACCCCAACACCCCCCTCTTAAACCCCCAACACCCCCAACAGAAGCTTAGGGTAACAAAGTTATGCTTAATGCTTAACATGTTCAGTTCGATGGCAGGCCCCAGGGACTGCCAGTGAACTTTCCAGGATGCCACTATCATAATCAGCTTGCGTTCTAGATGCCGGCAGAACGGAATGTTAGATTAGATTCAGCGCGTTTCACAGCAAACCGTCCAGCGTAAACTAGCGATTCCTTAGTCATTTTTATATTGCAGCAATTGAACTTATGGCGCTTTTTTGGTTTGATTTGTGAAAATGCAACTTCATCGCCGCAATGTTTGTTAACGGCATTTCTAGGCGCCACAACAGCTCGCGAGTATTGACCACACGCGAGAAAGAGATAGCGCTATGGTGGGAATAAGCACGGACGACGGCTGACAGCGATTGGCCGTCTGACGCACCAACACATCTAAACCTTCGACAGCGCGCTCAGGCGAGGGGTATGAGGCGGAGCCAGGGACGGGTAGCTCGACGAGCTGCTTGACAAATTTGCCGTTGGAGGGAAAAAGATGGCATGATAAAATTCTCAGAACGCCATGATTTCTTCCGTCGCTTTGCGCAGCGGGGGGTTTTGGTAGAAAGCGATCGAAAATCCGAGCTACAAAACTACTCGATTTTGTTGTGCGGGACATTTTGGCCCTCTTGTGGTGTCATATGCAAACAATTATCGGTTAGTTTAAATATTGGAGTGATTTTTGCCACGTTTTTATTTCCTATCAGTTTAATTAACTTGTCGTGTATTAATGTAATTGTATCATTTTATTCAAATCCAGTGCCTAACAGTATTATTCCGTATTAGTCTTAAAATATGAGGTGCATCAGGAAAAACATAAATATTAAAAATTTGTAATAAGGTGGTTAAAATATGGACGAGAGTAGTCATGAGCTCCAAGATCCTTCCAGCATCCAACATTGGATTGGCAATTATCGCTTACTATACCCATGACATTTATATTTATAAAATAATGCAACCGTCGAATGATTTCGTGGAGAATATCTTGTATCATCGGTGATCGAATTCAATAAATACTGGTTGTTTTCAGTTTTTAAAAAGTTCTCTTGCTATGACCACTTGCAAATAATTATGCGCTCCAAGAACTTCATCAGCGCCCGAATCATATTCCAAAATGTTGCTTACTTTTATTTCATCAAACGATAATATAAATTATCACTCATTTTGAAGGTATCTTATTTAATACAATTAGGACATCATTTAGTATACCTTGCTTGAGATCCAGTTTACTTGAATATCGTTGTATTGTACATGGGCCTACTATAGTAAAATGCATGTCATTTTCAAAGTACTGATACGATCTTTTTCCGAAATAGCCTATCATAAAAAAATGTCAATTTCTTCTTTAGTCCATCGAACTTTTTATTCGTTTCTCTGTAATTATATCTGTTTGATTTAAGGCTAAATTTATTTTTTTCCTTTTTTCATTTTTTGTTCATACTGGGAGGGTGACAAAACAGTTTCTTTAAATTTATTAAAACTAATTCGCTGAAGTTCGACTTGCTTTATTGAGTTTTGTAGCTCTTTGGAGACAGATTCTAATTGCTTGGATAAAAATCCATTGACGACATTTATCCAGAGTCTTATTTCGTTCTCAAGTAATTAATTTAATATATTATCACAGGTGACCGTGCAAATATGTTGCAAATAAATATTCGTATATAGTGACTATTTCTAGGATCTTTGTTTTCAAAAATATTCCGGTATATCCACAATCAATGCAATTTTCATAAACATAAAAGTTTTTTCTTTAAAAAATGTGGTACTTTCCTGGCGAATTTTTCGAGCAGCAGCTCTAACAATAAGGCAAACAAAATTAGAACGGTTGAGGTTGATATTCAACGCATCATAAATAGGTTGCAGGATTAACCCTTAGCCCTCCCATTTGACGCACATCGTAGGTACGTTATGGCAGCATCACCATAGCTTTTGATATAGGCCATTTTGATTTTAATGTAACGAAACGACATTTTAACAGGTGGGCTGATAATTGTTTGGCCTATGATAGTATATCACTTTTTTGCAGTTTTCTTTTTTTTATTCAACATACATCCCTTAAAGGGCTATGCACCGAGTATAGCGGTCTATCAATTTTTCGATACCATTTTCATAGTAATATTTGTCCTTTGCCTCAAAAAAGGCCTCAGTTTCGGCAATCACTTCTTCATCCGACGAAAATTTCTTCCCAGCGAGCATCCTTTTGAGATCTGAAAAAAGGAAATAGTCGCTGGGAGCCAGGTCTGGGGAATACGGGGGGTGGGGAAGCAATTCATAGCCTAATTCTTGAATTTTCTCCATTGTTTTCACTGATTAGTGGCACGGTGCGTTGTCTTGATGAAACAAAATTTTTTTTTCTTCAAATATGGCCGTTTTGTAGCGATTTCGTCCTTCAAACGCTCCAACAACTTGATGTAGTATTCGCTGTTAATGGTTTTTCCTTTCTCAAGGTAGTCAATGAAGATTATTCCTTGCGAATCCCAAAAATCTGACGCCATAACCATGCCAGCTGATTGTTGCGTTTTTTCCGCTTTGGAGCAGGTTCATCACGACCAGTCCACTCAGACGATTGTCTATTGGACTTTGGAGTGTAGTGGTGAAGCCATGTCTCTTCCATGATAACATACCGACGCAAAAACTCGGAATTATTTCGCTCAAACAGCTCCAAACACTGCTGCGAATAATCAACTCGTTATTGTTTTTGGTCAAATGTGAGCTCATTCGGCACTCATTTTGCACAGAGCTTTCTCATATCTAAATACTCGTGAACGATATGTCCAACACGTTCCTTGGATATCTTTAGGGTGTCAGCTATCTCGATCAACTTCACATTACGGTTACTTTTAATAATTTTGTGGATTTTTTTATACATATGTTGGAATTAGAATAATTATTTTCGAACATAAATTTGAATTGCATAAAACAAAGCGTTAGGAAACTAAGATTAGGTTATAAACTACTCGACGTTAGAAACTGCTCGATCTGCATGAACTATGAACTGCATGAATTATTATATAAAAAAAAGGACAAACGAATATACAGTTGCAAACCGACCAGCGATAAAGGTGTACACTTTCCTATTCAAATTTCCTCCAAATATCACAGCCAGCCCCTTTTCGTGAATATATTTCACAACATATTTTCGTCAGTAACCATCTCTTTTGGGCGTCCACTGTGTTCACCGTCCTCAGTGCTCATTTCACCCCGTTTAAATTTAGCATAACAATATTTTATGGTTGGTTTTGGTGGAGCAGTATCCGAAAACTCATCATCAAGCCAATTTTTGGCTTCAACTGTATTTCTTCCCTTCAAAAAGCAATACTTTATCATCACGCAAAATTCCTTCTTTTCCATGATTTATCGAAACACGAAATGTTGGCACGATATCGACCGCGTGTGATCGGACAGGGAACAGTAATGTTTACAAACATTAGGCTGACTTGACAACTCAATCAAATATCCAAAATACCCGGCACGATATCGACCGCGTGTGATCGGACAGGGAACAGTAATGTTTACAAATATTAGGCTGACTTGACAACTCAATCAAATATCCAAAATACCCGGCAGATGGCGTACAAGATTCACAAAGAGAGACAACACGATTAGATTGTGCGACAACCAGATCTCCGTAATTAGGGCCAATTCGGGAGCAGGTCAAATAGGGTCAAGTAGCACAGCTGATCGACGAACAGGGCGCCATCGCGAAACGCGGTTAGTAGCAAATATTAAGCTAGAAAGGACAGACGAATTTTTAAACTGCGCAATAAATAGAAACATACATAGCCAGTTCTAAAAACGTCTACCAAGCTATTCAAAATAAACAGTTTGCTACATCCGTAGCAACATTTAAAAATTCGTGCGAAACTTTCTAACGCAAGTTATTTCTTATAAAAGTGTTCGCGATGACCAAGCGCGGATTTGATTGTGGTGGCTGCGAGCGGCATAACACCGTGGAAGATATGGTGCCTTGCGAAAAGTGCAGAAAGTGGTACCATTACGGGTGTGTCGGCGTCACTGTGATGTTAAAATCTTGGTGCAATTTGTGTGTGATGAAGGTGGCAAAGTGCGAAGCTAAGGAGATGGGCCGTCTAAAGTCCTCTAAGGAAGCCATTGCGATGACTGGGGTGCCTGCTGAAAGCTGCGAAGGCGACAAAAGAGCCAAAAGAGCAGCACATAGCGAGGGCGAAGCCTCGGCGAATAAGCTGGCTACAGAGGAAAAAGAGCCCACAACATTCCATGCTGCAAAAAGGCCTCCTACCACAAATTTACCGACAACAGCGCAACACAAAAGGTCTAGGCAAGCGGCACTCGAAAAGCTTATGGAAGTGCAACAGCAAGAACGGGAGATGGCCATAAAAGAGTACGAGCTCAAAATGGCTAACCTCAAGCTCGAAAATTTAAAGATTCGGCTTCAGCTCGAGGAAAAAAAGGCATCAATTCGATCTGCGACCGATGCACGGATCAAGCATCAGCAGCAGCAGCAGCAGCAGCAGCAGCAGCAGCAACAGCAGCAGCAGCAGCAGCATCAGCATCAGCATCAGCATCAGCAGCATCAGCAACAGCAATAGCACAAGCAGAAAAAGTGTACAATAGCAGTGAGTGATGGTGAAATTGGTGAGCCCGCTAACGTCGAAATGGTAAATGTGAATCCTGCGACAGTAGCAGTCGTGGACACGTCAATTTTTGCCAAGTATCCTGAAATGGCGCGGCGATCGACGCAATCACATAACCTTCCGTCAGATCACGTACACTCCCTACTAAACTGCCATGTGCGACACAATACATTTCTCCATGAGACGGTCCAATCTGAAGGAATAGAATCGTTGACAAAAACTTGTGCGTCGAGATCCACGGTGCCGAGGGTACCAATCCGCGAAGTGTCCGTCACGATTTACGAGCATGGACAACAAAATACCAACACATTTGACCAAGAACCAGTGACCGTACTGAACTGCGAAGTGCGAACAGAACTGGCACGAAACGTCGGTGTAATCAGAAGGCCAGGATCACAGGAGAGCAGCTGCGCGGTAGGCGTAACGAAGGACGATTCGTTTGGGAGACGGCGGAACTTGGCAATTTCGGCGAGCGGCAACGGCACACAACACGAGTTTGCCAACACTCGTTTCACAACACAGCTAAGTTTGCCGCTTGAAGAACCGTACATCAATCCCCTAATCATTAATTTTACTCACTTTCAGGAACTGTCGATTCTGCCGTTCCTGAAAGGGGAGTCAAGGTTAATGATCGAGACACAACACACCGATTCGATGGCACCAACTGGCAACATTGGCGACCCTGTAGCTGAGCGAAGACGATCGAGAGGGACAATATATGGTTCCGGAAACCTTGAAGGGACCGAAGCTATTTTCACTACCTTCTTCAAAGGCAGATCGCAGCATAACATGTACAGCATGCAATTCGTCGATAGGGATTGTCTAGAAGAAAACAATGAGCAATTTAGAAACAAGTATACACACACACTCACCGATAACTATACAAATGAGGTTAGGTTTACACCATTCGCGTTGCGTGATAGCCCGCACGACAAAATCGAGCAGTTTTGTAGCTCGGATTTTCGATCGCTTTCCGCCAAAAGCGATCGAAAAAGCGAGCAGAAATGTCAGGGAAAACGCTTGGATTCCGATCGAAGAAATATTTCAATCCTAAAATTTCAGAGGTGAAAATTTCGAAATATTTCATTTATTAACCCAACCCGCAAAATCCGCCGTTGCTATAAAATCTACGACGTCGAGTAGACGTCGAGTGAACGTCGACAGGACGTCGAGTCTACGTCGAGTTAAATAGTTTACTCGACCAAGCGAATTTTTGAAATAGATTTCACGGCGAAAAACATCAAAATTATGGTTGGTTTTGCTGATTTTGGGTTGTTGTATAGAATAGCAGCCACAAAAAATAAATTTTATAGATGGCTAGAAAAAGATGATTCTTGCCCTCCCCCCCTTACTCCTTCCTTGCTTGTCGGTTGTGGCGATCACACCAGCTGTTCATATGCTGCTAGTGGTGGGAGTGATAACGCTTGTCTGCTGTCTTCTTTATCCGTTCTACCAGATCACAGTCGCTTTGTGTGACGTCGCTTCGCATCACCTCCTTCATTCCCCTCTTTCTCCCAGCGGCTATTGGCGAATGCTTGACCTTGTGTGAGCGCTTGGCATGGTTTTTGTTTTTTTCCTTCCCGTTTTTTTGGCTGCTGATGCATTGCGCGTTGGCTCGCGCCGTCGTTCGAATCTGGATTTGATCACCGCGCAAGTTGTCGTGTGGATGGAATCGATTTACCGATCGAGCTATTTGCCGGATCGATTGAATGCATGCTTCGTAGTGGTTTTATATTGTTTGTTGCGCTTGTGCAAAAAAAAAAGAAGAAGCAATCAAAGGACAATTATCAATGCACTAGTACGCACATGTGAAGCCAACCAATGCTTAGATAAACTTAACGGAAAGTCAAATGTTCAAATGACGAATGTTATCATTGAACACATGTTGTCTTTCCATTTATTACTCTTTTATCAATAATGCACAAACCCATCCAATCCTCCCCTACCCCTCTCCCTCCCTTCATCCCTACCAATGGGGATTACCAGTAAGGATGCATGTTGTACTGTCTTCTTGTTTATTACCGGGGTCTACTCTTCGGAAGAGAGAAAGGAACGTCTCCCCCGCCTCTTGCTCGATGCTGTAAGCGAGGAAAGCCCCGCCTCGACATGGCTGGCGCACGCATCGCTCGCTCGCGTTGCCTGGCTTGCTCCTTCTCTCGCCTTTTTTGGAGACGCATCATCGTTGCGGATGGTGCGGCGCGGTCATGTCGCTGCCTGGCGGGTGACATAGAGAGTTGAGTTCTAGACCGTCGCTGAACACGCCATTGACACAGCATGCGTAAGTGACGTTTATGCTGCATGCATTGTCGATAGCGCTGCGGCTGCGCTTGGAGATTGACTGTGGCGACCGGCCCCCGGGAGCCTCAAATGCCGGCGATGCAGCCGGACCTTTCATGCGCCAAGGTGCTCCACGCGTCCCCGCATTCTATGGATTGCTTGGTTGCTTTCGGCGGTCCCTACTTGTCGTGATACCCGAAAACTATACCACAACATACCCGTCCTGGGTTCAAGCCCCATATGGTCCAGCTCAGGACTGGCTATCCCGCTATGGGTAAATCAATTAGTAAAGTCAACTCGCATAACTTAACAACATGCTCGTCTTCGGTTCAATTCTCGTATGGGCTGACTATCCGGCTGCCGGCATGAACGCGCAGGGCGTTACGCCAAGATGAAGAAAAACAGGAGATCCGCGTCCAAGAGTTGTTGAGGCAGGTAGAAAAACAATGGTTGTTGTGTAAAATAAGAAAAAGATAAATAAACTTTATATGATCCTCCGCTCATAAGATTGATGTAGACAATACTTTTGATTTCATTTTTGATAGAAATTTCTTTTCACAGTGGTGCTGGAAGGAAGAACATTTACTTACAAAAAATGCATGTTGCTCCCTTCCTGTATGTCCTTCCCGCTCCCCCTCCAGCTCGCTTCGCTCTCGTCCCCCATTGTTTAGAGCCCATCGTCGCTCCGGAACAATCCGCGCTGCTGCACGCAATCCGCGCATTCTTCTTCTCATCTCACCTCTTCGGTGATAGTCGAACCGCTCCTTCCCGCCCCTCCTTCCGCTCTTGTTTGCCCACCATTTCCATACTCCCTTCCCTTTTCTTTCCTTTTTGATTCGTGTTGCTGTTTAATAAGGCTAGCATAGTTTAGTATACAAGGTACGGGCAGGGCGGATTAACCAGTACGCAGTGGCTGATAAAGGGTATTGGGGGCTCTAGGCGATTAGACGAGTTGAGGCCCCCTGTCAATGGTGTTCTAAGGGTGGGGGGGGGGTTTCGGCACTGCTTGCTGTAGGGATATTTAACAGTAAACGTGAAAAAAAAATTGCTGGGGGGGGGGGGGGAAGGGAGGTGTGCAAATGATTCGCCAGCCTCGGGGCCCAACGTCCATGCCTCCGGGGGCCCTTGTCGCTAGTACTCTGTGCATAGGCATACTATAGACTAGCGAACTACGGAGCCCCTAAACCGGCGGGGCCCCAGGCGACCGTCTAGTCCGCCTTCCGTTAGATTCGCCACTGCCAATACGCAAATAAAGCGGCCGTGTGGGGCCCCCGCTCAAAAGTAAAATCGACTCGCTCGACACATTCGTGTCACTGCTTAGGCCTGTACACCTGTTAATCCGACACTGGGTGCGGATCGTCCTACCGGGCGGGAACCATCCGTAAATGATCCGGATCATTTGGGCCGACTCGAGCTCGTTGCTCCCACGGGACGGGATGGTGGCTGGCGAACTACATACTGCACTCGCTGACATACCAGCGCTCCGTGGAGCCACGTGATCGACTGCAGTCCGTGGTCGAAAAGACCCCACAGCTCCCTGCCATCTTCCTGATCTCTTTGTTGTACAGGTGATCTTGCATCCCTTACGAGCCGAGGCTTAGCGCAGCAATTCAAGCCACATCCTCCCGTACAAAGTTTCTTCTTCTTTGAAGTAACGACCAATACTGTGGACCGGGCTGTAACGGCTTCTTCTTTACCTTACTAAAACCACGTTATCGGATAGTCAGTTCTTCATACCTGAGGAATGGTCCGGATGAGAATCGAACGCGTATGGCCTCGTAGGAAACGGTTTAATCACATCATGCGTTCAATGAGTCTGTGTGCATGTCAAATAGAGCAGCAGAATGACGTTTAAATCGCATTCTGCCGTTTAGTTTAAAGGGTTTACAATATGCGGCATTTAATTGTTGCCCGTCCGTGTAAAATGTACCAAATCTACACACAACATCATACATGTGCTTTAGGTTCTTTTTAATTCAGGACTAAAGCCAGGGCTGTGTTGCTAAATTGTGTTGTTGTGCTAGTCACAAAACGTTTTCCGTACAGTGTGGCACATAAAGTGCACGAATTTGTGCAGCATTGAGTGTGCCACAGCCATTGCTGCTAACAATTTACCTTTAACTAACTAACGGATCAGGAGGATGATGATCGTTCGCGGCCAATGCCACACATGGGAATAACAAGGAGAAAGAAAACTCCCTCACTTGCGAGAAAGAGCAGCAACAACCACAGCTTTGCGCCTATAACATGGTGAGAATGGGACGGGACACCATCGTCTGTGAGCAAGAGCGAAACAGAAAGCAGAACCATAATCTTCCCATCCATAATCAGCCACCATAATTTGTGTGTGTGTGTTCGCCCCATACAAATGGCATAATTTTTATTTTCGCTTGGTCGAGAATCGCGGCGAAAATGAGCTTTTGCGGGTTGGGAATGAGCTTTTGCGGGTTGGGAATTTGCAACAATTTTGAATGCGAAATATTTCACAGCCATAGGCTGTGAAATATGTTTGCAGTTTGAGTTGGAGAAGTTTTCGATCGCTTTGCGCAGCGGGAGGGATACAGGCCAACTATATTTACGTTTCAGCGCCCCTCTCGAAAACGGTAGAGTAAATAATCCTAAATTCGCAATATTATTAGAGAATCGGCTACAGTTGATTGAAGGCTTGATAGTAGGGAAGCGCAGACGCGACCGTCTCAAAGGTGCTGTACGGAAAGCTCGCCGGGCGATCGAGGTAGGAAACAGTAGTGCGCGCTGCAACCGGCGAATAATCAAGCAATTTTCGGTAAAACCTTTATGCAACACTTGTGTCTGGGAATCGGAAGTAGGTAATATCGTGCAGATTTTAAGCAAATCCTGCTTCACTAAGGATTTACGGGGTGGAGTGTTGGCACGATATCGACCGCGTGTGATCGGACAGGGAACAGTAATGTTTACAAACATTAGGCTGACTTGACAACTCAATCAAATATCCAAAATACCCGGCAGATGGCGTACAAGATTCACAAAGAGAGACAACACGATTAGATTGTGCGACAACCAGATCTCCGTAATTAGGGCCAATTCGGGAGCAGGTCAAATAGGGTCAAGTAGCACAGCTGATCGACGAACAGGGCGCCATCGCGAAACGCGGTTAGTAGCAAATATTAAGCTAGAAAGGACAGACGAATTTTTAAACTGCGCAATAAATAGAAACATACATAGCCAGTTCTAAAAACGTCTACCAAGCTATTCAAAATAAACAGTTTGCTACATCCGTAGCAACACGAAACTTACGTCACACAAAATGCTCTAGCTCACTAGGTTACTGTCCGAATGGTGTCAAATTTTGACAGAACTCGTTTCAAGGTTGGTACAAACTAAAAAAATGGATTTAAATTTATCAGCACCATCTATATGTCAGGCCAAACATTTATCAGCCGACCTGTTAGAGCGCGATTAAGATTTAAGTAACATTTAGTTGGTACTTATTGTTATTACTAAAGCTTGTGTAAACATTATTTGGTGGAATCGCCACACAAAAAAAACATTAAATATATTAAATAGCTTCCAAGGGCTTTTGCCGGTCAATGGCTACCGGAACTTTGGAAACTTTCCTCTTCTTTATCGGGACATTACCGTCCTCTTGCAGCAATCCTCGGGATTTTGTCAAATCTGGAGGCGCCGATCGTATATGGCGTATAAAATTCCCCGTCTGATATTTTCCATTTTGTTGCCTATATTTACAACCATTTATTTCGTCGATGGTACAAACAAAATGTTCATTTTTGAAAGCCAGATAACATTCTGTTAGAATTTCGCGGAGTTTCCGCTTTTCTCCTGATTTGAGATTTGATACCACCTTTTCTCACACTATTGAACGATTGGATACAATTGGATATGACAGAATCTGAAAGAATGGAGGCAAAACAATATTTCTTTGAAAGGTCGGGAATATCAGACGTGGTGATGTGTGTAGATGGGACCCACATATGGATTGCAAACATTTTAGAGATCTACATAGTTCTGGAATAACTGACAAGTTGTTTGGTATGTACAAATGTATACCAAACATTTGTTTTACTAACGATAGTTTGTTTATTTTTCATCATAGGAGATGCATGATATCCTTGGAGCAGATGGACGTCTCAATTATTTGCCAAAAAAGTGCACAAATATTATAAACATATGTTGTGCACTACACAACATATGTATAGAAAACAACATTGGTTGGCAGCAGAATCTTGATGAAATGTTTTTGTTTAGAAACGATTAAATTAAAAACAATATAATAAAAAACATTAATCCCAGCATAAATATTGTAATGTTTTCATATGTTATCGTAAAGGAGTTTCATTTTCATTCTCAGCATTTCTTTTGTAAATTAAAAAAAGATGTATTTACATTAACATTGCAATATTTGTAGTTATATCTAATTGGGTTTATTTTTTAAAATGGCAAGTCGTTCATAACTTATTTCTATCTGCTTGTTCGCTTTTGCAGATTTTAATTCTAATTTCTTATTAGCTATTTTCATCATAAACTCTAATTTCTTATTTGCTACTTCGCGTTTTGGGGCCAACAGCTGTTGATTTAAAGCTAACTTCTTATTCGCGATTTCTCTTTTAAAACTAAGCTTTTCTTTTTGAAGAGCCAGTTCTTCTGTTCTAATCTCTAGTTCCTTCACTTTGAGATCAAACATGTTCTGCTGCATTTGATTGTACTTTGCAATCTCTAGCAATTTCAATTGTGACAGTGTTTTCTTTCTCGCAGGATTAGGGAAGGAATCTAGCTCTTGATCGTCTTGGTGCTCTTCATTTGCTACGCTGTTTTCACCACATAGCATATCATCAATTAGTGGCGGCAAAAAGCTACCACTTGATAGAACAGGTCGTTCTTCATTTTCTGTTGTTATTGTTGTTGTTGTTGGTGATGATGATGACAATGATGATGATGTTGATGATGATGATGAAACACCCATCACAAGACCTTGCGTCCCTGTGGTGCACATAGGCATGTCTAGCAAATCTATAACATGCTGCTCTAAAGCAGAAAAAGTATGAAGATTGCAAGGCTCCCCTCCTGTCGCTCGATATTCTTGATGGTAAAAAGATGTTTTTTTTTTTAATTATGACCTGTAATCATACCAGACCTGTAATTGAATTTAAGACTATTAGTTTTCTAGTCACATGCAAAAAATAAATAAATTACCTTCTTCCATCCTGAGCTATCCTTGGTTGATGGACCTAATGAATTCAATTCCTTCGACACTAATTCCCAAAATGTTGCGCCCCTTTTTGACAAATCCTTGAACACGTCAGTATTCGACTCTATTAAAGCAACAAGTCGTTCAAACTGCTGCTTGATTGTTGTTTTACGTTTGTTCTAGAAGGTCTTAAAATGTGTAATAGTTAGTTGGTTTACAAATAATTTGTTGTACAATAATACTTACAGCTATTTTTTCACAGGATCAAAATCACACACTGTTCAATGAAAAACGTTTTCTTCCTTCGGTGTTTTAATAGCAAATGCCGAGAGATGCAAAATCTGATCCGTGATTGATGCCAAAGTGTATGAATATCAGGTGGTCTCATAGCCTGTTTTTTATAGCAAAAGTTGAACGTCAAAGTTTGACAGGACGGGTGAAAACATATCTCACACACACACACCCACATCACGTATTGATGAAAATTGGAAATCTCATTTTATTTTGTTGAAAGTAAGATGATTTAGAATTGAAAAAGTAAATTAGGAAAAGAAGAGTACCGATATTAATGAAAACAGTGTGTTTGTGGTGATTATTAAGGGAGTGCAATCATTATTGTCTTCACATAACCGTTGTTATGTGTTTCTCATACTTGCTGTTATTTTCTATTTTTCCCTTTGTATAGGTAGATACGTTGGTCGTTGGCCGTTTTCTCTGAGAAGCGAAAAGCTAACGAATATCCATTATCGAGCTGTGAAGACAAGCGAATATTTTGGAACATTTATCAACACAAAAAAAAAAATATATATATATATATATATATATATATATATATATATATATATATATATATATATATATATATATATATATATATATATATATATATATATATATATATATATATATATATATATATATATAACTCATCTTTACGCCATGGAACATCGAATATTTTATTTTTGACGGAGACACATAAAGAAGTAAAGAGAAATTGTGTGGAAATTCTTAGCGGTCACGGGACAGTAGACCTTTCTGAAGTTTTTAGCGGAAAGGTTTTTTGAGAAATTTTGAACCAGAAAAAAATCATTACTTAGTTTTAAAATTGTTCATGATTCATAGATTAGCTACGAATTAATTGTGTTTATAAAAAAGTTCTAAGTTTTTAAATTAAATAATATTGCGTTATATAACGTTGATGTCAGTCATTACTTATTAACCGCTACAATCATAACCGCTATGATTGTTTGGGCTATTGCGGAAGTGTCTAAAAGTATTTAGGATATCGCGCCATCGTCTCCCAAGTCGTTGTGTTGTCGTTGTACATCAGTATAATTTTATTAAAGTAAAACAACAATACATATTAAATTTCAAAATTATTCTTTAATTGACTATTTTTTTCATTTTTTTAGCTGCTTTATGCTCTTTTGGCCCCTTTCGCTTACATCTCAATAGCTTTTCATTTGCGGCTTTAAGATTCGTGTGTTTAATTCTTAATTTTACACGTAGCATCATAAAGCATTTAATCATGTCTACGGGTAAACTCGGTATTTTTTTTAATTGTATTTACACCCGTTTTTACTATCCCTGGCTTTTTGTCCAGAGTACCATCGGGATGCAGCTTTTGGAAGATTTTTTCCATTTTGGATCCCAATTTCAAAAAAGAATGAGATGGAACAAACAATCCTCCCGTGGATAAGTGCTTCACAAATGATGGTGGTTTGCTGTAGTTATGATCGCTGGTTATTTTAAATGAATATGTTCCTTGATCAATGTGCGGGTGTTTTTTGTGAAATCTTTTTCCTAAGTACCCCATAATATATTCAAATCCATCACTATCTTGTTCTGGTAGATCTGGAATGGTGGAACTGATGGTACTAAGGATTTCACTTTCATCATCCATTTCATGTGCATTTAATGCATTGTCTGGTAAATCTGGAATTACGTCTGCTTCAGTAAATAGAGTTATAGACATAAAATCTTGATTTTGTTCAGACAAACAATCTTCGTTTGCATTTTCATGCTGCTCCATTAAGCAGATATTTTCCCCTAATCACGTGTTTCGGTTTGTCTCCAGATTGGTTTGATTAATAAGTATCGTTGGAGATTTTCCGATAACTATCATTCTAATTCTATGCAGACAACTCAATGGTAATGGGTGATCGTACACCCCACCTTTTTGTCGCAATTGGGAAAAAAAGTTTTCTAATATATCTTGATTCAACTGTCAAATAAAAAAAGGTTTAAAAAATCAGTTATACAAATCATAATGGATATTTAGTTCAAAACTACCTTATGCGTTGAAATAAAATCTACTTGATGTTTTTTTCTGCATATCTTTATACAGCATTTTAAGAGAAGTAATGTGCATCAGAATCGATTTCTGAAAGGTCTGCATGCTTGTTTTGTTTAAGGCAGTCATGTTAGATATAAGTTCGTACATTTTATCTAACGACTTTTCTTGTTCTTCTTTCCCCGTGTACGATCTTTTGTACGCTATTTTAACCCAAGGAGAATAAGAGTTTGATATGCTAAACCAGCAGTCTATTGTTTCAATAAATTCTGCCAAAGTCTGAGAAGCATCATCACTTTGATATCGCCTCAAAGCAGTGGCTGTAGTATGTGAAAGTAATTGGACCGCTCGTCGCACGTTTTGCCGTTCTTGTGGTGACATTGTTAAATGATTTTCATTTAATTTAAATAATGGTGTAATTTCAGCATCCTTGCGTTCTTCAACTAGTTTTCGTAATGGGTTTGCCGTTATTATGCTTCCTTTATAATCAAATCCTGTATCAATTAGCCAATTTCGTAGTAATTTAATCAAATGTGGTGCGTCGGGAAATACATAAACATTTTTGTTGGTAACCGGATGATTGAAGTATGGTTTGGTTATATCGTGAGCTCCCAAATCTCTCCAACATGAAATATTTGTTTGACAATTGTCGCTGATAATTGCAACCACGTTTATCATGCGTTCACTTAATTTTTTAATTAAGGATAAAATGATGTCTTTCGTCATCTTTTGGTCAAAACCAATAAAAATAGGTTGCTTCCATTCGTTAAAAATACCTCGGGCCATGACAACCTGAAGATAGTTATGAGGACCTAATACTTCATCGGCACCAACATCGTATTCTAATATATGTGTCACCTTCATTTCATCGAAACTAATAACGCATTCACGATCTCTAGGAATTAATGTTTTCGCGTAAGATTCCATCAAATTCAAAACATCTTCAAGAATTCCTTGCTTGATATTAATTGATTTTATATACCGTTGAATGGTTGCTCTTGCCGGAAGGGGGAAATGCATGTCGTCTGTCATATACATGTAAGGCCTTTTCCCAAACTACCGTAACGTTAAAGCAGCTCCTAACTCATTTTTTGTCCACCTTACTCGCTTTTTGCGTTTCAGGATCAAATCGATTTGATTTCCAGAAAGTGTCTTACTAAATTTTTTTTTCATCAACGGTACTATTTCATGATGTTGGATCAAGGTTATTAGACTGTATACAGGTTACGGCAAAACCCCGTTTTGACACATCTTCAATAAAAAAATGAATTAAAATTTTGACAGACAAATTGGACAGTTTGTTTACCTACAAATTGCAATCCTTCCGAACATACAGCTTTCGCAATTTATGAGTGCTTAAATACTACCGTTTTTCTGCGTTTCAATTTTCGCAGAAGGGATTCCCAGAAGGGAAAGAAACCAAACAAAAATGGATAGCCTTTTGCCAAAGGGAAATATCGTGGATACCTTCCTCAAGTAATGTGGTGTGTTCGCAACATTTCTTGCCATCTGATTACCAATTGAGCAGCTCGCACAATACCAAGCGTGGGGCTAATTGGCTAAACCCTGAAGGTGAGACGTTATTAAACCAAACGATGTTGTTTCTTTATACCGATATAAACTCTATTTTAGCTGTCCCATCTATCCTGTTACCACAAGACACTGGTTTGAATTTGTCGCAGTTAAATGAACATCAGCAGAATAATAACAATGATGAATCTTCCCGGGCGGATCTGCAAGGTGGTATGTTATTGAATTGGCGATGTTTATTTGATCCATTCTAAAATTTATGAATATGATTTCAGCCACTTCATCTCATCTCTTGCCGGACGAAAATGATTTAAGATTGATTGGAAAAGATAACGTTTGCAAGAAATGTAAGGGATTACAACAAAAAATATTTAATTTAGAAGCAAAACTTAATGAATTAAGGCCGGGCTACATTGATCGTACTCTCTGGTGTAATTTTGATTTTCACTAGCGCATCTGGCGGCGGCTGACCGAAGCATTTTGCCAAACAATTTGGGACTGCTCCAGAAAATACGTTATTTTTCCTTGGTTTTTACTTCAACTGGATTGAAAAAGCTTTGTAATTGATAGATAAATATGTTGTGCAAGTATTCCAGTCGTTTTCGCATCGAAAAACGGTTAAAAAACTACTTAAATTTGAGATCCTGCACGACCCTTCCCCCGACGACCAAAAAAAGCTTCCACCAGCCGCCGCCAGATGCGCTAGTGAAAATCAAAATTACGCGTGCGAGTACGATCAATGTAGCCCGGCCTTTAGAAGAGCGCAACAAGCAACTGGTCACTATAAATAACAAATTAAGTGATACACTGAAGGAAGTAAACGAAAAAGAAAAGGAACATCTGAAAAAGCTAGAAGAACTTGATAAAGCTACAAAAAAAATTAAAGAAGAATGGCCACGCGTTAATTTTGTGCAGAACATGAAAGATTCGCTTAAGGGTTCGCTATCATCAAATCAAATTGATCTTATTTTAGGAATTAAGAAGACTGTTCGATGGACTAAAGAAGATCTTTCCTTAGCATTTACTCTTAGATATTTTAGTCAAAGGGCATACCGTTACATAGGCGATGATATGAAGATACCAGTACCGGTACCAATAACTTTACAACGATATTCTTCCAAGATTGATCTAAAACAAGGCATTCTGGAAGATATATTGAAATTCATTGGATCATATTCACAAACATTAAAGCCTATGGATCGAGAATGTGTTTTATCGTTCGACGAGATGAAGGTGTCTCGAGTATTAGAATACGATCCATCGGCAGATGAAATAGTGGGCACATTTAATTATCTGCAAGTAGTCATGCTGCGAGGATTGTTTAAACAATGGAAACAGCCGATATTTATCGGCTTTGATACCAAAATGACAAAGGATATCATTATCGAAATAATTTCACGATTGAGCGAAAAAGATATAAATGTAGTCGCTATCATCAGTGATAATTGCCAAACAAACATTGGATGCTGGAAGGAGCTAGGCGCGCGGGATGACGTAGAAAAGCCGTATTTTCCACATCCAAAAACTAATAAGAATGTGTATGTGATCCCTGATACACCTCATTTGCTGAAGTTGTTAAGGAATTGGCTCTCTATTTCATCTGCCGATGGATCGTATTCTAATACTCGAGACACCTTCATCTCGTCGAACGATAAAACACATTCTCGATCCATAGGCTTTAATGTTTGTGAATATGATCCAATGAATTTCAATAATTCTTCCAGAATGCCTTGTTTTAGATCAATCTTGGAAGAATATCGTTGTAAAGTTCTTGGTACCGGTACTGGTATCTTCATATCATCGCCTATGACTCCTTTATTTAAACTCACAACATCCCTTATAGACATGACTCCCCAAGAACGACAAAATGTTCGAAGGGCAGCAGAGTCATTGTCTCGTACAACCGCTGTAGCTCTCCGTACATATTTTCCGGACGATGATAATGCTAAAATTTTGGCTAATTTTATAGAGAAGGTGGATGTGTGGTTTAGCATATCTAATTCGTACACACCTTTCGCCAAATTGGATTTTAAAAAATCATATACTGCTAGCGACGACCAAGTTAGTGCTTTAACAGATATGTATGACATAATATCAAACATGACTATCCCAGGTAAAAATGGTTTACAAATTTTTCAACGTTCTATAATGATGCAGATTAAGTCACTGCAAATGGTGTTTGCAGATATGAAGTTAAAACACGATGCCAAATTCATCTGTACCCATAAGGTAAGCAACATGATAGTTCAATTGCAATTAATTCATTGAACATTCAATACCATATGACTATACAGGAAAATCTCAGCTAGAGCTGGTGAATTCATTGTTACAAAATTAATTATTTTAACTAATACATTAATTGTTGTGTTTCTTTTTCTTCTTTTTTCATTTTACAGTTAAACCAAGACGTATTAGACAATTTTTTCTCTCAGCTTAGGCAAATTGGTGGTGTATATGACCATCCCTCACCTCTAAGTTGCATTTATCGAATTCGTCTTATGATTTTGGGGAAAACACCAACCATTTTGCACAATCAAACAACTACTGTTGAGGCTGCAAATTGTGAGCAAGATGAATTCATTACAACAACTGAGAGCAATGTTGCTGGTGCTAGGAGTAATGATGTTTTCATCTCAGCTTCTATGTTTGAAAAGGCCGAAATCACTCCCGAATTACCGGATGTCAAGGCAATGGAAGAAGCAAACAATTTCGTATCACAAGATGTAAGTTCACTTAGTTCCGTTAGTGATACAAGCATTGAACTACCTCACCAAGAAGCTGATGGATTGTCTTACATACTTGGATATCTTGCAAAGAAGCATCACTCTCAGTTTTCCCATCTTAAACTGGGAGAACACACATTTAAGACTAGGATTGACCATAATTATTGCCAACCTCCTACATTTGTACACCATTTGTCCTGTGGTGGACTGATTGAACCGTCGGATAAATTTTTGAATTTAGAGAAAAAAATGGAAAAAAATATTCTTGAAAATGAATCCAGACGGAGGATTATTAAAAGGAGAACGAATCGTAGATCGAATCACAAACAAGATTAAGAGACATCTAACAGAACTTCCGGTTGAGATAATTCGTTCTTTTGCAAAACAGCGTGTAATTGTTCGTATGCGCTATTTGAACTTAAAAGCAACAGCTGAGCTGCTAAACAAAATGAAACATAAGAAAAGAAAATTCGTGACAGAAAATACAAAAGCTGCCAAAAAGATGAAAAAAATTATTAATTAAAGTTTTAGGTAATGTAAGAGGTAGCATATAGCACTCATTAATAACGATTAAGCATATATATAATACATAGGACTTTATTATAGGAATAAAAATGACAATGTGATAAAAATTTCATACTCCTCTAAATTTAAGTTTTCATTGTATTGTAGTATTAAGAAGAGATTATTAAATGGATTGTTAAATAGAAAATAAAAAATTACAATTTGTGCAAAATATAGAGTAATTTGACAGTAGAGATTCGTTGTACAATGTAATCACTCGGACCACATCATTTTTAGTTGTTATCTTCCGTCAATAACACCAACCTTGATATAGAATGTTAATACGATGAATCAACAAAAACACCCTGACTAGCCATTGCTGTGTGACAGTACTTTCCAAACTACAGGCCGCATGCGGTCCCGAGTGCCTATAATGTGCCCCACGATGATTTGGCAATTTTTCATCCAAGAGATTGATCATTGTTCATATAGCAGAGCGGCCTACCAAACAGAAACATCAAAAGAAAAATGTTGAAAGTTCTACTAAATATATGAACGGTTAAGAGCCGCAATCTCAAAAATAAAGAGCTGCATGCGAGCCGCACTTTGCCGTTCGCTGGTCTACAAGTTACAAAGCATTTATAGTACATCGTTGCTTTCGAAAACATATTGGTGTAATTTATCATTATCTGTATCATGAAAATAGAATGCAACTATAATTAAATTAAAGAAAACGTTATTGATGTGTTCTATTCCCACACGACACCTTTTCAACGATAGTCGCTACCGAAATTTTGTATAAAGCGTAACCACATGTTTTTTTTATATGAAGTTTCCCTGAAGAAACGTCGTTCGACCGGTGCATCCTAGAGATTAATCATGGGTTAGGTGTTGTTGAATTCAAGCTTAGGGTGTTGAAGCAAAGAATTAATCTGTATGAAGGAAGGTGAAGGATGTAGCTTGTGGGCTGGATGCAGTACGGTCAATGGGATATTCTCGAGGTGTAGGCTTGCAGTATAAATTGGCTGGGGATTGTTTTTAAAAAGAACTGCTGTCCCACCGAGCAGGTGCTTGTAAGATGACTCTGATTTATCGTTGTCTGGCTAATGTAGGTTGTCCGGCATTGGTCACATAACACAGTGAGCTCGATGGTTCATGGATCAACTAGTCAATCTGTCGGATGATGGATGCAGACGAGAGGTAGGAGGCAGTCATGAATCGACGTTAGGTGCTAATGGAGCAGGACGTGCTCAGCAGTGATTGGAGATAAAACAAAGAGAGGGTGAAATTATAAAACTTTACCACAGTATGAGTAGTATTGATGGTTTGAAAGCAACATACAACTTGCATTATGCCTTAATTCTCCTATACACCTGATTGTGCTCTGCGATGTTCGATGTCGATGGACCTTGCAGAATAGGTCAACAATTTGGGGATGTTTTTCACTTGGAATCAGCTCACTCACTAGAATTACCTGGAGTCTTTCAGCTGCAGAAAAAAAATCGAGAAATTTATTATGCTTACTACATTTGTTTCGTATTTTAAATTCTAATCTTCGTCATTCGTGAACAGCATAAGCTGATCAAAACAAAGCCGGCGTGATTTGACAGACAAATTGTAAACAATATAACCAACATGGTTCCAGCAAAAACGAAGTGTCTTAACCTCAGTAGAATATATAATAACCTTGATGTTGGTTAGTAGTTTGTTCAAGCACTCTTATCCTATTTTTCAAAACGGTATTTCTAAGTTTCAGTTTTTTGTTCTGTTATAATAGTATTTTTTTCTGTTTTAATAAGAATTAATTGTCCTTTCTTAGTTTTCTTCAGAAATCAATCTCTTCGGTCAGTGTTGCTATCACAGCTTCAAGATTCTGAATTTTTTCTTGATCACTAATTAAAACACTTGCTTCATGATCGACAAAATCTGAAGCACTTTTGCTATCGTTTCTTTCATACAGCTCGTTGATTCGTTGATGTTCATCTACTCTGTCTATTTGCTCCTGTTCAGGAATAGTATGAGGATTTCTACAAACTAAAGGCCGGGCTACATTGATCGTACTCGCAAGCGTAATTTCGATTTTCACTAGCACATCTGGCGGCGACTGGTGGAAGCTATTTTTGGTCATCCAGGGAATGGTCATGCCGGATCACAAAATTAAGTAGTTTTTCCATCGTTTTCCATTGCAAAAATTGATGCAATGCGTGCAAAACATGTGTATCTGCGTTTTACAAAACTTTTCTCCTCCGTTTTTAGTAAAAAAATGGAAAAATAACGTATTTTCTGAAGCGGCTCCAAATTGTTTGGCAAAATGCTTCGGGTAGCCGCCGCCAGATGCGCTAGTGAAAATCGAAATTACGCTTGCGAGTACGATCAATGTAGCCCGGCCTTAAGGATGGAATTGCTGTAATTTACATTAAATTAGCAATAAGTTACAAAATTAACAAAAAAAAGGTAAAAGTAGTTGGGCTAATCGATTTTACCATTTGGAGTCAAGATTCTCAATGGTTGTCTGTTTTTCAAAATAGGTGATTTGGCCATTTGATAATTTTCGATGGTAAAATGGCATGAACAAATTACATCATTATCCTTTGTATTGGCAGGACAGTCCACTGTGCGGTGTGAACCCCTTCGGCTAGCAGTGCGTCCACCTGCATTTCTATACGCACCTCGACACCGACGCACCTGACAGCTGCCGGATGCCGGGGGCACATGGGAAGAATGAGTATTGTACAAGAGACGCATGAGATAAGGTAGTGAAATAAAGTAACAAGAAAACGTAACAGTGGCGACGAGGCGGTAGAAGTTTGCAAAAACCAGCGAAAATTTTCCCGTGACCGTGTGTTATCATCGACAATGGAAGGTGCTCAAGATAACAATTCTGAAGCAGGCGGAGGAGAGTCATCAAAGAATGTGTCGGAAGCGATACTGAAAATTCTCGCCAACCAGCAGAGCCTCATGTCTTCTATGGCACAACAGCTTCAATTGACGAATCAATCCATACAAAAGTTCACACATGTGGAGGTTGTACTTGACTCATTATCAAGTAATATGTCAGAGTTTTTCTACGACAAAGAAAACGGATACACTTTCGACGCCTGGTATTCCCGTTACAGCGAACTTTTCGATCGGGATGCTTGTTTGGCTACCAGAATAAACGGTAGACCATTTTATATTTTGAGATTGCCAAGATTTATTTAACTTTGTCGAGTGGTTTACAAAATTGGATGTGTCTTTGAGAAGAGAATAAAGGGAAAAGAGATCGCGTATAGTGTTCGCTGGGTTTTTATAAAAGATGAGGCGGAAGTGTATTGCGCGGCCTCGTGGCTTATGTCACGTTGACGTCTTCGGTTAATCCGTGCGCGGTGTATGTCAGGCTGACGTTTCCTGGATTAACCGTGTGCGGTGTGTACAACCGGAGGCCAGCTCCGAACAGTGGTAGGGCCACACCGTGGTCGCCACAGTACTCCCCCATCAGACTGGTGTTACCGGAAACGAAGCGGGATAACGCGACGCTGTGAACGAGTGACACCGGTCGAGAAATCGTTCGGAGATGACGATGTATCAGGTGGTGGCGGCGTTGGCTGCGACACAGGTGTCGGCTCTTGTAGCGAATAGCAGGGCTTCAGGCGGTCGATGGAGATGTTGGTCGATCTACCGTTAATTTGGATCTGGAACGACTTACCGGAACGCTGTAACACCTCGTAGGGGTATGGTGGCGTAAGGGCGGGGCGTACGGTGTCGTTGCGGACGAATTCTCTGGTGTCTCGGCGAATGTTCAACCAGATGAATCTCTCGGTCATCAGTCGAATAGTGGTTCTCGCGCTGGGATGGCTCATGCTGTGGACGGCACGAAGTAGTTGTTGTCGGAAAGGTCTCGTGACGTACGGGCGGATTATGCCGGTAGGACAGTCGCAAAACAGTGTCTTGCTGCTGCCAGGAATTGGGACGCGTTGAAGGACCAGGTCCGTCCTGATTTTACCGCTGAGGATGTCAGTCAGTTCGGGATCGCGGGACTGGTCTTCGGCCAATTCGTTGAAGTCGATAGTCGAAGAGGACTGGATTGTTTCGATACGGGACAGTAGGTCGGCGGTGACGTTCTCCTGATCTTCCACGTGACGGATGTCGGTGGTGAACTGTCCGATGAAGTCGAGGTGTCGTGCTTGCCTTGGAGATGCTTTGTCCAGCGACTGTTGGAACGCATAAACCAGTGGTTTATGATCCGTATAGATGTGGAACGAGCGTCCTTACAGGTGGTGACGAAAGTGTCGAACTGCGAGGTACTCCATCGTAGGTGCTGCTGCAGCCGCGTCGTTAACATCAGCCGGTCTCATCTCAGCCGCCTCTGGGACGAGCGGTAATGCTAGGGAAGCGCGCTGCAGGTCGGGGCTGTGTTGCATCATCTTTTACGCCACGTGTAGAATAGTGGTTTCGCTGCACGGTGCTTTGAAAACCCGAAATGCCGCTGTTGGGTTCCGAAGACAATGGCGCTGTCTGGTCGTACAAAATGGCGCGCTGAACTGATTGACACAAAATGGTGCGCTGTACCGACACGAATAAAATGGCGTCGCTGTGTCGGAAAATGGTGTGTCGCGAATGACGATGTCACTAGCACTGGCCGGATTGACCGGATTGAAAAGTGAGGTTACTCCCATATAACCAAGATACCGAAAACGCCACCAATTTCTCGTACTAAAAATCCAGTTCCATCAAACAAAGCCAAAAAACTGTCAGTTTGGTGGGTTAAGCCACACGGCCACAGAAGCAGCCACTTCAATGTTGTTGAAGTCAGTTTTTTATGAACGGATAATTTATTCGCTCAACGTGTTTCACCTCTGTTAAAATGTGATTTAATTAAGCATAGGAAGCAAGTAAACGTATGTGTTTAAGTTGGTTTGTTGTGGAACATCCATGTGTAATATGTGTATCTGTGTGTTTGTTTACTTGCGAGTGGACTCTTTCATTTCGCTGGTCAGTGCATAGTTTATAGACTAATAATATTGCTAAAGTTGAAGTGCAGTGATGTAAGTGAATGAATGCAATCAATCGAAGAGTTAAAATCCTGTTCAGCATATTGACCTTAGCCAACCCTTGACCAAACTTTTCTTCAAAGCATTTTTGGAAAAGGTGGGTTAAGGGTGGGCAAGATAAATACATCGGATTGGAACTGGCAGCTCCGATTGTTCTAACATTTGGTGGGTTAACGACTGAATCGACCACCACAAACCCACGTGGATTTGAAGTGGTTTTACAGTGGGTTAAGGACGATTTGGTTATTTGGGCTTTTACGCAAACTGAGCCCACAAGATCACGAGCGGTACAATAGTTTCATATTGCCAAAACTAGCTCGCGAATTCACATTTAAACAAACAGTGGAAAAGCTAAAATCCCTGTTTGGCGCTACCATCTCTACGTTTCGCCGCAGATACAATTGTCTTCAAATGACAAAAGATGACGTAGATGATTATCTTTCATATTCCTGTAAAGTGAACAAATCCTGAGTTGATTTTAAACTTTCCGAGTTAACTGAGGAACAGTTTAAATGTTTGATCTACGTATGTGGACTTAAGTCAAGCAGCGATGCAGAGATTCGTATGAGGCTGATCAACAAACTGAACGAAGCACAGGACATCACGCTCCAACAAATCGTCGAACAGTGCAACAGTCTCGTTAACCTCAAACAGGACACTGTGCTTGTAGAGCAACCATCGTCAGTGCAGTACGTTGCTAACAAAGGTTCAGCACAGAAACAACGTCATCCCAGCGGAGGAAACAAACATCAGGATCATCCTCGTACTCCTTGCTGGTCTTGCGGTGCAATGCACTTCCACAAAGATTGTCCGAGTCGAAACCACAAATGCAAAGATTGTGGTAAAATTGGACATTCCGAGGGATACTGCGCCTGTTTCACATCAATGGCGACCACCAGTGCTCCAGCGCAGAAGGCACCGTGGAAGAAGCAGTACAAGCGGAAGCAACATCAGGGACAGACATCGAAAATAGTGACAGTCAACCATGTCACGCAAAGAAGGAAGTTCGTCTCCGTTCATCTCAACAACATTCCCCATCGACTGCAAATTGACACGGGATCGGACATCACCATCATCTCACATCAGGCATGGAAGCGTATCGGTTCTCCGGCAGTCAAACCAGCCACTTGCAATGCTAGGACAGCGTCGGGCGATCCGTTGCAATTAGCGGCGGAGCTGGAGTGCAGCATCACCATCAATAACGTTACGATACAGGGTAAGTGTTTTGTAACTGATCCGAATGTCAATCTTAACATTTTAGGGATTGATATGATGGACCTTTTTGGACTGTGGAACGAGCCTATCACAGCGTTCTGCAACCAGATCTGCACCACGAAGACGACAAACATAGCAGAACTACGGTCTCGTTATCCAGAAGTCTTCAACGACAAAATGGGGTTGTACAACAAGACAGCAGTACAACTTACGTTGAAGGGCACGCGTACACCAGTATTTCGTGCAAAGAGACCCGTTGCGTACATGATGGAAGCAGTTGTTGAAGATGAGCTGTATCGTCTGGAAAGTCGTGGCATCATCAAAAAAGTGGACTTTTCTGACTGGGCGGCACCCATCGTCGTGGTACGAAAACCGAACCGCACCGTTCGTATTTATGCGGATTTCTCGACGGGGTTAAACAACGTGCTGGAGTCGAATAATTATCCTTTACCACTGCCAGAGGATATCTTCGTGAAAATGGTAACTGCGTCATTTTCAGCCATATTGATTTGTCGGACGCCTACCTACAAGTGCCCGTAGACGAAGCAAGCCAACCATTCCTAACCATCAACACCCACAAGGGACTGTTTCAATTCACACGATTGTCACCCGGCATCAAATCGGCGCCAGGGGCATTTCAAAAGTTGATGGATACGATGCTCGCTGGGCTCAATAGCACCACAGGGTACCTGGACGACATATTAGTAGGTGGACGAAACGAAGATGAGCATCAGCAAAACTTACATCTCGTGCTAAACCGTTTGCGAGATTACGGGTTTACCGTACGCATTGAAAAATGTAATTTCTATATGCGCCAAGTCAAATATCTGGGACAAATCCTTGATACACAAGGAATCCGGCCAGATCCAGATAAAATAGCACCAATTGTGAGCATGTCACCGCCGCACGACATTCCAACGCTGCGATCATACCTTGGAGCCATAAATTATTATGGCAAATATGTCCAAGAAATGCGCACACTCCGTCAGCCCATGGATCAACTTTTGAAGGCAGGTATGAAATTTCATTGGTCCACAGCATGCCAAAGATCATTCGATCGTTTTCGAGAAATTTTACAATCTCCATTACTGCTAACGCATTACAATCCAAAAATGGAGATAATAGTATCTGCAGACGCTTCAAACGTAGGATTGGGTGCTCGCATTGCACACAAGTTTCCTGATGGATCAATAAAAGCCATTTACCATGTGTCGCGTAGCTTAACATCAGCTGAAAGTAACTATAGCCAAATTGAAAAAGAGGCGCTGGTTTTGATATTTGCGGTTACACGCTTTCACAGAATGATTTATGGGCGTCGATTTATTCTGGAAACAGATCACAAACCTTTATTGGCTATTTTTGGTGCAAAGAAGGGTATACCAACGTATACAGCAAATCGTTTACAACGATGGGCATTAACTCTTCTGCTCTACGATTTTTCGATTAACTATATCTCTACAGATAGTTTTGGTCACGCCGACGTATTATCACGTCTTATCAATCGACATGTGCGGCCAGATGAAGAGATGGTCATAGCTAATCTCACTTTCGAAAAAAGTATTCGGAGCATCTTGAACGAATCGCTGCAAGCAGTCCCATTGTCGTTCAAGACAATTCAAAATACAACCAAAAATGATGATACCTTACAACAAATCATCAAGTTCATTAAGGAAGGTTGGCCACCTAAAACCATCATAAACGATCCTAAAATCCTACAATTTTATCAACGACGAGATGGACTGTCTGTCGTAGCAGATTGTATTATGTATGGAGAGAGATTGGTCGTGCCTCCCAGTTCCAGGGAAAGTGTCCTCAAGCAGCTACACAAGGGACACCCTGGTATCGAACGCATGCGCTCGATCGCACGGCAGTATGTGTACTGGCCAAACGTCGATGAAGACGTTGCACATATCGTAAAATCGTGTATCGAATGTTCTAGTGTTGCGAAAACAGATAGAAAAACAACTCTTGAATCCTGGCCAGTTCCGGAAAAAGCATGGCAAAGGCTACATCTCGATTATGCAGGGCCTGTTGACGGTTACTACTATCTGATTCTGGTTGACGCATACTCTAAGTGGCCAGAAGTGATGCGCACTAAAGACATCACCACAACCGCAACATTGCGCATGCTCCGCAATATTTTCGCAAGACACGGACAACCTGAAACATTGGTCACTGATAATGGTACACAATTTACCAGTAATATGTTCGAAACATTTTGTGAGCACTATAGCATTGTGCATTTGAAGACTGCTCCCTTTCATCTGCAGTCAAACGGACTAGCAGAAAGATTCGTCGATACATTCAAGAGAGCTCTTAAAAAATTACAGCAGAGGGGGAAACGTTAGAAGAAGCAATCGACACCTTTCTGCTGTGCTATCGTTCAACACCATGTCGTAGTTCACCGGAAGGAAAATCACCAGCTGAGCACATTTATAAAAGACCAATACGAACAGCTCTCGAATTATTACGTCCATTACGTCTGTGGTGTTCGGCACCACTGGTGGTGTTGCGCTCCTGGCTGCGTTTCCGAATTCACCACTTTCGAGCGTCACACTGTGGTAAGATTAAGTTAGTGTAGGTAGGTAGCGATGTAATACGAAGTATAGGATACGAAGGATAGGACACGAAGGATAGGACACGAATAGGAGCGATCGGATGCGCCGATCGTGGTCCTCGAGCTTGCGAGCGATCGGATGCGCCGATCGTCGCTCTCTCATCTTTCGACCGCCAATCAATACGGTTCACTCATCGCAATTGTCACGTTAAATAAAATAATTGTATCGCGCAAGCCCTACATTGGTGACCCCGACGTGATAAAAATCGCGGAACGTGAAAAATTGCTGTCGTGATCAATCGCCCAGGAGAACATTCTCCGTCGCCGTCATCGGTTAAGTATTTGCCGCCGACGTAATCCATTGTCCCGGTACATCGCTATCCCGTGTGCTTGAAGCGCATTTTGGAGTGAAGGAGAAATCTATCACCGACGCGATTTGTGGTTTCGCCGTATCCAGTAGGATAATATTACACAACCACGATTGTTCGGTCGATCGACTACTATTCACCGTGAGTGCCCTGCTGAAGCCCCTCCGTTTTCGGAGCCAACGACGTCCCGTAAGAGTATTTTTTTCTCGGGCCCACGTCATCGCTGTGTTGAAGGAGTACCCTGGGGTTTTCGGCCAGCATCATAGTTCCCGGAGCCGTACAGCATTTGACATTAGTAGATACAAAGTGCCACCACCGTGCGTTGTGGTCACGAGATAAGCAGAACGATCACATATATCACGTTTGATACTGTGATCACGGAGAGCCCATTGTCATCGTGTTTTTCATCTGCAAGAGCTACAAGTTCGACAACGTGTCCGTGTAAGCACGGAAACCACACGACCAAGGGGTAGAGAGGAAGCCACCCGATTTCCCGTAAGGAGCATCACTGTCGCTGTTTGTGACCAGAAACACCACCGTGGAATCAGTAGTGCCATCGTGTATTTGGAGCCACGCGGTTTTGGAAGCAGTAACGCCATCGCGTTTTTGGAGCCACGCGGTTTTGGAAGCAGTAACGCCATCGCGTTTTTGGAGCCACGCGGTGTTGGAAGCAGTAGCGCCATCGCGTTTTCGGAGCCACGCGGTGTTGGAAGCAGTAGCGCCATCGCATTTTGGAAGCAGTAGCGCCATCGCGTTTTGGAAGTAGTAGCGCCATCGCGTTTTCGGAGCCACGCGGTGTTGAAAGCGGCCTTGTATCCAGTTTTCATCGATCGACAACCGGTGAGCCCGTTCCTTATTATTATTATTATTATTATTTTTCATTCGGTGATACTTGTGCCAGAAACTCAGTGTGCTTTTATGCGTTTTATACGACGCGTGTTTTTTTTTCTCGGTGCGTTTATAAGTAAATATTACATTAAGTGCAACGTTGTTTTACGAGTTTTACGAGAAAATACGTGCAATTTCTTACGTGCAATTTCATTAGTGCATTTTTATCGTATACAATTCAGCGCAGTATTTTTTTTTTTTCTTTCACATTTTCTTCGTTATAAATTATACTGATATACTACGCGTTTTGAATTTTTCCTTGCATTTTATAAAAACCTTGTATTTATTGAACTGAATTTTGCGATCAGTATTATAGGTCATTTTTATCCTTGGTACGTTTAAAAATTTAAGTGCGTGTAGTGAATTAGAAAACAGGTTAGATTTTTTTGTATTGGTTTTGTAAACCACAGAGTGATGCCTTTGAAAGCTGGTGCCGAAGGAAAGGGTGAGGAGAGTTCAAGTTCGGCAGGAACGACAAAGGTGTCGGCGCCGGGCGATCCTCCCCTGGGGGTAGAGCGTATATCTACGAAGTTACCAACTTTTTGGGAGGACGTTCCAGAGGTTTGGTTCGCTCAAGCAGAAGCGGAATTTGAGCTTTCAAAAATTTCACGGGAGCGCACGCAATACACATATTTGATCGCTGCACTGTCCAAGGAAGTATTAGCAAAGGTGCTGGACATTGTGAAAAGTCCTGACCCGGTAAAACCATACTCTCACTTAAAGGGAGAAATTTTAAAACGGTTGACAAGTAGTGAGGAAACACGATTGTCAAAATTGTTATATCATGTTGAGATAGGAGATAGAACTCCATCAGATTTCTATCGACACATGCTACAGATAGCTGGGGATTCTACCGATCTTTCCGTAACCCTTGTGAGGAAATTGTGGAAGTCAAGACTGCCTAAATCGATTGAGGTAGCCTTAGTTGCAGTTGATACAAAAGATCACGCTGAGCAATTGCGGATAGCAGACAGGCTGTGGGAATGCACACAATCTAGTGGACTATCCGAAGTGAATACTCGTGCTACTCGTGAATACTAATATGGAAGTACCATAGTGACGTATGGCACAAAGCTGATTCAAGTAAGTTTAGGTTTCAAAAGAGTTTTTACCCATATTTTTATCATAGCATCCGTAAATCGTCCTATAATAGGAGCGGATTTTTTATACAAAACCGGAATACTAGTGGATATCAAAGGGCGTAAGCTAATTGAATCGACCACTAATTTAGCGATCATAGGATCATTGGCACTTGTGGATACTCCTTCCCCTAAACATTTTGTACTTGAAGCAGGAGACTTCGGACGAGTTCTACACCAGTTTCCATCTTTGGTAGAACCACCGGACTACAGAAAGCCAGTATGTCATAATGTGTTTCATTATATTGAAACCAAAGGCCCTTTGCCTTTTGCGAAGCCACGTCGCCTTGACCCGCAAAAGCGAAAAATCGCGCATGTGGAATTTCAGCAAATGGTAAATTTGGGAATTTTTCGCCCATCATCATCACCAGGGTCATCACCCTTGCATATGGTGCCGAAGGGTGACAATGACTGGAGACCATGTGGGGATTACCGAAGGCTTAATGCCATTACGACACCAGATCGGTATCCTATCCCTCACATCCAGGACTTTACCATGCAACTGCAGGGTTGCAATTTTTTTTCAAAGCTTGACATAGTACGAGCATATCATATGATCCCAGTAGCAGAAGAGGACATACATAAGACGGTCATTACTGCCCCTTTCGGCATGTTCGAATTTTTACGAATGCCTTTTGGTTTAAAAAATGCCGGTCAAACATTCCAGAGGTTCATGAACAGTTTATTCAATGACCTCAGTTTCGTATTCGTCTACATTGACGATATTCTAATTGCCAGTTCGACGAAGGAAACGCACCTTGAGCACTTGCGCATAGTGTTCAATCGGCTGGCAGAATACGATTTAAAAATTAAACCGTCCAAGTGTGTGCTAGGTGTATCTACCATTAATTTCTTAAGCCACACAATTTCAGCTAATGGAATTATCCCATGCGCGGATAAGGTAGAAGCGATAAAAACATTCCCAACGCCAAAATCGGTTAAACAACTACAGCGATTTGTGGGAATGGTCAACTATTATCACCGTTTTTTACCGAGCGTTTCAAATACGTTGAGACCCTTGTACAAGTTGATAGCACAGCACACCAAGCAGAAATTAAAGACATTCGACTGGTCGGAGGAGTGCGACAAAGCGGCTCTTCAGGTCAAGTCAGACCTAGCAAAAGCTACGATACTGTCACACCCAAGGTCCGATGCAGTTTATTCTTTAACCACGGACGCATCTAATTTCGCCGTGGGAGCGGTGCTGGAACAACATTTTGAAGGAAGTTGCCAACCACTAGCATTCTTCTCTAGAGTACTCACCCGAACCGAACAAAGATACTCTACGTTCGATAGAGAATTATTGGCAATCGTGCTGAGCATCAAGCATTTTAGACATTTTTTAGAAGGCAGGTCATTTATTATATATACTGACCATAAACCGCTCACCACAGCGCTGACGTCAAAAACCGAGAAATCGCCTCGACAAAATCGTCATTTAGATTTCATTTCTCAGTTCTCAAGCGACATCCGATACATCAAAGGAGACAGCAACATAGTTGCAGATACTCTCTCGCGTGTTGCAGAAACGGATTCAATTAGTAACTTGGATTACAAAATTTTCTCTGAATGTCAACGTACTGATGAACAATTGAAAACATTATTGGAGGATAAAAAAAATAAAAACTCTGCATATAAACTTGATAAGCTTTTGCTAAACAACACAGAATTGTATTTTGAGGTCTCAACGGGGAAAAATAGACTGTACGTCCCGAAATCCTTACGTAAGGAAACATACGATGGTGTGCACAATGCCTCCCATCCTGGCATAAAAGCATCTAGGAAAATGATGACTGATCGATATTTTTGGCCAGCCATAAATAAAGATGTAGCTAATTGGACTCGCGCATGTTCTGCTTGCCAAAGAGCTAAAGTAGTTAGGCACACAAAATCACCTTTGGAATCTTTTTCACTTCCAAAGGGAAGGTTTGACCATATTCATATGGACATTGTTGGACCTTTACCTCCATCTGAGGACAAAATATATTTATTAACAGTAGTAGATCGTTTCACCAGATGGCCAGAGTGTTATCCTCTAACTAACATCTCTGCGGCTACTGTTGCCAAAACTTTCGTGGAACAGTATGTGTCTAGGTTTGGTTGTCCGTTAAGAATTACGACAGATAGAGGAAGACAATTCACTTCAAGATTATTCGAGGAGTTGACCAAACTATTGGGCACACACCATATTGCAACCACTGCCTATCATCCACAAGCCAACGGTATGGTGGAACGTTTCCACCGTCGGCTAAAGGAAGCCTTAAAAGCTAGTGGGAACTCACCACGATGGACAGTTCGGTTACCATTAATACTTCTCGGCATTCGTCTTTCTTATAAAGATGAAATCAGAGGTTGCCCAGCAGAAATGGTCTACGGTCAAAGTCTCCGATTACCTGCAGAAGTTTTTGTACCATCTAGAGACAAAATCGATGATGATACATCTGACTTAATCGTTGATTTAAAGAAAGCATTCAAATCCGTAGAGCCATCGAGCCCTAAAGATAACAATAATACGAACAACTACATACCTAAAGCCCTAGAAAATTGTAGACAAGTATTTGTCAGGGTTGATAAGGTCAAAACAGGACTTCAAGCTCCCTATGACGGTCCATATACCGTTGTTCGAAGATTCAGAAAATTTTTTGTCATTCAAATGAAGGATAGGAATGAATCAATTTCTATTGATCGACTCATTACCCGCTTTTGAGTGTGAAGCTCATACTAAGGCAACCAAGCCGCTGGAAAGGTCCCCCGTAACGAAAAGACATGTTCGTTTTCGCTAAGAATAAGACCGCCTAGTCCGCAATAAGCGTTTGACGGCAGATATAAAAGCGTGACTACGTCACTGGAGGGGGATCGTGTGGTGTTCGGCACCACTGGTGGTGTTGCGCTCCTGGCTGCGTTTCCGAATTCACCACTTTCGAGCGTCACACTGTGGTAAGATTAAGTTAGTGTAGGTAGGTAGCGATGTAATACGAAGTATAGGATACGAAGGATAGGACACGAAGGATAGGACACGAATAGGAGCGATCGGATGCGCCGATCGTGGTCCTCGAGCTTGCGAGCGATCGGATGCGCCGATCGTCGCTCTCTCATCTTTCGACCGCCAATCAATACGGTTCACTCATCGCAATTGTCACGTTAAATAAAATAATTGTATCGCGCAAGCCCTACACGTCCCTCTTCATCGCACAAAGTCCATGATAACAAACAAGAAAAGCAGTTCAATCTCAAACACGGAGCAAAGAAGCGGCATTACTCCCCTCAGGACTTAGTGTGGGCTAAAGTGTACCATAACAACAAATGGAGTTGGGCTCATGGGCAAGTTATTGAGCAAATTGGTAGTGTGCTGTACAATGTATGGTTGTCATCAACGAGGAAGCTCATTCGATCGCATTGTAATCAGCTACGAAGTCGACATGAAGCAGAGGTTTCCCAGCAAGAGGAACTAGCAACTACAGACGTTCAGATACCGCTGGCAATACTTCTCGATAATTGTGGTCTTAACGACGAAGTAGAAAGTGAAACCACAACATCCACAACACTCCCATCAGAAATGTTGGCAGACCTGGCACCACCACGTCAACGACGCCGTGTTGGGTCAACACGTAACAACAATCAACCACCGGTACCTACACGTCAATCATCCAGACAACGCGTACCACCAACTAGATACGACGCGTATCATCTTTACTAAAAAAGGGAGGTGTTGGCAGGACAGTCCACTGTGCGGCGTGAACCCCTTCGGCTAGCAGTGCGTCCACCTGCATTTCTATACGCACCTCGGGGTGACAAGTGACAGCTGCCGGATGCCGGGGGCACATGGGAAGAATGAGTATTGTACAAGAAACGCATGGGATAAGGTAGTGAAATAAAGTAACAAGAAAACGTAACACTTTGGCTTCCAAACTTCTTCTCTCTGGCAAAATAATGTCCATTGATTACGCAAATCTTCATGCTTTGGAAACCTATGAAACGAGATGTTTAGGTTTTGTGTTTTAGCACGATATGTGCTGTTTTTACAAAATGAAACTGCACATGAATTATTCGGCATCTTCAATCTAGATCCATGAACAAAACAAATATAATTTTATTTTGCGTATGGCTTTCAATGTATTTGGCAAGCTTCAAACTTACGCATTTAACGCGCTTTCAATTCAATTTCATTTATTAGCGGCAGTGAAATACAAAGAAAAAACACCAGTGACAATGATGATAAATCACACAAACAAAGTAAATAATTATTGCAATTGATAAGATTTTTTATCGGCTTGGTTCACAAAATTTACATTCACAAGTTCACAAAATAATAGCATTGGCGATATGACCAGAGCCTACTTTGAATTTTATCCCTAACAATCCGTAAAGTTTCCATGGATATGTTTTCACCCGTCCTGTCAAAACCAATTTTTTTTCGATTTCGTTTTTAGTTGTCAATTTGTATGGGACCCCGGATGACAATTTTAGCACGGAAAATCGGGTTGACATTTGATGCAAGTCGCTTTCCGTTCCGCTTTTCAGACGAAAGCGATCTCACTATGAGCAGCGTGCTGTGAGAAAAAAGGAAGGGGAAAATCAGTGCAATCATCGTCATGGTAGTCATGGCGAAAAAAAAAGGTATTCCCCTCTTTCACTTTTTCCACCGTTACCATCCCTAGTACACTCTGACTCTTCCTTTCTATTCAGTTCATCTGCTGACTTGTTGTACTGCCGTGGTTGGATTTGATCCGCAGTACATCAAGTCAGAACATCTCAATTAAACATGTAAACCATTGAAGGCTTCGAAATTTGGGTCGTTGGAAAGGCACTAGTAGACGCATCGAACCTTGGAGCAGAAATAGATCCACGCACAAGTGAAAATATTGACGATGATATCGTGTTGCCTTTGATGATTGCATGGTGTTCAAGAAACAACAAGGAATGATGAAGAGCAAACGATGGAGAGTGCAAGTAATGAATTTTGTTTTCGTGAATTGTGGAAACTAAATTTGATTCTTTTTGAATGGAAGCTGCTGATTTAGGATCCAAGCTAGACAAAGAAAAAGGATTTGAAGAAAATTAGGGGAAAATAGAATGTGTAAATCCTCCAAGTGCAAATTATGACTAAAGCAATTTCAATATGACTAGCAGTGGAAAAGCGGTGTACGCTCTCTAAGCATGGATGAATTTGAAAATAACGGAGGATGTAAGAACACTGCAAAACAGCACATGTTATGTACATGTGGCCAGCCGGCTCTGTCAATCAATTTACACTACAAACCATTAAAAGCACGTGATTTTATTCAGCTTTTTTAGGGTTCTTTGCCACGTGTAATTTTCAAGCTTATAAGGCAGGCTTTTAGGCTTTAGGCCTTTCTGTGATTCATAGGAATATTTTAGAATTGTGCATGCAGGTCAAAACTACAAAATACATCACGAATCAATACAATTATATTATTTTTTTAAGTAATTGATTAGATGTGTATTTCCTTCAGTTTTAATGTGTGTTTAGTTGTTTAAGCGTCGAACATCTGGGTCGGCCAGGGGCCCCAAAAATGGCACCTACCATCCGCTTACAAGCATAATTGCTACTCAATCCTTCTCTGGTTAGGATATTTGATACAATCCCCTGCTAGACGCTTCAACCAAGCCTCTACTTTTGTATGACCGCTTAGGGCCTCCATTCGTCTTAATCCGCCATTGCTAACAATCATGGCAATCCAAAACATGTCCTTTCATGAAATATTGGATGGTATTGCGGCCCAGCCGCACTCGTTTCCTTTGCCATTATTTTCGCTTTTTGTAGACCATTATTTTCCGTTTTAAATTCGACTCGATGCGTATTCTCTTTAAGTATTTTCAATCCATGTATTCCTCTTGATTTTCAACGTTAACGGTTATCGCACAACTGGGTATCTTCTTCATCGTTAAACGCTGCTTCATGTTTTGTTGATGCCTGTGACGGAGAAAGAATCATCCTCTGCAATTTAAAAACGTTTTCTAACATGGACAACAGCACTCTGTTGGGTGTTTTACACTTACCTAGAGGCTGTAAATCAACTATTAGTAAGGTAAAATGTTCATCATCTTCCCATGTTTGCCCTCACGTTTTCTTCAAAGCATCGTGTGTCCGGTACAATATTTCACTATATTTTAACTGATTTGGGATATTTGATATGCTCTTTCAACAAAAGAATCGAGAAATGTAGCCCGCGGTCAATTATTGCACGTTTTACAAATGTAAACAATTCGTAGATGATTCAATGTTCTCAAACCACAACACAATGGCGGCTCGATGTGGGGAAGAAATTTTTACTCACTCCAAAATCCGACCTCATCATGATTTCATCATGTGAGCGGCTGTTGCCCGATCATCTCATTAGAGCAATCATCGGCGATAGATCTGCTCACCATACAAACAAAATCATCTCGCCTAAGCGAGGGGAAAAAACAAGCTTGCTCAGTATGCAGGAGGAAACGATGATAGCCTCTCAGTATGGGTTGAAGCAGCTGTCATTGAGCTCGCCATAGTGAGAGCAGGCTGGATTGTCATTTGGGACGAGACCACCTGATATTCATACACTTTGATTGATGCTACGGAAATCTGTCCTTCATATGGTTGCCATGGTAACCAACCAGTAATACAGTGGATAACCATGGAAACAATATAGGAACAATATACCTTCTGTTAACAATATACCTTCACAAACAAGCTGCGCTAAAACAAATGGGAATTGGTGGTGTAAAGGAAGACGCAGCACGTGGTTCGATACCCACCCTGATCGTTCATTAATAGCAAGAACGAATGTAGGCGGTAGATTTTTCAAGACACGCGCGCGTATAGTGGACTTTGGGGTTTAGACCAACTGATTGTAAGATGATAGGACTTAGTGACACCTTAACGGATTCATTAATGGGTCGAAAACACTCAATCATCCACTCGAGTGTTATTTAGAAATATTACATTCATTTTTTATACCTAAATATCTTTAAGATAATTTCGTCCTTCTCGAAACTTTGATGGGGAAAGTGGAGGAACCATATATATATTTTACACTAGCGTCAGTACATGAATGATTGGCCTGGGAAGATGTTCATCATCCTCCCATTCTTGATTTTACACTTTCTTTAACACATCGTGTGTCCTGTGTGTAGTGTGTAGTAGTCCACTATATTTTATCAGTTTCTGGATATTTGATATGCTATTTCAACAACAACAAAAACCGAGAAATGTAGTCAGCGGACACTGAATGCACGCTTTTAAAATGTAAACAAATCTTTGATGATCCAATGTTCTCCTCAAACCACAACACAATGGCGGCTCGACGTGAAGAAGATATTTTTATTCACTTCGAAATCCAACCTCATCATGATACCACCATGTGAGCGGTTGTTTTCTGATCATCTCATCAGAGCAATCAACGGGAGTAGACTTGCTCACCTTACAAACAGAATTATCTCGCCTCAGCGAGGAGAAAAAACAAGCTTGCTCAGTACCCAGGAGGAAACAATGATAGCCTCTCAGTATGGATTGAAGCAGCTCGCCATAACAATAGCATGCTCTGCCTTGTAATTTAGAATGCTCCGTTTTATGCTGTGTGGAGTCCTGTGGATATACAGTGAACCCTCTCTTATTTGAGAGGCGATGGGACTGTCGAATAAGAGGGGTTTTCAAATTACAGAGGTGAAAAGTGAATGAAAAGTCCATCCAAACAAGAAAGAGACCTAAAGGCCGGGCTACATTGGTCGTACTCGCAAGTGTAATTTTTATTTTCACTAGCGCATCTGGCGACGACCAGCGCAAGCTAGATGTCGGTATAATTTATGTGTCAAAATTATTCATACTTGGTGTCTCATCAAGTTTCGAGCAGGCTACTTGTATGCCGTATGAAATGTTTATAAACGTCCATAAATTGCAACAAAATAGGCCGTTAATTGTTGTTGGTGGCTAAATCGTCATTCATACAAAGCGCTAGGCAACATTTTTCCCCATCTTCCAACATCTTTCCATCATTGGGTAAAATTATAGCCTCCTGGACCCAAAACACTTTTTGACAGATAAATTATACCAGCCTCTAGCTTCGACCCGCCGCCGCTAGATGGCGTACGCGTTCACAAAAATTACACTCAGGAGTACGATCAATGTAGCCCGGCCTTAACATTTAGTATGCATCCTTAACTGTTGCTATAGGAAACTGCGAACAGGATTGCCAATTTGAGCATACATCATTCAATAACCATGGCAACACCATACACAAATAAGAGGGACACAGATTTCAGAGGATTTCCAAATTAGAGGAACAAAAATGTACTGGAAATCAAGGGACTGTGCAAAATGTTCAAATAAGAGAGGTTTTTCAAATTGGAGAGGTGTCAAATAAGAGAGGGTTCACTGTACGTTGTAATGAGCACTGAATTTACAACAATTAACTGACAGAAGGCAGAATACTATTATTATTAATTATTAAATTTTGTTCAGATTATTGCGTCAATGTTGGAATATGCATTCAAAAGTCATAAGCCTCCAAAGTCGCTAGTTACCCGGGAAGCCCGGATGCCTGGAAAAGAACATTGCAAAAATTAATTAACAAATTAGGTTAGTGATAGGGTAAATGTACCAGTATTGGGCAGGTTAGTGCAGCAGTTTCACTAAAACTGCTCGTACACTTCCAATGTTTATTATTTTTCTTGAAAGTGACATTATTATGGACGATAAACTGTCGTATTATGTTGTGCTATATTTTATTTGCCGTTTCAAATGCATTTTCTAGCGATATTCATGAAAATGCAAACACTGTTTTTGTTCCTATTTTCGGCAGTTTTTCCTATTTTCGGCAGGCTGTGCTCCTATTTTCGGCAACGCGAATACGGGTCGGTAAATGTTTTAATTAATGCCAAAAGGTAGACAAAAATGTTTAAAACAGTTTTACACTCTCACTTTCCTAAGATTGCTTTTGAAAAGTACTTAAATTATTGATTTTATTCTGCCCAAAATGGGCATTTTGCTGGCAATTGTTGCAGTCACTTTGATGTGAGTTATACGGACGTCAGCGTTAACTTTGGCGTAAACTGAATTTCAGCCATACAACCCTGAAATCTTTTGACAGGAAGTTTACGCTCTCCCATACAAATCAAGCGTAAACTTTTTGAGTTTACGCCTCGTGTGACGTCCGTATTACAAACTAAGTAGGCACTGAAAAAAAGAGACAGCCAGTTGGCGGAAGAAAAACATGTCAGTTTTAGACAGTTTAGCTTGTTTGTTTGAACAAGTAAACAACTTATACAGATATCATCAATTAACTCATTTAATATACATATCAATTACTTTTAAAACTCAAAGACTAAAATAAATGTTGAATTTGCATAACCTACAATACCTTATACAAGAATGGATTAAAATAAATTACTGTAACTATTAAGGTTCATAAGGTTCATAAGTACGTTTATTGTTTATGTATTTTAATACGCTTTTTTGATTCTTTTTCTTTGTCCTTTTCGGCTTTTTTAAGCAACCGAGCTTCTTTCTTCGCCTTTTTCTCCGCTTCCCGCAGTTCTTTAGCATTCTGACGTTGTACAGCTTTTAATTTTCTTTCTTCTAGCTGCCTTTTTTTTCTTCTTCCTTAATGTTAAGTTGTTGTAGCCGTTCTTATGCTGTAAGAACTGGGTGGTATCGTAACTTAAAATTACGGTGTTTTTGGCTACGGCCAGGTGCAGAAGGCAATTCAAAAACTTGCGAAAATGACATGTTTACATTATGAGGAATAGAATATTGAAATGAGCTTGGTCCTTCAAACAGTTTTTTTCTCTAGGGCTTCAACTTGGATGTTTTGTTCTGCTCTTGCTGGTTCAACTAGTTCCATAGTAAATGTTTCTTGCTTAATGCATTGTTCTTTGAGATGATCTACTATGGTGGAGTAATTTTCACTATTTAAATTCGACGTGTTTTGCTGAGCGTTATATGATGGACTTGGAAATTTTTCGTTGTGTATGTGTTGAGAGTGTTCTGGATCGTCTGGGGTTTGTATGTGAAATGCTTCAATATCCTCGCTGTTTAAGTCTTTAGTATCAGGTTCTATTGTTATGTATGGATTAATGCATTCTATGTAGAAGTATTTAATACATCTTTCAAGGCTACATAATTTTGTGATTTCTGTCTCTGTAATCTTTTTAACTGTATCTTTGCCTATCATGTCTAATGCATGACATAATTTTTGAATCGGAATCGAAGCAAATTGTTCAAGAGTTTTGGAGGGGAGAAGTGTGACGGGTGGGGAATCTTCTGCATGTACTGGAATATTTATAGTACTTGTTTCATCATCGGTATATGTAGATGATGGCGATATTTTGTTCAAACATTTTGTGTAGTCTACGTGATCAGGATCAAAAGGATACAATCCGCATGCACGGAATCCGTTTTTTATACTGTTTGTTTTGATAGCTGTTTCCATTGCTTTCTTTAGCATCTGGCCGAAGATATTGAGGGTGAAATTTTGCGATGGATTTTGAAAACGCCATTGTTCTAATAAAGACCTCCAAGCATCTTTAAGGGGTTTGAACACAGCTACATCAGCGGGCTGGGTTATATGAGTGGTGTTTGGATATAAAGCTATTAAAATTATACCAAGCGATTGGCAAACGTCAGCAACTTCAATCGATTTGTGTGAGACATGACCATCAACAAATAAAAGAACTGGAAACTTTACACCTTGTTTCACTAAGCATCGATGAAAGACCTTTTCAATGTAGTTTCTAAAATTGTGAGTATCCATCCATCCCCGTTCACTTTGTCCTATACCCCATGCAGATGGAAAACCTTGCAAAATATCTTTTCTCAATCGCTGTCCCGGAAATATCACATGAGGATGCACAAGTAATCCAGCGGCGTTGAACGAAACCATCACTTTGATATTTTGTTTTCCTGGTGGCTTTTCGATTTCGTATACATTCCGGGATCCTTTTTGAGCGAGAACTTCTTTGGATTCCGGATGCTTATAAAAAGAGGTTTCGTCTCCATTGAAAATTCTTGAAGGATCTTGCAAAACATCACCCAAATCATTTTCTATCAACCACGTGTTAACTCAATTCAACCAGCCTCTTATATCTTTTTCACTGATTTTACTGTTTGCTGACCATACAGATTCAGGTTTACGAAACGTTATTCCAGGATTGCGCCTTAAAAATGCAACAAACCATTTTCTTCCTGCACAATAAAAATGCACGCATCGTAAATTAATTTAAAAAATCATGAAATATGAATTTAGCTTGCAACAAGCAACAAACCAGGTAGGTTATCCTTAAATGGTGTAGTTCTTGAATTCGATGTTAGGTAATCTGCAATTTTTCTTACTAAATTGGTACGTGAAACAGGAAACCTGCGTCGTTGCATTTGGATTATCCACGATGAAATTTGTTTTTCTTTGTCACACGACAAAATAGATTTCGGGTCTATGGTTGTTCCTAACTGCCAAACTGCCACTGGGAACTAAGTCGATACTCAATGGTTGTACGCGGGATTTTAAATCACTTACACAGAAGCTCACATAGGTGTCCTTTAATAAGTGAATACAATCACGGATTGCATTTTCGTCGTACGGTTTCATTTTATTCTTAATTTGTATAAAACATATTGATGTATATTGTCTTGAAACAGCTGCCTTTTCCGTCTTTGAATTTGCTACTGTGGTTTGGTTGGTACCGCGGCCTACTAGATTAACACGTTGTCTGCCACCATACATGCCCACTGAACTGCCCCGTCAGGCCACGGAATCACTCTTTGAAACGAATGCATTTGCTTTTGCATTTTTTCTCTTTTAAATCAAATTCACCAATTCTCTTTGTTGTCTCAGTCGCTTCACAATGTCGTTTGTTGGGCTAATTCCATGGAATTTCATTCTTGGAACCCCCCCTTCCCTCCCTACCCTTCCCTTTCTTTACCTCTCGCAAAAGTCGGTGCATTCCGACTCCAACGCTTTGCAACGCTTTGGTACGCGCATGCAAACGATGCTACAACAATGACAGGCAAAGCATGGGCCGATGAAAGGCACGTGAAACTGTGAAAAGATCGTTTAGCGGAACTTGGGGCAAGTGTGCCACCTTAAGCATTTCAAGTTATAACTCACTAAAACGTGTTTTTCAAAAGCCGATTTAAATCTCATAACCATTTAACATCTATTTCCTCACTTATAACTGAGTTTCGCTTGAAAGAAGTGCAAACAAAACAGTTTTTGAAGCGTTTTAAAAAGGGTCCAAAAAGACGTTGTTTTTTGGGCTATGGGGCAAGAGTGCCACTCGTATGGGGCAAGACGGCCACCTGGTTAAAATAACCGTATTTCTTAGATAATTGGAAATTATTACGTTTGTACCACTAGTGTATGTATTCCTACATGTATTTAGTCACCAATGAACCCTTTTTGACCACCAACTGTACCACAATATGGTTTTTTTACTGTTCTGTTTTTCTGGCGTGGAATCCGCACACAATAGCGCACCATTCCGCAACACGCTACAACAATGTTTACATTTTTGACAGCTCGCGCCTATGAAAGATGGTGGCACACCTGCCCCAAACAGAGATGGCACACTTGCCCCAAAAGTTGTAACTTTTTTGAAATTGAATTTTTCAGTGACAAAAAGAAAGTTTTTTTCAACTAACCCCACAAAATTTTTCACGTTTTCTCAGCTATACGGTGGTGTAAATATTTTCTCGGTTGATTGTTCGCATGATTTTTGAGAGCTTATTTGGTTGGATTAAAAAATTATAATATTCTGCTCAATTTTGAAACTCAATATAAATCAGTTCAAAACAATGGGGAATATCGATTGGTTTATATGTAATTCGGCTCAGTATACCTAGTCATTGGAAAGGAACCAACTGTATGCACAATTGATCATTAAACTAAAGTTTTTAAGGAAAAATGCTAGGTGGCACTCTTGCCCCGTATGGCACACTTGCCCCAAATTCCGCTACGTATTGCCCAAGCTGTCCCGATCCACCTCAACTTTGTGATGAGTGTTTTAAGATTGTGCATCAAAAGTAAAGGATGAATAAATGAACTCCAAGATCTTATAATTATTGTTCATTCTCATTCTCATTTATTTATGAAAACATAATAGAAACTCATTTTGATATTTTAATCATTTTTTAAAAAAAATAATAACCGTAAAAGAAAAGCATTGTGAAAGAACCGATCAAATACGTGCAAATTTATCTCTTGTAACACGTCTTTTATAATGTGTAATGTGTCAGCCACTATGTGGCTGACGTGGCCCGATCGGAAAAAACCCGTCAGCCACGTAGTGGCTGACGTGGCAGACAACGTGTTAAAGATTGGATGCTGGCAAAGCCCACAGCATTGATCTTTCAAAAATCAACATTTACCGTGTACCAATTTTCGGCAGCATTTAAAGTGAAAAATTACTTGTTTTTAGTGATTTTAAAATTCCAAGCGGGCTAGTATAAAATCGGCAACCATAGAATCTTTCATAAAAACCACACATTCATTGTTTAAGTGCCCTGGTTCTCTATATAACGAAACCTGCCGAACTATTGGCTGACAGCAAATCTGCCGAAACATGTTGAACTCTGCACATTTTGTTTGATATTTTGAAAAATATGCAAGGAAATAATGTGGAACTTCGTATATGAATAGCAAATAAGCATATCTCTATTTAAAAAATATGTGATGAGACAATTTTCAACGCATTTTTGCGTAATAACGCGTTTTTAGTTACCCTGCCGAAAACAGGTACTGTTGAGTAGGGGAATACTGGTACAGTTACCCTACTCAAAAAATTTACGAAATTTGACTCATTTTCACCCTTTTTGTTTCAACAAGCTCATTGGAAATTCCCATTAGATTTGCCCATAAAGTATGCTATATAAACTTACAGTATGCTATATAAACTTAGAAACTGTATCCCATCACATAAAGTTCATTTCCCGAAAGAGTCAAGAAAGTGTCCCAAAATTATGAGTACTCCTGAAAGACTCTGTAGTCAAGACCTAGTTAGAGAACCGGCGTTCCAGGTTCACCATGCGCAGCTGATCGACCAGTGGCTGTTTCAGCTGCCTCAACGCGGCAGTATGCTGGACGGACAGCTTCAGCCGCTGCCTCGGCTTGCCGCACTGCCCATGCACCGGACCATCTGCTACCGCCGACATCATTGACAGTGCAACAGCATCAACATTAGCACCGGTGTGCCTTGAAGGATGCATCGCGTGTTGTTGTACTGGTCGGATGCATTGCCAGCGTTTCCCATGGCAGTGCGTTCCATTCGCGACGTCTTGCGGTGTCCTATCGCTGGTAGCCGGTGGAGCCGGAGCGCATTGTGCAGTTCTAGCTGGAAAGGGGAACGAACGGCAGAGTTTAGAAGCCATTTAAAAAATATATAGCTTGCGATGGCGTATTATGTATCGACATTGATTGCAATGGAGAAAAGTAAACAAAATAATAAGTAAAACATTATTTATATGTATGTATATCCCGAAGTGTTAATTTTTACTCATAATCAAAAGCTTCTGTTGTGATCCAGCACAAATGGAAATTGTCCCATGGCTCTTTGACGACTGGATAAGTGTTGCCGTTGAGAAAACGCCGTTGAAGGTATTGTTTTTTTAGACATTGCAGGTTTTATTTGATAACATAACCACGTCAAACCAACACTCTTAACCGTAGCAATAGACGATGCGCAATCTCAGATTGCGCATATATTTATCTGTCAAAAAGATATATCGTTTCCGCGAAGCCAACCCTGAGCTATAAACATCATTTGCATGCGTTGAGTTGTTTTGTTTTGGTTTCCGCCACAATTGAGCGAGTTAATTCGTGAGCAGCTTCATTTTCCAGCCATGAGTGATGATTTATCAAACAACGATCATAATTACAACCGGCGTCTTCGGCGAAACCGTCGGTGGTGGATGCGACCAGTTTTCTTCCGCAGAAATCCTGTAAATCGTCTGTTGGACGACATCAAGGCCGAAATGGTAAACGATACGATAAAAAATTTTATGCGGATGAAACACGAAGATTTCGATCGTCTTTATGCCTTGGTCGGTCCAGAAATAAGCCGCATGGATACAAATATGCGAGAAGCGATCACGGCCCAAGAAAGGCTTTTAATAACATTGCGGTATTTGGCAAAGGGGGAGACATTTGCAAGTTTGCAATACTTGTTTCGGGTAAGTATGTTTTGTTTTTTTTCTTGTTTCGGCGGTCCGATTGGAGACGGTAGCTGCGTCGGTCTTTTCCATGGCAGCACCGTGACAGCATCGAATCTCATTCAAACCGTCTCCTCGTACGCAGGACTGATAAAACTTTTTCGGACAAAAGCAAGTGAAGAGAAGTCAGCAATCGAAAACCATGCAAGAGCCGAATGTTGAACAACTTAAAATGACATGTTCGGATTATAATGAGTATTGTATAATTTTAGGTTTCTAAATCGTCGATTGCCAAAATTGTGAAGGATGTGTGTGCTTGTTTAAATAAACATTTGCGGAGCTATGTAAAGGTATGGTTTTGTAAATATTTTTATTATTTTTTATTATATTGGAGATCCCACTCCAGCATCGTCTGCCGCAAACGATTTGTGGCATCGTTCTGTTGCTCGCGTGGTAAATGGTTTAACCATGCCCCCACCCACTGGCCAAACATGGAGAAATAATTTTCCATCGCTGAGGTTGGTGCTGGTGCTTGGTGCTGGGGTTGGTGCTGGGATTGGTGCTGGGGTTGGTGCTGGGATTAGTGCTGGGGTTGGTGCTGGGGTTGGTGCTGGGATTGGTGCTGGGGTTGGTGCTGGGATTGGTGCTGGGGTTGGTGCTGGGATTGTTGGTTGCGGCGGAATTGAGGAATAGGAACAAGAAGGGATTGGGTGGGTTTGGGTGGAGGTGTGTTGTTCTAGGTCGTCATCGAACTGAAAAGAGAGATAAAAAATAATGAGATAGCATAATCAAAAAGTTACAAAATAAATAAGGTTGCATTGATATCCAACGACGAGCAATAAATATGAGTTAAATTTATGAAATATATAATCAATTTATCTTTGTATGTGTTATTATCATTTCAGATGCCGTCCACAGCAGAAGAATGGAAGGAGAAATCAAAAAAGTTTGAACAAAGGTGGAATTTTCCGCATGCAATTGGGTCCATTGATGGCAAACACGTACAAGTGGAAAAGCCTAGTAATAGTGGATCAGAGTATTACAACTATCAACATTATTTCAGCATTGTTTTACTTGCGGTAGTAGATGCCGATTACAACTTTTTACATGCAGATATTGGAGGAAAAGGTGGAATATCTGACGGAGGTGTATTTAAAAACACACGCTTATACCAGAGGCTGGAAAACAACAGTTTGAATGTACCGGAACCTGAACCACTGCGAGTTCCATATGCAATGCGAGTACCTTACTTTCTTTTAGGCGATAAAGCGTTTGCTTTTACCAGGTACTGCATTCGACCATTTGGAGGCATGCATGCGGAAGGGACAATTGAAAGAGTTTTCAACAAACGTCACTCTCGTGCTCGAATGATCGTTGAAAATGTGTTCGGGATTTTAGCCAACCGTTTCCGAATTTTTAAAAGCCCGATTATGCTAGAGCCAGAAGAAGCTAAAACGGTTATTATGACAACAATATATCTCCATAATTTTCTTCGACAGAGTGCTTCACGCAATACATACACTCGCCCTTCATCTTTTGACAGGGTCGTCAATGGGCGTTTTGTAGAAGGCGAGAGAGCTCCAACTACAAAGAGCGGACTACAAGGCATACCCTGTCGCACGCCAAACGACTTGTTGAATATACGTTTACACATTGCACATGATCTTAAGTATAATAACCAACTTAATCATTAATGCAATACAACTCTTTGTATGTGCCATTTATTAAGTTGATAATTAGTTATTAAATCGTAGAATGTGCGTAGATTACATGCAGTTACACATTATATGTATAATATGCTAACCCACATCGTCGCTACTACACTTGTACCTATGCATTGTCCACCCACCATTGTTTAGATGAAAGAATGGTTCAACGTGAATCACGCTTGGCAAGTTATTAAGATAAAACGATTTATTTGCGATCGTTTTAGAAACACCAAACACAACACAAGTGTTTAGAAACACAAGTGTATTGTAGGGAACACGCGTATGATTAAGGCTCCTGTATTAATGCTTGATGATTTTTTTTTCAAAAACGAATTCCTTTATGAGAATAATGAAACATGAACTAGCAACAGAAGTACTAATACAACTTTTTTGTTATACTCATTCCACGAAAGCTTCGCGTGTTGAGCAAAATAATATACCGTATGAAATAAAATTTTATAGTAACGCGCTACAGAGCTTATCAAATTTGAAAACATTATTTTATCGTTATCATACATCTTCTATTTGGCATAAACGTCCTACGCGCACATGCCGACCTATACAGACTTTCAAAACTTAATTCAGTACAACGCGAGTTTTTGCTGTTCGGGAACGGTCTAGTGTTGGGTCACCCGGAGTCGGGTGCGAGCCAGCCGGAATCGATTCCGACCCGTGGGTGCAGCGAGTGCGCTAGGTCGGAGTCGGAATCAAATCCGACCCGCGAGTGCAGCGAGTTAGGGTCGACCCGACTGATGAGTATGATGATGACGGGTCGTGTCAAGGTAGGTTCAATACCCGACCCGAACTCGCTGCACCAACAGGTTGGAGTGGCTTATGCTTTCTTGCACCTACCGGAGTAGTTGCACCCACTGAACCTACTTGTACCTTTCGGGTCGACCCGAACGACTCCGGGTCGCTAACGGATGGCTCCGACCCCATAGGTTCGGGTCGACCCGCCCATCACTAGAACGGTCCATGGGGCTTCAACCCATGACGGGCATGTTGTTGCTGTGCCACAGGACCGCCCTTAACTCGCAGTGAAATATAAAATTTACTGATAAATAACAAAACAACTTACCGTATCGAGATGCGTGCCGTCCTTCATGGTATCGTCAAGGAACTTCATCGCGTCGAAGGCGAACCATCTTGGCCGAAAAACGTCCTCAGCCGCTACGAATGATAAAATTTTGTCATTGAACAGTTTCATGTTATTTTAAATTTGATGAGTACCTGCTCCGCTTTGCTGACTTTTACGCAGCTTGGACTTATACGTCCGGTAGCTGGTCAGCAGCTTCCTCCACTGATAACTGGCCTCTTCGACGGTAAGTTCCAAGATTCTACCAATCTCGGTCCACGCATCCCTACGCCGAATTCCGTTTTTGTAAAACTCCGACCGCTTTTGCCATAAAGCAGGCCGTCGTTCCACCTCGGCAATTAGCCGAAGGCTTTGCTCAACGTTCTGGAAGCAAATCAATAATAAAAAACTATTAATCTCGACTCAATTACTTATCATTCACCATCCCCATGACCCCGTTATTATGTTGATGGCCCGGAAGATGCAGCAGTTTTCTTCCATTATCAGTCCTCAACCTCGAAAGAGCTGTAATATAAAATATTAAAATACACATAAACGTTACTGTAAAAATAAGAAACTTTTTTTTGTCGCAGCGGCAACAGCAATAGCTTCCATTGTAGCAGTTGGGGTAGAGGTTGCAGCAAAAATGGTGCAGGAAAACAGGGCCAGAAGGAATAGTTGATTTTCCGGATCAGATGAAATATATCCTGTTGGAAGAAGACCAAAACCGTATAACCTAGATTCCAGGATTCCAAATCATTATTAGTGTATGCGGACTAATAAGAAACACAACATTCCGTGGTACAGCCAGGTCATTTCTCAAAGAGCTGCAATGTACAAATAAAACATTTCAGTTCAATGGTATATTCCTGCAAAAATAAAGGCTAGCTAGGTACATAAAATTAGTACAATTTACAATTTTTACAATTTAAACTTTTTTACAATCTACAATTTTTACAATTTAAAATTTTTACAATCTATAATTTTTACAAATTTTTCACAAACTCCAAAGCAACTGTCGTTTTAAAAAAATCGCCGGTAGCTGGAGAAGCAGCAGAGGTAAGTTTTTTTCCAAGCCGTAAAATAATCAAAATTGAACAATAATTCAATCGTTGCCCATATTTCTAAATTTCTACCGCATACACAAATCACAAACACTGAACATATACGATTTAAATAAAATACGAGTAAAAATAAATTTACAAAAATACACCCAAGAATTGCTTCCACTACAAAAACACCGGTAGCAAAAACAGAATGATTATATATTTACCAATTTTTCATAATTCCGGCGATTCGGCACGTTCGACAATTCGTTCTCCATGGCTGAAATCAAAACATAATTAGATTTTTGGTTCAAAAATCAACGCATCATCTCATATTTATTCGTTTCAATACCTACCGCTATATGTAAACAAACTTATTATTTCAAGATTGCGCTAAGATTGCGCATAAATTTTCGAGATTTATATGTCCGAGATATATACAAATTTTTTGACAGATAAATATATCAAATCGACCCGTTTGACAGATAAATATATGCGCAATCTGAGATTGCGCATCGTCTATTGCTACGGTAACGTACGGCGTCGCCCGCCAGGGATTTGCCGTACGTAAATCGACCCTTTCGGATGTCGCTATCCCATTTCTTTATTTTCGCTTATATCTACTTCCCACTTGTTAAAAGAGACGCTCCCCATGACTCCCTCGTGCTTAATCTCGGTCATTGAAATTGTCTCTCTGCTTAACGGTCCGACCATTCCGCCTCGCTAGCGGAAGCCTCCTCCGCGGGTGTCCATCGCCGACCTGCAGCCGAAGCTCGACGGCGTCTTTCGTTCTCGCGTCTGTTCCGTCGTGACCGAATCAAGTCCACCTCCGTTGGAATGGACCGACGACGGCGCGTTGTCGAAGGACCCTCTTGTTGAACACGAGCTCTCCACGCTCGCTGCATGAACAGACGCCGTTCGTGCCGAACCCTCACCGTCTCCCGGGAAGGTGGTCCTCCCCTACTTCGTCGAGGAATTGGAGGGGGAGCTAGGCCCTCGCGCTCCGCCTCTACTGCCGCCCGCAGTATTTCGTCATCGCGGGCTTCCAGCGCTGCTGCGACGTCTGCCGCCAGACGCACTCGTGCCCGATCCTCAGCTCTGCCGCGACGCCGTCTGTTGCGGGCAGACCGCTGACGCGCTGCTCGGGATTCGTTCACACGCTGCGTGACGTGCATTATGACGTCATCTCCTATCTCCTCGCCGAAGAGTGAGGCCACACTTTCAAGTGTGACTTCGTCATCCTCCGCGAAAGCCGCCTCCGTTCGTCCGTTGGCGAGCGCTTCCTCATCGCGCCACAACTGTTGTAGCACTGTGGTGATGATCTTCGCTGCTCGTTGAATGCGTTCCCACTACTCCGCCGTCTCCAGCAGCTTCTCGGCGATGTTATCCAGCCGGACTGCCTCGGGTGTCCCCCAGCCCAGCAGCTCGCGTCGCGTGTCGTCGAACACTGGGCACTCAAACATGACGTGGGCCACAGACTCGACCGACCCTGCGCACCGTGGACACTCCGGGGACGAAGCAAATCCGCAGACGCTCAGATACTCGCGAAAGAACCCATGTCCGCTAAGCACCTGCGAAAGATGGAAATCCACCTCACCATGCCTCCGTCCAATCCACCGATGCACGACGGGAATCATCCCGTGCGCCCACGTCAAGTAGCGGCTGGCCGATGGTGTTGCCGCCGCACGGTCCCACTCGTCCTGCCACTCGATCATCGTGGCCGCTCGCTCCATCGCTCGTACTTCCTTCCTGCTGGTGTCAGGTTCGGCCAACAGCCTACTATGGCACCTTGCGTCCTCTTGGATGACTAGACGGCAGGGTACAAGACCGGCCATCACCACTGCCACCTCGTAAGACACGGAGCGAAACGAACTCGTCACTCCACGTGCCAACGGTCTCTGGACTTGGGCGAGTTTCCTCCGACACCACTGCAGGTTCGTTGCCTTGGCCCAGATGGGCGAGGCGTAGCGGATGACAGACTCAGCCACTCCAGCCAGCAATCGCCGCTTGGCCACCTGGGGGCCGCTGTGGTTTCTCATCACCGAGGTGACAACCGCCGCGGCCGCTTTCACGTGCGGTCTCCCCGATAGCTTCTCTTGAAGCTGAACCCCCAGATAGCGAATCGATCTCCTAGTAGTGCAGGTCACCTCGCCGACGCGTACCGGAACCTCCAGTCGTCCTCGTCGCAGGCTAGAGATTAAGACCGCCTCGGTCTTGTGGGGGGCGAGACTGAGATGACGTGCCTCGAGCCACCCCATTACCGCCTCAATCGCTGTCTCGGCAACCGTCGCCGCTTCCTCCGGTGTGCGGCCCTCGGCCAGGACGGCGATGTCATCCGCGAAACCGACTACACTGGCCCCTTCGGGGAGCTGGATCCGCAGCACGTCGTCGTACATGTCGTTCCACAGAGTCGGGCCAACGTTCTTCCGCGCACGCCTTTTCTACTCTCGATTATTTTACAATACCAGCCCGGGGGAATAACTTCCACAGGGGTCGGTAAGATTGTGTATGCATCTGCCACATGAATCTCCTCTTTGTCACATAACTGGTAACGCATGTGACCGTCAGCTTTTATTTCGATTACTACACCCTGTTCATGCATCGGTGTACGAATAAACTTGCCGATGGCGATTTGAGGTTATTCCATTTTTGTAACACTTGAATTTTGACCTTGGTTTCAGCTAGAAATTGAACAAAAAATAATCACAAAAATGATTTTTACGGTGCGTGATTATTTGCTTATCTTGAAATGCTTCCTTTGCTACTCGGTGCAAGCGCAAAATGTATAATGGCGGTGTCTGTCGGTGCTGGGTTGCTGTTGGGGCGATATGTGGCGTCGCCGTAGGTAAATGAGCTCTCTTTTTTGCCGTTGATAAAAAGCACAAGCCGGGGTGGAGTTGTAGGTCGCTGATGAGAGACTTGCTTCCCGCAACAATGTAGGTGGCGCGGGTCTCAAGCCCCAGCAGAATCCTGGTCTCGCCTTGTTGATGCAGGGTCTTAGTCGGGGGAAAATCTACCGCTCTTGATATGTGACTCCAGAGGGTGGTGAGTGAGCTACATGTGGATTTTATCGTCACTACTTGACGCAAATCGATATTTATTGTAGTAAACTACAAAAAATAACTCTGTCTTGCTCAGTTACGTCTGTTCCAGTTGATGGTCTACACAGCAAATTTTCTCACCCGGTTTCTGTAAAGTTTTTTTTTACTGAAACGGTTCAGCAATAGAATATTTCACTGCTTTTCAGCATGAATGCCATGTTTTTACTGACATTTAGCTAAAAAATTTGATAAATTCATACTGAAAGTCAGCAAAATAAGTGTCAAATTAGTCGTTTCACTGGATATCGGTAAAACAAATTATTGAAAATGCAGCAATTTAACAGGTTGGCTGATAAGTCCCCGGTCTAACAAAGAAAAAAACATTTTTTTGTCAAAATACGTTTTTATTATTCAACATAGTTCCCTTCAAGAGCGATACAACGATTATAACGACCTTCCAATTTTTTGATACTATTTTGGTAGTACTCCTTCGGTTTTGCCTCAAAATAGGCCTCAGTTTCGGCGACCACTTCTTCATTGCAGCCAAATTTTTTCCCTGTGAGCATCATTTTGAAGTCTGAGAACAAGAAAAAGTCGCTGGGGGCCAGATCTCCCACCGTAGCAATTCAATTTGTAATTCCGTAGCAGGAAGCAATTCGAAGCCCAATTCATGAATTGTTGCCATCGTTCTCAATGACTTGTGGCACGGTGTGTTGTCTTGGTGGAACAACAAAATAACAAAAGTTGCTTGACAAAAGACGCTCTGTCTCACAAACTAATTGACATACAGACGTCAAATTTTGACACGAATCATGTGAAGGTTGGTACAGTATCGGACAGAAAGATAGGGCATTGGTTTTTTAACGCACCATGCACCCGTTGGGTCAAGTTTATGTGTGGTTTGTATGTGTTTGTGTTTGTGTGTGTGTGTGTATGTGTGTGTGCATGTGTGTGTGTGTGTGTGTGTGTGGATGTATGTTTGAATGTGTATTGATGTGTGTGTTTGTTTCACAAGTAGGTCGTTTCGGATAGATTTGTCAGTAGTTTTTTTTGTGTTTTGGGTTAGGTTTTTGTTGTAATTTGCAGGACCACCGCCCTCGCGAGCAGTGATCCCTATTCAAAAATGCAATAAGCTCAGTTTTTGATCTTATTGCCGTCGCCCACGATGACATTAATCATGCGTTGACGCATCGACATCACCAGATTCTGGATCGTTTCAGGTGGAATTTTGCTCCACACCTCTTGCATGTGATCGAAGAGATGATCCAGATCTTCCGGTATGTTTTTACCCAGCCTCTTCTTGAAAATTGCCCAGAGGTTCTCAATGGGATTGAGATCCGGGCTAAGGGCTGGCCACTTCATTGTTTTGACATTGTTGTCAGCAAGCCAAGTTTGGACAGTCCCGGAAGTATGCTTAGAATCGTTGTCTTGCATAAACATTCAAGACCGAGGAAGGTTTTTCCTAGCGTGTGATAGCAAATGAGTATCAAGAATATCTCGATACCCAAACCGATTTAAATTACCGTGGATTCGAACCAACGGACCCATCCCATAGTAGGAGAAGCATCCCCACACCATGAGACTACCACCGCCATGCTTGAAAGTTTTGAAGCAGTACTTCGGATCAAGAGCACAATTAACAGGGCGCCGAACCAACCTACGTCCGTCCGACCCCTGTCGATTGAATTTTGACTCGTCTGACCACAAAACCCTGCGCCAATCCTCTTCATCGAAGAACATGTGCTCAATTGCAAATAACACCCGTGCGTTTTTATGCGCAGGTGTTAAATTGGGCACTTTGACTGGCACTCGCGCGAGTAGCCCGGCACTGACCAATCTTCGCTGAACTGTTCTCGGCGTCACCGCCAATTTCAGTCTGCCTCGGATCTCTGGTGCCGAGCTAAACGGATGTTTCTTCGATATGTTAACAATCTTACGGTCTTCCTCCGCCGTGGTCTTCCGAGGACGTCCGGGTGACTTGCGCGTTTCGGTTGTCCGAAGCGCGTTCGCCACAAAAGTGCGCGATCGTTCCATCACGAACTCGATCGTTCTGCGCTTAATGCCAGCAGCCGCCATTCGCTTAATGATATGGCGCTGATAATCGGTACAATGTTTACCTCGACCCATTGTAATAAAAATTGCTTGCTTAGACCGTCAAGAACACACTGGTTAAAAACTTGGACACGACTGATGCCGTGCACTGCCTGCGTTCTGCTTTTATACGCGATGAATCACATCGTTGTCGAGCAGCAAAAAAGCGTATGGATAAAAACAATCAATGAGTAAGCGAGTGAGCATGTACCCATTCAAAACCAGAACAGAATACTGCCGCGCTCATGAAACAAAACGCCCATTGAAAAGAACACCTGCGCGCTTGCTCAATGCACACACAAAGTTTCCCATGCGCACACAACGTTCAACGCAAAGATGCACGCATGCCTTTCAATGGCGTGCACTGGAGAAACACCTGTGAGGGAATGCCGAGTTCATTGCTATTGTGCGCGTTTTCATTTCGCACCGGTGTCGTATTCACATTCATGAAACAGCACACCTGCGTTCTCGTCCGGGGAACAAGCGCTGCTGTCGATGCAAACTTTAGCTTTTATCCAAGTGTGAACGCACGCTGTTTCACATGATAACACACATAAACAGAATGCTTTCAATGCAATATGAAACCATGTCAAGCTACGTTTCTTCAGACAAAAACCCGCGCACTCGCACACACACACACACACACACACACACACACACACACACACACACACAAGTAACGTGGCAAAACAAGTGTACGGTGCGTTGAAAAAACTAGGGTCCTATCTTTCTGTCCGATACTGTACTATATAAAAATAATATGCATTTAATACTAGCGGCGCCATCTATGTGTCAGACTGGGGACTTATCAGCCAACCTGTTAAAAGAAAAATAAAAATATGTAAGCCAGTTCGCGCCGTATTCTATAACCATCAAACTGTCAATTTTCTTCAATGGCTGCTTTGTTTAAATGTCGTATCAAAATGGCTGACAAAACGGGCCAAAATAAGCAACATAAAATTAATAATTAAAGTGCTTTTTAACACCAATCCTAGGAAAGTAAGAGTGTTCAATTGCTTTTAACATTTTTTTAGTACATATTTACATTAATAAAAACATTTGCTAACCCGTATTCGCGCTGCCGCAAATAGGAAAAAACTGCCAAAAATAGGAACAAACTGCCGAAAATAGGAGCAAAATCAATGTTAGCATTTTCATGAATATTTGTGAAACAGGGATTTGAAACGGCAAATAAAAAATAGCGTAACATACTATGATAAATTATCAGCCAGAATAACATCACTTTCATGAAAAATAGTAAAAATGTTTATGTGTGAGCAGTTTTTGTGAAACTGAAAGCATGCCGAAAACTGGTACAGTTACCCTATAAATAAACGATGCGCAATCCCAGAAATAAACTATCTATCCAGGAGCATCAGAATAGCGGAGAAACGCAGGGAAAATAACAAAACAACGTGAAAGAGTGTTTTGTAATAAAATTTTTGAATGATACGGATTGAAGAGTACGCATGTTTTGTTTTGGGCCGGTAGCTTGTGCACAACGTGATGACAATTCTCAAAATGGCACCAGAAAAAAACGCTTCACTCTGACGTTTCAACTGTTATAATAAGCTTAAACTCTGCGATATCGCTTGCTCTTTAAGTCAGTTTTAAGCCTGCTCTTTAAGCTCCCAGCAACTCGAAAAACGCTAACAATCTACTCGAAAATGTCACTTGGGAAGTCGACCGAGACGCCACTTGAACACAACTTCTAAATCCTGACCGTGCAGATAGTTTTAAAGTTTGTAAAAAGCTTTCAAAGTCGTAAGCAGAATTATCGTCGATAGATCCATATTCATTACCATCCTGGGCTATATGTTGTAAGTCATGGACGTTGTTTGTTAAATGCTCAAGACCATATATCTAACCGTTATCCCTTACGAAGCTATTTAGAAAATCAGAGGCATGTTTCCAATGATGCTTATGGAATGCAGACGAAAATATTGTAATCCCACAAAAATACAACAAATAATGGCAGTATGGTTTTTTACCTAAAAATTCTTCCATTATTATTGGGCTGACATGTCAACTGACATGAAAGATGTCGTCGAGTCACCCCCAGGTTGTTTACATGAATACGCTCAGTTGGCACGTTATTAACCATATCAAATTTGTTAAAATCCTCCAAAGGCGACCGCCAAAGTTGATGATGGTCAGGACATTCTCTTCGTCGAAATCCTTCATCCGTTCTTAGAGGTGCTCCAACAGCATCAAATATGATTTTTTTCCTGCACGATGCCATTCTCCAACACAAGTACATCTCATGCAACCATGCTATCCATTAAAATTGGCAGTAGCTAAAAATGTAGGTATCTTTTCAGCTATTTTAATATGATTATCTACCTTTTACAAAAGCGCGTGCCGGTAAATCAGCAATGATAGCTTTGACTTTAAACCCCAGTGTTTATCTCCGATCTGCAATCCTGCACTTATAAATTCATTAGCTTCTTCTACTAACTGGCTCAGATAAGCCTCTAGACAGGATGGTTTTGAGGAACCACAGAATACAGTTATCATCATGATCGGAGCTAGAGGTAGTTCTACTACTCTCATAAGGATGGGCCAAAGTTGGATTGGTCCTCATTTATAAAGAGGGATGCCAGCCATTGAAGCATTCCGGGCAATTATACAATAGAAGAAAGACTTTGTCACCTAAAATCATATAAGAAACGAAGATGCGAGTTGTTTGGTACAATGGCGCAGGACCTGGTATTTCCAGTTCGTTTCTTTCAAGCTTTTTGTATAGCATTGAGTTTAAAAAAAAACCCCTCCATCAGATATACGACCTTTTGCGCTAATGTTTGCATACATAAAATTACAGTTGGCATCAACTACACCCAGCATAACGATGCTATAATAAATTATGCCTTCTATAATTGAAATAGTCGGTTCCACTACGTGGAGGATACTTTATCATAACGTCAATACAATATATAAACTAAACCATCTTTTGATTTAGGTTTCTCATTTGGAAATAGAGGTGTTGGACGAGGCCCTCACGCCTTCTCCCGGACCATCGTGTGTGCCGTCACCGCAACCTGGACCGTTCCGTGTACCGTCTCCGCGACCTGGACCGTCGCGTGTGCCGTCACCTCGACCTGAACCGTCGCGTGTGCCGTAACTGCAACGTGGACGGTCACATTATGCCACACTGCCTCGTCCATCTACTCCGCCAAATGTAGCGTCAAGGCCGTATAAAAGGCGTTGGTGAGAGGCTAATCTTTCATACAACAAGGAGGTGGTTGCAGCTTTGCGGACGGTGGGTGATGCCTCAATCGAGCTGGCCAGCCAGCTCAAAAACCCAACCGATACAATGGATGGTCAGCTGTCCGGGATTGCCCACATCATTCGAGATTGGCCGCTCGAAAACCGGATGCGATGCCTAATGCGAATACGCATGGTAGTCCAAGTGGAGGAGGAGGAGTATTTCGAGGAAAGTTTCGGATACCCGGTGAGGCGATAGAATAGGTAAGAGTAGAGTAGTCATGTTTTTTAGACCTTCAATCCCTTCTTTTAGTTAGCAAGTGTTATTTGTACATAAAGTGGCCGGCAAAATAAAGTGCCTACTACTTACATGTTTACATTTGTCTCATATTTTTCGTTAAAAATGAAGCTGTCCTTGTGCTATATTTTTTTTAAAAATCCTCATTCTTTGCTCTTAAATGTGCAATGAAAAATTTCTGAAAAAATCAAAGGTTTACCAACACCAACAGGTTTACCAACAAAATATTTTTAAAAAAGTTAGTCAAAATTATACTGACAGAAAAAAGTGCCCACATTAATTATTTTCAACAAATTGATTTTGTTTAGTTTGGAATTCCTTTATTCAGAACCTACGTTGTGTTTCTTAATTCTTCCTCTGTTTCTCTATCTGGACGTGTGTACAACTCCTTCTGTCAAAACCAAAACCTGTCATCCTAACGTCATAAACGTCTGTCATCTCCCAATTCACAAAACCAAACGTCTCATAGCAAACAGATTTATTAAACACAAACAACAACTATTTAATATTTGATGTGCCCTCTTTGGATCTTAGGACTAACTGCAAGCGCTTTGGCATGCTCATCACTAGATTTTCTAAATGATTTATGTCAAGATTTTCCCAGGCGTTCTCTAGGGCTTCAAAATATTTGTCTTTATTGTTTACGCCACTGTTTTTTACTCCATCATCGAGAATGGCCCACAAATTCTCGATGGGATCAGGACTTTATGGAGGCCATTCAAGCGGTTTTATGCGACATGAGTTGAAAAAAGTTTTTGTTTTCTTCGCAGTTTGTTTGAGGTCGTCTCCCTCCCTCTTTCTAAGTAAAACACCCACAAACCATAACATTGCTCCCTCCATGTTTTACTGTTCCTTGGATGTTGCGCTCTTGAAGCTCCTCACATGATTTACATCACACATGGGACCGCCGTTTTCGGTTAAACAGTTCAAATTTAGACTCATCTGTCCAAAGAACAGTTTTCCAAAACTCGAGCGGCTTATCCGCATGCTCTTGAGCAAATTTGAGCCGTTTTGTATTGTTAGCCTTACTAATGCATTACATTAACTTAGGCGTAGGTCTATGAACATGTTGCGGCAACATTTGTTCAATGGCAACTGATTGCGCAGGACACTGCTTTCGGAATTTCTGGTTTATTAAACAAAACTGTAACTAAATGTGTGTCTTACTCTGTTTTTATATTCTCGTTTTTATTCACTTGATTTCATCGCTATCTATATGTTTTATCTGTCAAAAAACACGCGGCCTCACTCCAGTAATAAGTCCGCGCTCTTGTTCGTGAGTTTGCACCGCACACCTCAAATCTATATAACGCGTATGTATGTATACCGCGCTCTGACTGCTGTGTTGTTATCACACAGTCTGCTGTGTGATAACCCTAGCGTTAACAGCAACTGTTTATAATTATTAACAACCGATTCGCACAGAAGGTGTTGTTCCCTGTAATTGACGACAGAGGGCGACATGGTAAATGCTTAGTGTAGACAACGTCCAACACTGATCGGGCCGAGTACTCCCGAAGGCTACGGGAGAGAAGAAAGTTCACTCTTTCGCCTTAGCCCGAGACAAGTGACGGATTTTTTAGCGTCTCTCAATAAAATTCTAACTTAAAGATAGCTTAAAAACGCTTGTTTTTATTAACAATAATTTACTGCGGGCGAAAGAAAGAGTGCTGTTGATAACATCTCAACATTCTAAAAAATCCTTCAAAAAATAATTGTTTCGTGACATTCACTCGTTCACAGTTTAAGGTTGTTCCTGAGGCAAATCGGAACCACTGTAAAACCACGTGAATAAAGCGGGATAAATTATAATAGGAACAAATGTACAATTGTAAATGTGTGTTTTGCAAGCCTGCAAGTGTTGCCCGTCGAAACACACCCGCTGTTGATAAAAATTGTTCCAGAGGCAAGTCGGAACAAAGCAGCGCTAAAGTGTAGTAGTGTAGGTGAAAGTACGCTGGAAGGGCATGTGTTATTTCCCTGTCCAATTCATGCATGCTAACTACGTAAAAGCTCCTGAGGAAATTCGGAACAGGTCAGTGCAGAAGTGAAATAGTTCAGGAAAAAACACACAAAACAAACACGCTTTCAGTTGTCCATTTAGTAATTGTTTAAATGTCATAACCATGGTGAAACAAGGTGATATAATTTCGTGCTTAGCTTATGTATACGCATTTCTAAAACTGAAAAAGTTATTTGCCGCTATTTGCTTAGAAAAATGTGATCCTCCATTTCTTTTCACAAAAGATAGCAATCAGGCAGGGGTGAACAACCAAGCAGGGCAGTTCAACCAGATAATTAAAATGAGGAATGAAGTGTTTTATAGTGCTGGCCAAACGAAACACTAGTCAGGTCATCTGCTGAGGCTAGAATTGCGTTCGGACATGAAAAGGAGGCACCGAGAGACAATACCGAATCGGACGAATCAAAATGTTTGCATAGCTCGCAAACACTGGCGGAGAGTGTTAATAATTATCAACAACCGATTCGCACAGAAGGTGTTGTTCCCTGTAATTGACGACAGAGGGCGACATGGTAAATGCTTACCCAAGTAGCAACCGAAGCCTGTTTCTCCCAGTTTCAACTCCCTCATGTCCACAAACTGCGTTCGCTCACTATTCCTATCCCATTTCTACATTCCACAACGTTTGTTGCGTTCTCGCTCATCAGGGTGTTAGTCAATTCTCTCTTGGCACACGAAGAGAATTCTCCTGCACACTTCGTGTTTTTGACTTCACCCAGCTCACTCGCACTCATGCGCTTTTTCTTCCTTCGCATGCGCCTGTGACTTTAGAGAGAATTTTCTCTCCTAGCAAAACGAGTGTGTCAGCTCTCTCAGCACCGTTGACTTCTGCATCTCTCTCTGACTCATTGGCGTTTTCGTCCATTGCATTCATCTGGCACTTGCAAAATTTTTGATTCCTGTATCACTGTGAAACACGCAAATCAAGTGGAAGTGCTTTATAAACAAACGCGACAAAGTTAAGACTGTTTAGTGAAAATATAAGTCGTCAATAAAATTGCTTAACTTTTGTTTTATTCATTGATGCAGATTACTATGGATCAATCGGTGAAAAAATCGAAGCGAACCGGGCAGTTTTTCAACCGGATAAATCAGCGCGCAGAAGGGAAAATGGTGGTTGAAGAAGGTGAATCAAGTGGCCATCAATTACCTGTAGGTAAGTTCATAAATGTTTTGTTATTTTGTAGTAAATTATTTAAATAAATGTTGTGAAGTGGTTGCTGTTAAATATGATATATTTTTGTAAAATGTGATATAGAAACGACAAGAATCATATAAACATTATATGTGTGTTTGTGCTTCTGTGTATGAATGTGTATTTTGTGTTTAGAGTTTACGTTCGACGATTATGATGTCTGGATTTGTGCAGTTAAAGAAATTATAAATCACTGTTTATATTACGCGAAACCTACACAAACCGTTATGTACAAGAAGGGCCAGTTTTGTGTCAGTGTATTACTTTATTAACTTTTCTGTCGCTTGCGGAGTGGAAGAAGAAGTGATCGGCAAAGTTTGCGTGTTAAAACAAGACACAAGATAGTGTAAAAAATTGTATAGAGACATATTAAAAAAGCTCGTAATGCTTATAATTCAAGCATAAAATTTTGTAAATTGTTGGATAAATGACGGAAAAAATCGCTATTTTGGTAGCAGAGAGCCGCATACAGCTTGCGAGCTGCAAGTTTTTTATAAGATCGCTCTGATTGTATCGGATACTGAAATTGGCCATTTTGCTGAAGAATTGCCATTTTATCGCAGAAAGTTAACATGTATAAGCGGCGAAGCAAGCCAAAGATCGACGACGGGTATTGTGTCAAATATTAGTTAGATACAAATGATAGCATAAAAACAAAATATAATATAAACACTATAAACGGCTGTCCTTTCTCAACCAACAAAAAATAAATATTTTGAGTACAATGCTTTCCAAAGGTAGTGAAATATGATTAAAATGATAATACATGATAATAATATTTACAAAAATCTCATGGCCTACCGAGAAAAAATTATGGAAAAACGTGCCCACTAAAAAGCACATATTCAGTAGTTGGCAGGGAATCGAAGTTCAACCAGTGAATTCGTACTGTATAATCTTTATTTTTTATTATAATTCTTCTTGATAAAACAAATAAAAGGTAATGCAAACATTAGAACATGAATTGAGACAATCATGAAAGGTAAAAAACACAATAGAACGCCATTCGATTATCCGCTCTTGATCTAGTGCGGATTACCGAGCGTGAACTGTATGCATCAAGTGTGTTAGATATAAAAATTAGGAATGCTTAAATCTTTCAAACATACAAGCAGCAATTGTAAACAGTTTGACAAAGAAAATAGATAGCTGTATAGACCAAAAATAAATTAAAATAGTAATATATGATAGATAATAAATAGTACTGGTCCCCAGGTATATTCGTCAACTCGATTGACTCAATAAAATTCCTGTCATAGGTTCAAACCTAGAATGGACCGATCCCCCGTATGAAGGGCTGTCCTGATGTGCGATACCCAGTTCAATGTTTCACTCATTATGTAGGGTGGCAAATAAACAATGTTTAACAATTTCATTACCTGTGTACATATTTTGACCATTTTAATCCAAGTAGCCTTAGCATCTGCTAGAACCATCTACATAGCCGGGCGAGTATAGTGTCCTTTACGCAGAAATGACTATTCTGTGTAGGCAAAGGACTAGACCTCTAACGGTTAATTGACCTATTTAATTAAAATAATTGAATAAATTTTAGCTATTGACCCGCTAGTCAAAGAAGTTCTAGAGGGAGAATCTTCAGCTTCGTCCGATGACGGGTCAAGCGAGGAGGACAATAACGAACCACTAATAACAGCGGGGTTTAATGTCCACGCTCATACTTTGGATGACTGTATTCGGTACTGGGCGTTAAAGTGCAATGTGCCTCATTCAACATTAAATTTATTGTTGCACATAATGCGAGAACGGACGGATATACGGCTACCGAAAGATGCACGGACATTGTTGAAGACAAGCACGGCACCAAAAATATTATGAACGTCGCTGGGGGCCAATATTGGTACAACGGTTTGGGAAAGTGCCTTCAACAAAGATTAAGGTAAGATTGTAGAAATAAGCTAAATAATGTTAGACCCCATGACACTGCGATAAAAACGATCGCAAATTTACAGTACTAGATAAGTACAATGGTATGACATTCGAAATTTTATTAGCGATTGTCTATTTCATCACTTGTTGCTTATTTTACTATTACAAACTATATACGAACTTTATTAGATTGTTGTCTGTATTAGATTAGATTGTCTTCTGCTTGTTTTGAGTTGTTGTATAAAAGTTTTTCGTTTATGAATTATGATTTATTACAAGAAGTTTTGCAGGAGTGAATCTTTCAAATCTGTATGATAAAGATGTTTTGTTGTTGTTACATTCCCATGTACTTTTCCATCAATATATCAGTTTTTTTTTGATTAGGAACCACCAGGTAGCACCTGATGCTGAACTGGAAATCAATATTTCAATAGATGGCATACCGTTACATAAAAGCGGCCGCACATCTTTTTGGCCTATACTGGCCAGTATCCATAAGATGCCAAGCGTCAAACCGATGACTGTGGCTATATTTTGTGGATCGAAAAACCAGATTCGCTCGAGCAGTACCTTCGGCCATTAGTAGATGAATTGAACAATCTTATTGATAAAGGTATTGCAGTGGGCAATAATGACACAACGGTCAAAATAAAAGTACGTGCCATCATTGCTGATTCACCGGCACGATCATTCATTAAAGGTAAAACAAAAACAAAACAATATAAGGGGTCTATAAAGATGCAAATGTAATGTGTTGTCTTAAAATAAATTAAGAAATAAAGAAATAGGGACCAATGTAGAGGCTTGTGTAAAGGTGGAGGGGGGGGGGGGGGACCAAAGGGATCAATATAAAGGTGGAAAAATTGTTTCTGGTTTTATCTTTTTTAACGCTCCTTAGAACTTTTTCTTCTATATTGCTTTACACGGAAGGGGCTACAAAATATAAAATAATCTAATCTATTCGTCACTTAAGTTAAGCTAGTAGGTCAGGATAAAGCCAGGTTGTTTATAATCGATTAACGTTAATCATTTAATTAACAATAACATCCCGTCATGGGTTCGATCCCCAAATAGACCGTGCCGCCATTCGTAGGATTGCTTCCTGCTATGGGGGGAAATCAATTAGTCACTGAAAGCCAAAGCCCACTAGTGGTACAGGCAGGCCTTGACCGACAACGGTTGTTGAGCCAAAGAAGAAGAAGAAGAACAGGGTTTAGTAAAGCATAAATTCGTGTAATTTAAAACTAATGATTTTTATACTTTCTTTTAAGGCGTTATAGCACACAATGGAAAACATGGGTGTCTTAAATGCACTGTTGTTGGTTATCACCATCCTATATCACGGACTATGTGCTTCCCAGATACCAAAGCTCCTCTAAGAAATGATTTGGATTTCCGTAGGAGTAACTATAAAGAACACCAGAAGGAACTAACGCCACTACTTCATATACATGGCTTGGATATGATAAAGCAAATTATTATCGCCGAAGAACTACATTTAATGCATCTTGGTGTTGAGCGAAAATTACTGCACGGGTGGAATTACGGTTTGTGGGGAGCTGAGAAGTGGTCTGATGAAGTAAAAGAAGAAATATCTTCGGAGCTGAGACGCATAGTTTTGCCATCGGAGATCCATCGCAAGCTACGCGGGTTGGACGATTTAAAGTTTTGGAAGGGCTCTGAGTATAGTTCCTTTTTGCATTATGCTGCCCCTATCATTTTGAAAGGTAAAATTAGTGATGATGCATATAGCCACTTCATGCTTTTCCATTGCGCAGTAAAATTTCTTTCTTCTAACACTTATAAAAGACAATGGGAGACTGCTGATACATTTCTTGAACAATTTGTTACCGACTATGCCCAGATTTACGGAGAGGGTTACGTGAGTAGCAATATTCACAACCTGCTTTTTGACGTTTTTGACGTTTGACGTAATAGTCGCATTCATATAGCGCTCCGTGTTTTTGTCAAAAATTCACGCTATTCATCATATAAGTTTTAGTTTTTGTGAATACCATTGCATCCATAAACATCATCGCGATATTGGAATAAAGTTCAACCGTTCCAACTCTCGATAATCTCGTGCTAATTTCGCTTTCCAACCTGGTCGCGCCTTCGCGCATCCCTGCCGTCATCGCTACAATCAACATTGCTGTCATCATAGCCAAGATACATCGTTCCCTAATAATGGCAAACATTTGCAACTCTTGCACCACGGAAATCACGGAAGCTTTCATTAGCTGTTGTTTATGCAACTCTCCATTCCATCGGCGCTGCTCTTCTATACCCGCAGACTTACTCCAGCGCATCTCTGAATACAAACAAATTCACTGGTGCTGCAGTGGCTGTAATAACGTTTTGTTGAATCCGCGCACCAAATTTGTTAAGAACGCAGCCATTCAATCTGGTTTCCAGACGGCTTTAACAACAGTTGCTGAGAGCATTAAATCCGTAATCGAACCATTAACAAACGAGATTAGAACTGGATTCGCACGTATGACTCAGCTCGATCATAATACGCCACGAAGTAGTCACCCACCCGCAAAAATACGCCGCACAAATCCATCGAAACGATTGTTTTCTGATGTCATCAACGACAACCGTTCAATGTTTACATTTCGTGCTACTTCCATCAACAACCTAAACAATAATTGCCAATTCAAAACTACACAGCCTATTGATGAACCCAACCGTAAGATTCGCCCACCACCCACAATCACTGGCACAAAAAAGACACCGCATCATTCGCGATCAAAATAGTTCCTGCTCAATCTTCGGTGCAGAAATGTGCTTTGTACATTTCCCGACTTTCTCCGGATACCACCACTGACCAAATTGTTAAAATGGTCAAGCAAGCTTTATCCATCGAAGACGTCACAGCATATTGCCTTGTACGCCGGGACACAAACACAGCAACACTCTCATTCCTGTCATTCAAAGTGTTGGTGCCTGCTTCTATAAGAGAATGTGCACTCTCCCCGGACACCTGGCCAATTGGTCTATCGGTGCGTGAATTTGTTGATTACCGATTGCAACAACCAACTGCAAATTTTCGCCTACACCCACCTATGGGACTTTCATCCCCTACAACCTTTTCTGCGACACAAAATACGCGATCACCGCAATCGCCGAACCGAACAATCCTGTCGGCACACACTCCACGAGCCTCACCCACACCGCAAACGAACTAAGTAGTGCTTGTGTGCGTGCACATTCTGCTCCACCGAATCCTGCACTAATCTCTAACGTCACGCACACACACACGCATATTTATCAAACGAGGACGGCACTTGAACACAAGAACACGGAATCCGGCTCACCTTTCATTAAAAGTGATTGCTCTCACCTGAATATTACTCCTCCATCAACGAATGAATGCGCTCATGTTCTTACCCAAATTCAGCCAAATGATCACGAATCCGTAACAAATTATGAGCAGAACGATCAAAATGATGCCGATCCAACACTCACACAAATACGTGGCGCTAATGTCAACCCAGCAGGGTTTGCCTCCACTATTTTTCGACAAAATTATTCTTGCATATCTGAGCTTTCCGTGTATTACCAAAACACCCGAGGTCTACGGACAAAACTCTCGAGTTTCTTCAGTGCATCTTCAAGCTGTTCTTTTGATATCATCGCGATCACAGAAACCTGGCTCAAGGATGACATTGCCTCGTCTGCACTCTTCGATGACCGATATGATGTTTTCCGAATGGACCGTAACTCCTCAAATAGCCAGAAAACCCGAGGGGGAGGGGTACTGATTGCGGCTAAAACCATGCATCGTCCCTCAGTAATCACTGTTGCGAGCTCATCAACCGAAAGTATCTGGATCCGCATACGTGTTGGCACTTCATTCGTAATAATCGGTACCGTTTACGTTCCACCGATTCTTAGTAATAATACCGAATATGTTGCCGCTTACTGTTCATCACTTATGGAAATTTCTGAGAAATATCCACAAGACACGATCCTCGTGTTGGGAGACTTCAATCAACCAGGCCTTTCTTGGCTATGTGACACTCACGGTTCTCTACATGTCAACATTCAGAGATCCCGTGTATCCCCAGCCTGCTCCCAACTGCTTGATACTCTCAGCTTTGTGGGACTATCTCAGGTCAATAATAATGTAAACAATCATGGGTCTTTACTTGATCTTATATTCGTAAGCCCGCGTATAATTGAGAATGGTATGAGAATTTTCCGTTCCATAGATTGTTTAACTGAGGAAGACCGATATCATCCGAGCTTGCTGGTCAATATTACACTTCCATCAACAACCCAGACTGCTACGGAAGTCACTGGATCGAACAGCTTGAGACATCTCGATTTTAGAAAAGCTGATTTCCCAAAAATGATTGACGCTTTTGCCAATACTGACTGGTCATTCCTTAATTATGATAGCAATCCCACCTTATCAATCGATTCGGCAATCGACTCCTTTCAAATTAAGGTTGGTCTAGTCCTTCACAAATGCTGCCCTACTTTACAAGAGCGCGCAGCTTCCGGTCCCCCGTGGGGCAATAGAGAGTTAAAAAGACTTAAATCTGCGAAAAATAGAGCTTTACATTGTCTCATAAAGTCGAATCTTCTATAGTTGCCACTAACAGTGTTAAACAATAGTCTGTCGGAGTGAAGATTAAACAGGCATCTGTATTGAATCTATATCAACAAACTTCAACGAAGTAGGGGAAAGCGGGGCAAAATGGGCATGTGGGGCAAAATGGGCACCCTCTATTTAAGCATTATTTGACTACAAAGCTACTTTCCAATGCTCAAAATGTATTCATTAGAGTGTTTTATGAACACCATGTAAGTTTCATAACGCTAACACAAAAAATAACCAAGAAAAGTGCAAAATAAGGTTTAGTAGCATATTGATGTAATTTTTGTCACTTCGAAAATAAGCTTAACCCAGTGTCACAGGGATGCGTTGAAGTTTTACATTATATATTATTAAAGATGTGATATTTCTATACAATTTGTCTGAAGAAAGCAAGGCGATCGAATGCGTATTTTTACTAATATAACATAAAATACAAAAATGCTTCACGTGGGGCAAAATGGGCAGTTACGCTTGGGGCAAAATGGGCAGATACTTTTGACAAATGGCGTTTGGTGAGGCTATGGTGTTATATTTGTCGCCTCAATAATGATAACAGACACAGCTTCAAAAGAATCGATTTTGTAGATTTAAACGTGTAAAAACTGTTATAATTTTGATAACATATTTTTGGAAGAATTTTAAGGGCTTTCCTGACCAGCAAAACAAAAGATAGAACGAAAATACAATTCACGAAACGGTGCGCAAAAGCATAGACCATTACCTAAGCGCAGTTGTTGTGGCCCATTTTACCCCAGTGTTCTGACGTTTCACAGTTTGTTTACATATGCCCATTTTGCCCCAGGGCTATGCCCATTTTACCCCGTGTGTCAAAATAGCTTCTCGTAAAACATCAACTTTTATTTTACATTATTTTATTGTTTTTGAGTTGTTTTCATTCTATGTGGCAATTTTAATCCATAGATAAATGGTGGAGGCATACAATAATGAAAGAAAAATTGTGTTTTGTGGCATATTCAAAGGAATATTCAGTAAACTGCTTAACATGCCCATTTTGCCCCGCTTTCCCCTATATCCAACGATCCGACTAAAATATTTTCTTTCGTTAACCGTAAGAGGAAAAATGCAAAAATCCCGTCAGTAATGTCACTAGACACCGAGAAAGCCTCAAGTGAACTTGAAATCAGTCAGCTCTTTGCCAAAAAATTTAGTTCAATTTTCGACCTTCAATCTTCGTCACCAATTAACACGTTGTCTGCCACGTCAGCCACTATGTGGCTGACGGGTTTTTTCCGATCGGGCCACGTCAGCCACATAGTGGCTGACACATTACACATTGTAAAAGACGTGTTACAAGAGATAAATTTGCACGTATTTGATCGGTTGTTTCACAATGCTTTTCTTTCACGGTTATTATTTCTCAAAAAAATGATTCAAATATCAAAATTAGTTTCTATTATGTTTTCATAAATAAATGAGAATGAGAATGAACAATAATTAAAAGATCTTGGAGTTCACTTATTCATCCTTTACTTTTGATGCACAATCTTAAAACGCTCATCACAAAGTTGAGGTTGATCGGGACAGCTTGGACAATACGTAAACGATCTTTTCACAGTTTCACGTGCCTTTCATCGGCCCATGCTTTGCCTGTCATTGTTGTAGCATCGTTTGCATGCGCGTACCAAAGCGTTGCAAAGCGTTGGAGTCGGAATGTCACCGACATTTGCGAGAGGTAAATAAAGGGAAGGGAAGTGAGGGGAGGGGGGGGGGGTTCCAAGAATGAAATTCCATGGAATTAGCCCAACAAACGACATTATGGAGCGACTGAGACAACAAAGAGAATTGGTGAATTTGATTTAAAAGAGAAAAAATGCACAAGCAAATGCATTCGTTTCAAAGAGTGATTCCCTGGCCTGACGGGGCAGTTCAGTGGGCATGTATGGTGGCAGACAACGTGTTAATATTGCAACTGCCCTGCAGCACACACCCGCGAATGTTCTAGATATGTCTATAAATGATATTGTCATCACAAATGAATCGGTAGAAAATGCAATCAAACAAATTAAACCCTCATTTATCCCGGGTCCGGACGGGAATCCAGCAATAGTCTTACAGAAGTGCTCAACTTATCTTTCAGAGCCACTGGTTCATCTGTTTAAGCTTTCTCTGCACAGTTCTACATATCCTACTATGTGGAAGTCTTCGTGGATGACACCCGTTCATAAAAAAGGTCCGTGACATGTTATATCTAATTATCGTGGCGTAACTTCCCTATGTGCATCAGCAAAAATACTCGAAATTCTTGGTCAGGAAGCGTTAGTCAGGGGTGGCTTAAATTATATCAGTCCAAGCCAGCACGGATTTGTTCCCAAACGATCGGTGTCGACCAATCTCGTTCAATTCGTGTCTGAATGCCGTACGGCAATGGACGGCAAGTCACAGATTGATGCAATTTATACTGATTTCATGTCAGCATTTGATCGGATTAACCATGACATACTCCTTGCGAAACTGAGCCGGCTTGGCTTTCATAATAATCTAGTCATATGGTTAAAATCATATTTAAACCAAAGATCATACTGTGTTAAAATCAATAAGTGCTTGTCCAACGTGTTCGTTAGTTCGTCCGGTGTCCCACAGGGAAGTAACATTGGCCCAGTATTGTTTATCCTATTTATTAATGATGTTGTATTTGCGCTCCCAAATCAATGTTTGCTTATGTATGCGGACGATATCAAGATTTATGCGACCATTAGAAATGATTCGGACAGCTCGACTCTCCAGCACAGCCTAAACGTATTTAGCAATTGGTGCTCTGCGAACTCGCTATCCTTGTGTGTCAATAAATGTTGCGTGATTAGTTTTACTCGTAAAAAAGACCCTATCAAGCGAGACTATAATCTTGACTCGTGTATAATCCCACGTAACACAGAAACTAAGGACCTCGGCACTATTCTTGACTCATCACTCTCCTTCCGTCAACAATATTCGTACGTCATCGACAAAGCATATCGGCAGCTTGGTTTTATTCATCGTCTGACATCTGATTTTAATGACCCTTTCTGTTTAAAACAACTGTTTGTCGCGTTAGTCCGGTCCGTACTTGAATTTAATGTTGTAACATGGTCTCCGCACACTAACAACTGGTCCACACGAATTGAGCGAATTCAGAAAAAATTCACAAAAATAGCTATAAGAACCTTACGGTGGAACATGAACCAGCCTCTAACCTATCAAACTAGACGGCTTCTTCTAGGATTGCAGTCCTTAGAGAGACGTAGGGAGGTAGCACAAGCAGTTCTTGTAGCAAAATTAATAAAAGGCGAAATTGATGCTCCCGAGCTTCTTCTTAAAATAAATTTGTACGCCCCTGACCACGCGCTACGTCCTCGAAATTTTCTGATCAAAATAGACCGGGCCCGTACTTCCAGAGGAGCTCATGATCCAATTATTTCAATGTGTAAAGCTTTCAATAAGTTCTACTGCTTTTTTGACTTCAACATCACACATTTCACTGTCGTTATATCGTATAAGGCGCTAAAAGTTCAATCATCCGTTGTTGTAACATTTGCCTTAAAGATTTTAATTGGCGCAATAGGGGCTGGTTTTTTTTCCCTGATAACGTCTGGCGCCGTTTAGCATTTTTGTTCTTCTGTTTGAACAGGTCTCGCACCTGTGTGTCGCTCAGATTTCCTAATGTTTTAAAAATGTGTAGTACATTTCCAAAATCCATTAATGCTATTTTCTTGCCTCCTTTACTGATTCCTGTCCAGCAACAATGGGCAAACAGTGTTTTGGAGAAAAAAAACAATGTCAATCGCGCTATGAAGTATATAGTGTATTCTTGTATCTCCAGATTCCCGTAAAACGTATTGTAAAATATTTTTTTTATATTCTTCATCCGATTCAAGACGTTTATCGAACTCTTCAAGTTCAGTCCTGTCCTTCAATGGGCTGAATTCAAATTGTTGTATATGCTCTTGTGTTGCTGGACCGATGACGCCAGATTGCACCGAATGCTCTACGTATTGACGCAAATTCCGTATCTCACGTAACAGCATATTTGTGTCTGCTTTTGTCGCAACATCACGAAGCAGTATCATTGCTTCCGGAGCGTTTAATGCCGAGGAAGAGTGAGGAGTGTTTAAATCACATTCTGTTCTTTCATTATCTAATTGTGGTGAATACAACGCATTGGTGGTCATTGGAGATATTGGTGGGAAGTTTGTTGAGTCATCCGCGTCAACTAACAGGCAATCTAACTCTGCATCATTCATTGCAATATTAACCATCGTTGTAGAAAGATGTTTCGTCTTTTTAACCACTGCAGAAGTTTTCCGTTTTGCTTCAAACGGTTCAGGAGAAAATGGCTCACAATCTTCCATACATGGCATACCCGACATATCGGGTAAACCAGGTAGTGGATTTGTCGAACAGTAAAGAACGGATGCTGAAGAACCTACATTCGCAACAGATGGTGATGGCGCTGGTTTGTTTCGTGTTCGTTTGGATTTTCTTGGTGGGGATTTTGATGCATAAATACTTTTTTCAGCCCTGTTTTTTTCTGTATTTGGCAGTACCATAGTATCAACACATTCCACTGTGTGAACGGATGAAGGACGCGGAGGTGGCAGTGGCGCAGTCAGCTTAACGGGTGGACAAGCCACTCCGGATGATACTGGCACTGACAACGGTGGCAATACCACCGGATCAATGCCATTCGCTGGCACTGATATAAATGATGTTGGTCCGTATACATTTGTCGTTATTGTGCGGTTGCTGGTTTGACTCAGCAATTTGTTTGGCTAAAACAGAAACATAACGCATTACTTGTTGTTTTGATTTGTACCGTCACATAAATTGCGTGCTTCGATTACTTACCGTGTACACGTGTTATAAAACTTGTTCATATTAGATCATATGCTTTACCAACAATTGTCGCTGTTTTAATAATTCAGATTTTTGTATTATCATTTTCTTCCACAGCCAAACCAAATCACAACTTGTCCAGGGACGCTCAGCGAAAACACCGGTATAATCAGAATCAGAATATATGTTTATTGATATTTTTCTATTAAGTTCATGTGTACATTTGTTTTGCGAGATTTAGCGTAACGCTCGCTTTTCACCGCTGTAGAGCATTTTGCCAAGAGGCAGTTTGTTTTGGTTTTAGAAAGCATGGTGTTAGGCCTAGGGCCTTTTGTTACGCTATTTTAACTTATCTACTAACTAACTAACTTATCTACTTAACACTATTAGATTAGGAACAAGACAAAAGAAATTCAAAAATATGAAGGAAAGAAGGAAAAAAAAAAAAATATATATATATATATATATATATATATATATATATATATATATATATATATATATATATATATATATATATATATAAAAAGTGAAAAATTCAAAAGAGTGCCCTTAGAAGGGGTGAACCTGATGTTGCGCATTTTACTTTAAGGCTGTTATCACATATCCAATTTCATCTATTGGATATGTACTGGTTTTTTCATATAGCTCCTCTAACCTGGTCCAGTACGGAGCATTTGCAATTAATCGCAAAAATCGGTTCAACCCTATTTGAACCCTGCGGATGTTGGTTGGGGCGCTATTTTTCCAAACCGAGATACTATAAGTAGCCATGGGAAGAACTATTTGTTTATAGATCGCGATCTTGTTCCTGTAGGAAAGGCGAGAGCCGCGATTAACTAAGGGATACAATTTTTTAAGCAGGACATTGATCCGAGTTTTTCCACGTTAAGCATCACTACAGCAGTGGATCTTGCTACTCGTTTATTTTGCTGGATGGTGTTTTGCAGTCGAATCAGTTGGTGTGTTGTTGAGTGTCCGGACCGAAAGCGGAACTGGCCATATGCATGTTGCAGTGTGCCCTGATAATTTCCAATACATTAGGTTCTGCTGCTTCGAAAGGTAGTGTCCTGGAGCCGGTGTGGCACCAGTGGAACTGGCCATATGCATGTCGCAGTTATGTCCTGATGTGTTCGATGGAGTTGACCCGTTTTTTCCTGATGAAACTACGTCGGTCGTCTTGGGTGTGTGTATGACTTGGTGATTTCTTTTGAATGACGTCCGATGCCACCACTTGCTCGTAAATTTTTATTTTATTCAAAAACTACCTTAGAGTAATATTATCGTAAAGATACTTCCGTCCTTCTCAAACCTGTGTTGGGGTAAGAGGTGGGACTTATCATCATCATCATTATCATCATCATCATCAAATCCAAACTGTTCTACCGGAATAATTTGTAGATCGTTAACCAAACTTCTTAGTCGACAGTATATTATTTTTTCGAACAGTTTGCTGAAGGCGCTTAGCAAGCTTATTGGACGATAGCTGGATGGAAGGGTGGGATCCTTTCCGGGCTTCAGGATTGGGATCACCTTTGCGCTCTTCCAGGCTTGCGGGAAGATGTTGAGTGAGAGGCAGCTATTAAAAATCGCAACAAGTAAACTTATAGCTCGATTTTGCAGATGTTTGATGCAAATATTGAAGATTCCATCAAAGCCTGGGGCCTTCATGTTTTGAAGACATTTGATGGTACTTTCAATCTCCGCGACGGTGATGCGCTCTTTGGGTGGTAGAGTTGGAGGTTGTCAACTGTGCAGTTGATCATTGACACTTCTACGTCGTAGGGGCTAGTCATTGTAAGACCAAGGCGATATGCCTCAGCAAATTGATTAGCAAGTGTATTGGACTTTTCGATGGGCGTAATGACTACTTGCGCTGGTAAGCTGCTCTTTAATGGAGGAATCGGCCGGGGTTTGTCTTTTAGAATTTTCGTCATTTTCCAAAAGGCTGGCGAGTGGGGTGGAAGCTTCTCAACTTTGCTTGCAAAGTTAGTGTTGCGAATTTCTGCTACGCGATCTGAGATGATGCGTGAGAGATTAGCCGTTTGTCGCTTTAACAGCTGATCACCGCTTCTCTGGTATTGACGCCTGAGTGTGTTACGATGCTTGATTAAGTCTTGGGTATATTCGTCTAAGGTGACAATTTCCCCCTTAATACGCACCTCGGGAACGCATTCGACTACTGCAGTATTGATGGAGTCCTGCAACATTTTAATGGCTGAATCTATGGATTCTGGTGAAAGGAGTACTTCTGTCGACGATATGCTTCGATCAACTATGGTTCCGAATCTGGCCCAATTGGCTTTATAGTAGTTCCTGCGTTTTGCCGGTGGGGCTCTGTTCGGTTCAGCACTTAACTCAGTATACACAGGAAAATGGTCTGAGTTAAGTTCATCAATGGTGCATGGTTTCATTATCACTGTGTTCGTAAGATACAAATCTAATGTGCTGGGAGCCCCCCGAGAAGGGATATATGTTGGTTGATCAGGATAATCAATGATAAAGTTTCCGTGCTGTGCGATGTCGGCTAAGATTATCCCATTAGAGTTGGTACGAATGTTGTTCCACAGGGTATGTCGAGCGTTAATATCGCCACCAACGATGGGTCCGCATATTGAGGTGCGTCAGTACATTAAGGTCTCTTCGGAAAACCTGTGCTGCGATGTTGGTGCACTGTTTAGGGCAGTAGATCGCCAGAAAACAAACTGACCCCGAGCATGTCGGAACTTGAATCCCCAATGATTCGATAATAGTAGTATCGAATCGCGGAAGCAGCATATGGTGAATACCGTGACGGACTGCTATGGCTACTCCACCTCCTCTAATACAAGTGCGATCATACCGATAAATGGAATATTTACTGATGTAAAAGTTGATATCGGGTTTTAGGTGTGTTTCAACAATTAGTGCAATATCGATACGGTGTCTATGTAGAAAATCTTCAAGCGGTATTCTTTTAGTCCTTACAGACTGTGCATTCCATGTCACAACGCGAAGATTACCCATTGAGCATAAGTAGTTCTCCGATAACGGCGAGTTGTTCTGCCTTGTTGCGGCATAGTCGAAGTTTCGACATCATCTTTGTTAAGATGCTAAAAAGTTCCTGCATGGAAAAAAGATTCGCTTCAGAAACTGGTGTTGGTGTGTCTGGGGCGTTCCGAGCATTTTCCAAGCGCTGGGCAAGGGTGATGAAGCCGGGTGGGGTATATGGTTCAATTGAAGCAGTGCGGTTTGTCTGCATTACTGAACTGCTGGGTTGTGTAGCAGTATGGGTCGATGTTGCGGGGGGAGGATGTACCATCGGTGGAGCTGTTATTAACGGCCTCGGAGGGATCTGTCGATGAACCGGGTTCGGCAGATGTTGGTGTTTTGCCTGTCGACGTGAGGCCTGTTGCCTAACTTCTACATATTTTGCTCGGCGGGGGCAGGTTGAATCATCAGCCCCATGAGGACCAGAGCAGTTCGAGCATTTCAACGCCTCATTTTGGTCCTTGGTTGGACAAGCTTCGGTGATGTGTTGACCCGCGCAACGAGCGCAACGTGGTTGGATGTTGCAGTGTCGCGTACCATGGCCGAAGTCTTGGCAACGATGGCATTGCGTTGGACCCTTTTTACAACCATTTTTTTTTTAAAGCACAAAAAGATGTTATGATTTATTCATATAAATTTGTTGAAAGACAAGATGTTTTAAATCCTCGCTAGGTTTCCTACCGTTTTGTCGCTTACACTAGGTACATGTTACATGAGATGTATCGTTATAGTTCGTTGGAACAGAAGAACAAGCAGTACTTCGCAATATATTACAAGGCTTCTGAGCCTTGTGAATTGAGATCAATTCTCTATCGGTTAATATTACCGAATTGTATGGGAAAGGAGAAAATTATTTACAAGGCACTTAACTAACTTATAATCTATTTTTGTTTTGATCTAATTCATTGGTATTTTCATCGTATTCCTAACTGCTAAATAAATTCCTAATTATGTCAACTTCCGAGTCTCGACATTTGCGCTTTAAGGACTCAATGATTTCACTTAATTTATCTTTTATAGGAACAAAACCTGTTTCGCTATGAAGGGCCCTGGTGGGATATCTATTTGGCAGTCCCATAATGGTTTTCAGGAATCTGTTTTGTATGACTTGTATAGTCTGCATATTTGTTCGAGAGCACCTTCCCCAAGCTATACTACCGTACGTTATTAATGGTAAAACAATCTGACCGTAAATGGCCAATCTGTTTTCCATCGATAAACCTGAATTATTTTTTAAGAGGGAGTAGAGCATTCGAAAAAGATGGCCTGTTTTGGTTTTTATATAGCCTACGTGAGCTTTAAAAGTTAGACGCCTATCCAGAATGACTCCTAGATAGCGAGCTTCTGAAGCCCATGGAATGATGTTATTTTCCATTTTTAAACTGCCCACTTTAGCGATTATGTTGGATGCTGTCATTCCAACCTTATATGGGAAAATTAATGCTTGGGTTTTGGTGTTGTTAACCACAATCTTCCACTCTTTGAGGAAATTCACATAACTGTCAAGCCCTCGTTGGAGACCTGCTCGTATGAATCTCAGAGGTTTTGCCGAGTACAGGATGGCTGTGTCGTCTGCATACAGTGCCAGGCTCGTGTTTGCCCCCAATGTAGGGACGTCAGCAGTGTAGCAGTTGTACAACAGGGGACCCAGAATACTCCCCTGCGGCACACCAGCATTGTTTTCGTATGGGTCAGATTTCTCTGATCCAATGTAGACAGCCGAAGACCGTCCACTTAGGTAGCTTTGTACAGGCCTAACAATGTACAGAGGAAAGCCCTGCACCCTCAGCTTATGTATAAGACCATCGTTCCAGACGTTATCAAACGCCTTTTCCACATCAAGAAGAGCCATGGCAGTGGTTTTTCCACGCATTTTGGCAGAGTCGACAACGTCCAAAACGCGCTGAAGCTGCTGGGCTGCCGACCGATGTTTTCTAAAACCGAACTAAACTTCACTGATGACATTGTTTGATTCACAATAAGCCATCATACGAGTGTAAATTATTCTTTCGAACAACTTACTTAAGGCTCCAAGGAGTGAAATCGGACGATAGCTTGATCCTAAGCTAGGGTCCTTACCAGGTTTTAAAATAGGAACCACTTTTGCATACTTCCACAAGTGTGGAAAGTAGCCTAGCTCCAGACACCTGTTAAACACGTCGGTCAGTAACACGACAGTGCTGTGTCCGACGTTTTTCAACATAATATTAAAGATACCATCCGCTCCTGGTGCTTTGTAGCCAACAAGATACTTAATGGTTCCTAGGAGTTCCCCGATGGAGATAAGCTGAATATTTGTCGCTTCAATAGGTTCTGAAACAAGACAACTGATGCTGTCAGCAACCCTACTCTCATATGTGCTAGTCATGGATTCGCTCAATCTATGTGCCTGAGCAAAATTGACTGACAATTTCACTGCTTTTTCCCTAGGTGTAAAGGCAGGGATTCCACCATCAATTAGGACTGGTATCGGTCGACGCTTATCTTTGAGCACCTTCGTTAGACGCCAAAAGGGCCGAGAGTGTTTAGGAAGTGTTTTTAAACGATCTGAAAACAGTCTATTTCTTACTTCAACCATTCTGGCGTCAGCAATCTTAGCTACCTGCCTGTATAAAGAATAGTAAGTCCTGTTCCTCGTCCTTTGGTATGTCCGTCTCAACGAGTTTTTTGACGCAATAAGCCGTTTTGTATCTGCGTCGAGTTCAGTTACCTTATGTCGTACTTGGATCAGCGGAACAAAACGATCTACTGCTTCCTTCATACAGCTTTCGACATTAATGATCGCTGTATTAATGTCTTCGATGGTCAGAAGAGGAGGTGCCGAACTGATGTTTTCCGTTATATACCGCTCAAATCGTGGCCAGTCTGCTTCTCGATAATTTCGCTGCTGTCTAGTGGCATGCGTCCCCGGGCAAACAATGTTCATAACCACTGGTAAGTGATCAAATGACAAAGCCGTGATGGTGGAAGGGACGTCAAGACGATCTGTTATATTCGAGATGAATACGTCAATCGTAGAGTAGGAATTGCCATTCTGGAACGAAGGCTGAAATGGAAATGACACTTAGCATGCGCTGGCTTGTGTGAGTTCTCTCAGAATCATTCCATTCCTATTGGCGCGAACTATTTACCACCACGATACGCCTCCCACCTTATGATGACTTGCTGTATGGTTCGAACCGCCTCTAGTTTTTTCAGGGTGCAGGTCCCTCGTTTGAAGGGTACTAGATACAATCTGGAGTGTATTGTATCGATGCGCCGTTTAATTTCGAAGGCCTCCAAAACTTCGAGTTGGTAGCGTCCCTGAAGTTCCTCCACTATTTCGTGGATGTCCATTTCTGGAAGCCCGCGTAGCACAGCCTTGAACGGGCGGTCTTGTTTCGCATCGTGGCTGAAGAATTCCGCTTTTCGCTCTTGCAAGTATTTTACTACGCCATCATATTCAGACCTGGAGCGAGTGACAATGGATGTGCCAATGCCGCTGAGTCGGAATTGGGGCGTGAATCCTCGTGACTGAAGCTCCGGTCGAAGTTCAGCAACAGATATTGTTTTAACCACAATCGGTGGCGGCTTGAAATTCGACTCGGAAGTCGGATTTACTTTTCGACCTGCCAGCGGTGTGGCAGATGCTGCGGGTGGGTTAGCCGACGGATCGGCGGATGTTTTTCGAGTAGACAGACGACGAGCGGAGCCTTTCTTTCGATTTACTATAGTAAATTCCTGGGAAATTTCCTCCTGTTCCATGGTGTCGGAGGAGCTGGTATCGTTGATGCTATTGTTTTCATTATTCAGCCTTTGTGCCAATGCATCGTTATCGGCAGTTGGGCATACCCGCCGCACGGAGCGTTTCGACATGCCCGAGTCCGATCCACTATCACTACAATTGTTTCTTCCACGTGTAGCGACCTTGCCCGCTACGATCCGTTTTCGATGTAGCTGCGGCTAAAGGGGCGGCCGTGAGAATAAATATTGCGGATAGTTGCGAGAGGAGAACGAGCGAAACGAAAACCGAGAGAGCGAGCGATCGAACGAAGCGGTACGATGATCGAGCGGTTTTGCGGCGCGATGGCGAAAAAAAGACGCGGCACTTTGGTAACGGTTATCAGGTGGTTTGGTGGTGGTTTTGGCTCGTGCAATAAAGTTTTAGTTGGTTTGGCGTAATATCAAATAAAAATAATTTATTTATTTTTAAAAAGAAATTAGTTAGTCGTTTCATGTGGTGACAGCGGAAAAGCGCAAAATTTTTAGCGCAGGTAACATTTCTGACTGGTGTGCAAAAAACGGGAGTAGCTGGTGAAATTTTTTTGGGTAAGTGGTGGCGGAAAATAGCAGCGTTATAGTGAGTGATATTAAATTATAGTGAATAATACTACACATAAGTTCTTTTGAATCGTTTATTAATTCGTTTTAAATATAATTAGAAAAAAAAATACATAAATAGTTAAGATAGTTTGTACGATCTTTCTCTTTGTAATTTATTCCCAAATCCTTCATTTTATTTTCGGGAGTAAGGTGATGAACAATAGGGTGTTAGCACTTAGAAATAGAGCAATTCAAATTAATACAGGTAGCTTAACTAATATTTGTGCATTCCAACCTACATACAACTTAAACTCCACAACTGTTAGCGAATCCTGTATGAATCAGGAATATAGTTATAAAGAACGCCTCCAGATCCTCAAAGCAGAGCTTCTTAACCAAAGTGTCGAAATCGAGAGAGCGTTAAACGGTACAATTTCAAGTATGGCGTACGAATTTCCGATAGAGAAAGCAATGCTTTACATTCCGGAATATCACGGAACAGCAAAAGATCTGGACGGTTTTCTATATCAAATAGAGTATTTTGCGAAACAAATTCCTGAAGGGGAATCAGAAGAAGACCTTATACGAACGGTAATGTTCAAATTGAAGGGAGAGGCTGCAGGTTCTTTTAATCGAATTTTGGATGATTCGTGGAACAGTGTTAAAATGAATCTGATAAAAGTGTTTGGAGAAAAGTTTAGCTTGGAAGCCATTTTCCAGCAAGTCGAGACGCTGCAACAAGAGGTCAATGAACCTTTTTCCAAATACAAAGAAAGAGTGATGAAACTTAAAGATCATATTATTAATAACGATAGAGCAAATACGGAAGATTCATACGCACTGAAAAACTTAAAAATACATTTTTTGGCTGGTTTAAAGAACCCGGAATTAAAAACTCTTGCGAGAACCAATAAGCATCTCAGTTTTGATGAACTTTTGGAATATCTCCAGGAAGAGGTAGTGCAAATCGAACATATCCGAAAGATCGAGGAAAGATTAAACCGCACGCAATTTTTCGAAACTTACAGCAATGAGAGTTCCATGAACCCGTGCCAAAACAGCTATAATTACACCTATCCAAATAACCAAACTGCTCCTAATGTAGATTGTAGCACTGATAGTAGAAAACGCTGCGATAATGGTAACAGTAGCTTAAACCATTCACATATTAATAATTTTGGGATACCCCAACACAACAGTACAACATATAATACTAATCCTCCTAATTTTAATAATAATTATTCTCGCCCGAGAAGATACTTTACACCATATAGAAACAATAACACACAAAACACAATACCTCAAAATAATTTTACACAAGGGCCTTCTCAAAACAACCTCTACAATAACTCTAACAGCTCACACAATCACCAACAATCCGATAATCCGACTGTGAATCAAAAAAACTAAAACAAGGAGCACTAGTCAATCTTAATAAAAACACTGGTGTTCCTACAAGCCAAAATAATATATTCTTCTTCGGTTCATGTCAAGAACATCAGAATAAATCTGATAACGGTTTATGTAGCGATTTTGTAGAAGAGAGTGAATTGCTTAATATCGATTATATTAAAGACGGTAAATTAATGGCCAAAATTTTATCGAAATGTATGGGAGCAAAAGAAATTTATTATTTAATTGATACTGGAGCCTGCTTTAACTTTCTAAGTTTGGAATTAGCAAAAGAGCTTGGGGCATCTTCAATCGATTATAATGATAATATAAAATTTGCTAGTTTTGATGGAACAGTATACGACACAGTAGGTTCAATTCTAATTTACTTACATATTGGTAGGTCAACATACCCAATAAAATTTTATATAATTAAAACACTTAATGTCCCAGGAATTTTGGGGGCAGAATTTCTAAAGGAATACACAGTAAAAGTCGATAAATACTTTCAAAGCATATCCTTAAAAAGTCCAGTTAACGGAGAGGTCAATGAAATTAATATTGAAAAATTACCTATTGATAGCATTGAATGCGATTTAGCTTCCCCATCAGAAGATTTCGAACTACTTCCACGTATTGAGAAACAAGAAATAGATTGTGATGTAGTTGAAACAAGTAAGGAAATACAACTGATAGGTTCTGAAAGATATGTGGAATTGTTGAGAAAAATTAGTCTTGATCATTTAGAACAGACTACAGCGAAAGATATAAAAAATATCATTAATGATTTTAAAAATATATTTTATTTGCCAGGGGATAATTTAACATATACAGATGCAGCTTCACATGAAATAGAAACAAACTCTAATATTCCCATTTACAAACGCCAATATAGATTTCCGGCAGCATTAAATACGATTATGGAGTTACATATAGAAGAAATGTTAAAGCAACAAATTATAAGACCTAGTAAGAGCCCTTGGAATGCTCCCGTGATGTGCATACCGAAAAAATCTGATGTTGATGGGGAACGAAAATACCGGATTGTTGTTGATTTTCGAGCTCTTAATTTAATTACAAAGCCTTTCATTTATCCAATTCCTCGTATAGATGATATAATGGATAACATTGGCCAAAGTAAATATTTTTCCACAATTGATCTAAAATCTGGGTTTTTCCAAATACCGATATCACGTAAAGACGCTGCGAAAACAGCATTTTCAACGTCCAAAGGACATTATGCGTTTTTAAGAATGCCAATGGGTTTGAAAAATAGTCCTTCAACTTTTCAGAAACTTATGAACACTGTTCTTTACGCTATACAACCCGTTAAGGCATTCGTGTACTTGGACGATATTGTAGTGTTTGGGGAATCAGAAGAGGAACATAATCTCAATTTGGAGAAAGTTCTAAACGGATTAAAACAGCACAACCTCAAGATTGAACCATCAAAATGTAAAATTCTTCATAAACAAATAAACTATTTGGGCCACACTATAAATGAGGAAGGGATTAAACCTACATTAGCTAATGTTAAATCTATCTTAAATATGCCAATACCAAAAACTCTCAAGGAGCTACGTTCGTTTTTGGGAACCATTAATTTTTATGGGAAATTTCTTCCAAACGTGTCCAATATTCGCAAACCATTGCATGAATTATTAAAGAAAAATACAAATTTTGTTTGGAATGAAGGCTGTCAGCAAGCATTTGAAAAATTAGAACAACTTCTTACTTCTGAGCCTTTATTATTACGTCCTAACTATAATGATGTTTTTGTAATCACCACTGATGCTAGTGATTACGCTCTCGGAGCAGTCCTTTCAAATGAGAAAACCATTGAAAGGCCAATTTCTTATGCTAGCAAAACTCTTGTGGGAGCAGAGAAACGATACCACCCAATCGAGAAGGAGCTCTTGGCGATCGTGTGGGCCGTAGAGCACTTTAAACATTATGTCTATGGACAGAAGTTTATCATATACACTGATCATAGACCACTAGTGTCAATATGGAGACTCAAAGAAAATTCTCCAATTTTATCACGATTGCGATTAAGGCTCCAGGGATTAGAATGTGAAATAAGGTATAGAAAAGGGAAGGAGAATGTGGTTGCCGATTTTTTATCAAGGCTTCCTCAAATTAAACTGAGGGAAATACAAGAAGATGGACAAATTAAAACGGTAGCAGTCATCACACGCCAACAAATCAAGAAAAACCTTATTTCAAATAACGAAGTAGAGGAAAGTATCGGTGGGCAAACTATGATGGATACTAAACAGGCAAATCACTGGGAAGATTTAATGAAAATGGATTTAGAAAGGGAAACAAGCGAACAAGAAAAACAGAGGAGGGACAAATTGAACAATTTAAAAGAAAAAGCAAAATTAAAATTTCAAAATTACACACCAGGTGCTGATAAAGTGGAAATAGAAAGATCTGAAATTAACACCGTTCTTCAGGAGTTTCACGATGCTCCATTAGGAGGCCACTTAGGAACCAGAAGAATGAAAAGAAGGATTAAGGACTTATTCTTTTGGAAGGGGATGGACAAGGATATCGAAGGGTACGTAAGAAGTTGTAAATCGTGCCAGCTCAATAAGATAGGAAGATGCAACAAAATTCCTATGCAAATCACAACCACCTCAAAATATCCTTTTGAAAAAGTATACATGGATATTGTGATTTTACCAGAATCGGAGAAAGGAAACAAATATGGATTGGTTATCCAAGATGATCTCTCCAGATATCTTATTGTAACACCCATGGGAAATCAAGAGGCAACAACAGTAGCCAAAGCCTTTGTAGAGGAGGTTATTTGCCTTGTAGGGGTTCATATAGAATTAGTAACAGACCAGGGCACAAATTTTATGAGCCAGGTCATGAAAGATGTATGTAAACTACTAAAAATTAAAAAAATCAATACTTCTGCATACCACCCTCAAGGAAATATAGTTGAAAGAGCCAATAGGGAATTAAAAATATATTTAAGACAATTTGTCGGGAAAAATTATAAAACTTGGGATAAAGTATTACCATATTTCGCTATGGAATACAATACGTGTATAAACACTTCGACAGGGTACACTCCATATGAGTTGGTTTTCGGGAGGAAAGCTAGATTGCCCACATCAATTTATAATCAAAACGAGAGGAAAAGATTGTACTCCGATTTTTGTGAAGAAATGCAAACAAAACTAAAAGAGATGCACTTGATTGCTAGGGAAAATCTTATACAATCGAAACACAAAAGAAAAGAAAAGTACGACCAGAACGCTAATGAGTGGCAACCCATGTGGGGGGAAATGGTGGTGGTCCGGAACAATCAAACGGGTGTAGGGCAAAAGTTGCAAGGTATTTGGAGAGGACCGTATGAGGTGGTGGAAATACCAAGCGATCAGACATGTGTAATAAGAAATGGGAAAAGGCTAGAGAAGGTCCACAACAACAGGTTGAAAAGGTTTAACGAATAAAAAAATAAAAAATAAAAAAATAAAAAATAGAATAGATGAAAAAAAAAAAACCGAGTCTGCCCGGGATAAGGCACGTGCTAAAGGAGGAAATGCCCTGCACTAGGGTTAAGTTTAGATTAGGCAGATTAGGGAAAACGGAGCAGATTGAGAATAGGGCATAGCGAGGGCTACTTTAAGCAAAAGTAAAAATTAGGGTAAGAAAAATAATGTAAATGGATATGCATCAACATTTTTATAATAATGCAAATTTAGCTGAACGGGTTTAAAATTAGGATGTTATCGATTTATAAGCATATTATATTAATTTTTATGCATATCCATAAGAAACAATTTGTAAAATTAGTGACTAAGGATTTCGAAAAAAAAAAAAAAAAAAAAAAAAAAAAAAAAAAAAAAAAAAAAAAAAAAAAAAAAAAAAACGTTAAGCAGGCTAACACTTTGAGGCACACATCACACGTCACTGTACACACACATATACACTTTACACGCACGGGTAGAACGCTACACGCACGGATGGAAGCGAAAAGCAAGCAAGCGAATTGATGGCATAGCGGCATAATATTCGATGTGCAATTAAAAGGTTGATCTGGTGCGGTTGAGCGGATGAATTTGATAGAACAGAGTTGATCAAATGCTCCCCCAGAGGTTGCTCTTAGCAGAGGATTGAACGAGCACACGGTAAATTATTAGACAGCACCTAAAACAATAAGACGAAACAATAAGCACAGCGAAGCAGGTTGTTCGATCCGTATACTTAGGTTGCGAGAGATGCTAATAAGCCAAGAAGCAAGAGATCCTTAATGAGAGACAAAGCGATTGCTGGTGCACGGTACACGTTTATGCGACGGAAGTGGTAGGATAATGGAACGAATTGATAATATGCAGGCAGCAGGCTTGAAATAGAAGGCACATATGCAAATTTTCTTGCTTTCGAAAAAAAAGTGTAATGACATGTAGCGACCTTGCCCGCTACGATCCGTTTTCGATGTAGCTGCGGCTAAAGGGGCGGCCGTGAGAATAAATATTGCGGATAGTTGCGAGAGGAGAACGAGCGAAACGAAAACCGAGAGAGCGAGCGATCGAACGAAGCGGTACGATGATCGAGCGGTTTTGCGGCGCGATGGCGAAAAAAAGACGCGGCACTTTGGTAACGGTTATCAGGTGGTTTGGTGGTGGTTTTGGCTCGTGCAATAAAGTTTTAGTTGGTTTGGCGTAATATCAAATAAAAATAATTTATTTATTTTTAAAAAGAAATTAGTTAGTCGTTTCACACGCTTCGCGTGTTTCCCCCCTCCCCCGACATGATCGAAGAAGAGGCAGAGAAACGTGCGCGACAAAATGAAAACCGGTTTTTTTGAGAGATTATTCGGGAGCACAAAAGAAGCGGTGCTTACCCATCGAAGGCTCAAGCCGAACTGAACACCGGTATAGATTTCTCGTGAACCAGCAACAGCAAAACAAAAGGCACATCAAGCCCCCATGCAAGATTATCCATATGCTTTCTTGCTCTGTCCAACTGAGTATGACTCTGACAGAGCTAGGTTGAAAGAGGAGGAGAGCATGTTGATTTGACGGCGTGGTGTGAAAGAGATCGAAGGCATCGTCGATACTAATAAAGACCCACCGGGCACCAGCACTCAGAGATCGCTTGAATACGCGCTTGAAAAAGAACTTGAGTTGGCGAAATTATTCAAGTGATCCGTCGGGTCCCGAAGCCGAAGCAAACCCGAAGCCGAAGCAAAACCCGAACGGGGGTCTGCACGAACCTTCGTTTAATTAGTCCCCTCCCCCTTTTTTGCCAGGATTTCTTTCCGAAATGATACAGTGCACACCATTATACTATCGTAATTCGATTTATTGAAAATCGAACCAACATAGAATACAAAAAAACACAACACTTGCACAATTATCACTGCACTTAATTCTAAATCAACGCACATAATTTAAAAAAAAAACACTTTTTACACTCGCACAGTGAAAAAAAACAAATTCAGCACAGCACTTTCTGCTCCTCATCGCTGTTGCTCCTGGTTTTTCTCGCTGCACTGTACGGGCCACTGCTCCAACACTACGACACAGCCACTGGTTTTTGATGTCTCCGTTCGCCGTGAAACACACATGAAATGGAAGAAAAATGATATTAATTAGAAGGGGGGATGTTGGTTGATAATTTTAATCACTTTTACTTACCTCAAATTAAACAAAATTCCATTTTTTACGGGGTTTATCCGCCAAGCGCTGAAACACCACACGAGCACCAACCTCACTGGACTGAAAGTAAAGCCTACTGCGTGAATGTGTGTATGCGCTTCTGCCAAGCCAACCGCGCCGTACTGCGTGTGTAGCCAAGTGTGTGTGTGTGTATATTTGCACCACTGGACACAGAACACAAACCGCACATCAGAGCGTGTGTCGCCAAGTGTGTGCATGTGTGTATTTGCACCACTGAATTCTGAACGTCCACCGCACCGCACCACACAGCGTGTATCGCCAAGTGCGTGGCTGTGTGTTGTATCACCGTGGACTGCAGAAAACTACCTGCACTAGAACAGAGCGCTGGTGTGGCCAAATGTGTGCATGTGTGTACTTGCTCCACTGAAAGCCGGTATCGCACCAGATTTCGGGTGTCGCCTTGTGCGTGTGGGTGTGTTATTGTCACAGCACACTCGTTCGTCATTTTTTTTTCGTTTTTTCGCTTGAGCCACTCGATTTCGTTCTTCGCTGATTTTGGCAGCGCACGAGGGGGTTTCGGCTTCAACTTCCAACAACAACAACCCCACGAGGAGGCTCGGGGACACTCATCAGGGGAAAATTGCTCAAATTAGAGCGAGAGACAGATAGAAAAAGTGAAAGATCAATATAAAATCTTCGGCTTTTGACTGTTGGGGAGGTGGTTAACCCACCGCCCACCGGGCACCAGCACTCAGAGATCGCTTGAATACGCGCTTGAAAAAGAACTTGAGTTGGCGAAACCCACCGGGCACCAGCACTCAGAGATCGCTTGAATACGCGCTTGAAAAAGAACTTGAGTTGGCGAAATTATTCAAGTGATCCGTCGGGTCCCGAAGCCGAAGCAAACCCGAAGCCGAAGCAAAACCCGAACGGGGGTCTGCACGAACCTTCGTTTAATTAGTCCCCTCCCCCTTTTTTGCCAGGATTTCTTTCCGAAATGATACAGTGCACACCATTATACTATCGTAATTCGATTTATTGAAAATCGAACCAACATAGAATACAAAAAAACACAACACTTGCACAATTATCACTGCACTTAATTCTAAATCAACGCACATAATTTAAAAAAAAAACACTTTTTACACTCGCACAGTGAAAAAAAACAAATTCAGCACAGCACTTTCTGCTCCTCATCGCTGTTGCTCCTGGTTTTTCTCGCTGCACTGTACGGGCCACTGCTCCAACACTACGACACAGCCACTGGTTTTTGATGTCTCCGTTCGCCGTGAAACACACATGAAATGGAAGAAAAATTATATTAATTAGAAGGGGGGATGTTGGTTGATAATTTTAATCACTTTTACTTACCTCAAATTAAACAAAATTCCATTTTTTACGGGGTTTATCCGCCAAGCGCTGAAACACCACACGAGCACCAACCTCACTGGACTGAAAGTAAAGCCTACTGCGTGAATGTGTGTATGCGCTTCTGCCAAGCCAACCGCGCCGTACTGCGTGTGTAGCCAAGTGTGTGTGTGTGTATATTTGCACCACTGGACACAGAACACAAACCGCACATCAGAGCGTGTGTCGCCAAGTGTGTGCATGTGTGTATTTGCACCACTGAATTCTGAACGTCCACCGCACCGCACCACACAGCGTGTATCGCCAAGTGCGTGGCTGTGTGTTGTATCACCGTGGACTGCAGAAAACTACCTGCACTAGAACAGAGCGCTGGTGTGGCCAAATGTGTGCATGTGTGTACTTGCTCCACTGAAAGCCGGTATCGCACCAGATTTCGGGTGTCGCCTTGTGCGTGTGGGTGTGTTATTGTCACAGCACACTCGTTCGTCATTTTTTTTTCGTTTTTTCGCTTGAGCCACTCGATTTCGTTCTTCGCTGATTTTGGCAGCGCACGAGGGGGTTTCGGCTTCAACTTCCAACAACAACAACCCCACGAGGAGGCTCGGGGACACTCATCAGGGGAAAATTGCTCAAATTAGAGCGAGAGACAGATAGAAAAAGTGAAAGATCAATATAAAATCTTCGGCTTTTGACTGTTGGGAATTATTCAAGTGATCCGTCGGGTCCCGAAGCCGAAGCAAACCCGAAGCCGAAGCAAAACCCGAACGGGGGTCTGCACGAACCTTCGTTTAATTAGTCCCCTCCCCCTTTTTTGCCAGGATTTCTTTCCGAAATAATACAGTGCGAACCATTATATCAACATTATTCGATTTATTGAATATCGAACCAACATATAAAAAACACAACACTTGCACAATAATCACTGCACTTAATTCTACATTAACGCACATAATAAAAAAAACACTTTTTACACTCGCACAGTGAAAAAAAAACAAATTCAGCACAGCACTTTCTGCTCCTCATCGCTGTTGCTCCTGGTTTTTCTCGCTGCACTGTACGAGCCACTGCTATAACACTACGACACAGCCACAGGTTTTTGATGTCTCCGTTCGCCGTGAAACACACATGAAATGGAAGAAAAATGATATTAATTAGAAGGGGGGATGTTGGTTGATAATTTTAATCACTTTTACTTACCTCAAATTATACAAAACTCCATTTTTTACGGGGTTTATCCGCCAAGCGCTGAAACACCACACGAGCACCAACCTCACTGGACTGAAAGTAAAGCCTACTGCGTGAATGTGTGTATGCGCTTCTGCCAAGCCAACCGCGCCGTACTGCGTGTGTAGCCAAGTGTGTGTGTGTGTATATTTGCACCACTGGACACAGAACACAAACCGCACATCAGAGCGTGTGTCGCCAAGTGTGTGCATGTGTGTATTTGCACCACTGAATTCTGAACGTCCACCGCACCGCACCACACAGCGTGTATCGCCAAGTGCGTGGCTGTGTGTTGTATCACCGTGGACTGCAGAAAACTACCTGCACTAGAACAGAGCGCTGGTGTGGCCAAATGTGTGCATGTGTGTACTTGCTCCACTGAAAGCCGGTATCGCACCAGATTTCGGGTGTCGCCTTGTGCGTGTGGGTGTGTTATTGTCACAGCACACTCCCAGCCAACAATTTCCGAAGGCGCCCCGTGTAAAAAATTTTTACTTTAAGCTTTCCTTAAGTTTTTACACTAGCAGCAGCTAAAGTAAAAACTTTCAGCACGACACAAACGGACGCACACATTCAAATGCTTGGATTGCTGGTCCTGCTTACGCATACATTTGTATTTATCCCTCCCCTTATATTTTCGGATTGCTGGTTGTAGTAGTGACGCTTTTTCTTTTTGCTTTATGCACACTTTCGCATGCTATTTATTGGTGTTACTCTTTCCACATGCGTTTTGGCACACTCACACTCTGTATACGGCAGGATGCTTCACCCCTTCCAAATGCTGTGGTTGCTTTCTGTTACCCTTCCTCTCGTTCTTCCCTCTACCCTCTGCGCTAGGACATCCTCGACTGGTGCTGCGCGTGTTCAGCCGGCGCCTGTCTGGAAATGACGTCACGGACTGGTGCTGCGCATGTTTAGCCGTATCCTAGGCGTCCTTGAAGTGCGCTCTTCTACGAAAGAGCTGTAATGAAATCTGTTGTTGAAAATTAACCAATAATTAATCCATGTTTTTTATAACAAACTAAACAATATTTTGCACATAGGATTATAGAAACGCTTACCTTTATATTTTAAAACCGGACACCGTTTTCCTTCTGTCGATCGTTTTGCTGGATGTTGGCAACCGTCGATTAACATGCGCGTGCACTGTAACTTTTTAGACGACAAGCGTTAGTTGAATGTATCCATTGAAGCACACACGAGGATAAGAAACTTACCTTAGAAATTTACAAGGATAAATCATTCCATATTTGAAGAAGAAGGAACACGGCACAAAACGTAAACGAGCAAAGTACGGGGCACAAGAAATCACACATCACTCCAACACATCCTTCCACAGTGAAAGTTCTGGACAGACTGAGGATGCCTAACACCCGGATGAGCGCGATAGCAGAAAAATCATGGGAGATCGAGAGAGATGTGTAGTCTCGGTTGAGCGGAATACGCATGCAGATGCATGCGTGTGTGTCACTCGAAGGATATCGGTTTCTCCTTCTCCCGTTTTTCGTTCATAGGCCACACGATCGGCGTTGTGCCGTCCAAAATCTAGAGAAAGAAGACATGCTCTCTCGCTTTGGCACACAGGAAAGTTTTCCAATAGCTTCGGTTTTGCTGGTTGGGCTCGTTCGTCATTTTTTTTTTTCGTTTTTTCGCTTGAGCCACTCGATTTCGTTCTTCGCTGATTTTGGCAGCGCACGAGGGGGTTTCGGCTTCAACTTCCAACAACAACAACCCCACGAGGAGGCTCGGGGACACTCATCAGGGGAAAATTGCTCAAATTAGAGCGAGAGACAGATAGAAAAAGTGAAAGATCAATATAAAATCTTCGGCTTTTGACTGTTGGGCGGGCACCAGCACTCAGAGATCGCTTGAATACGCGCTTGAAAAAGAACTTGAGTTGGCGAAATTATTCAAGTGATCCGTCGGGTCCCGAAGCCGAAGCAAACCCGAAGCCGAAGCAAAACCCGAACGGGGTTCGGCACGAACCTTCCCCACCGGGCACCAGCACTCAGAGATCGCTTGAATACGCGCTTGAAAAAGAACTTGAGTTGGCGAAATTATTCAAGTGATCCGTCGGGTCCCGAAGCCGAAGCAAACCCGAAGCCGAAGCAAAACCCGAAAGGGGGTCTGCACGAACCTTCGTTTAATTACCCAACAGTCAAAAGCCGAAGATTTTATATTGACCTTTCACTTTTTCTATCTGTCTCTCGCTCTAATTTGAGCGATTTTCCCCTGATGAGTGTCCCCGAGCCTCCTCGTGTGGTTGTTGTTGTTGGAAGTTGAAACCGAAACCCCTTCGTGCGCTGCCAAAATCAGCGAAGAACGAAATCGAGTGGCTCAAGCAAAAAAACGAAAAATAAAATGACGAACGAGTGTGCTGTGACAATAACACACACACGCACAAGGCGACACCCGACATCTGGTGCGATACCGGCTTTCAGTGGAGCAAGTACACACATGCACACATTTGGCCACAGCACGGTGATACTACACACAGCCACGCACTTGGCGATACACGCTGTGTGGTGCGGCGGACGTTCAGAATTCAGTGGTGCAAATACACACATGCATACACTTGGCGATACACGCTCTGCTGTGCGGTGAGGTTTGTGTTCTGTGTCCAGTGGTGCAAATACACACACACACGCACTTGGCTACACACGCAGTACGGCGCGGTTGGCTTGGCAGAAGCGCATACACACATTCACGCAGTAGGCTTTACTTTCAGTCCAGTGAGGTTGGTGCTTGTGTGGTGTTTCAGCTCTTGGTGGTCAGCGGATAAACCCCGTAAAAATGGAGATCATTCTAATTTAAGGTAAGTAAAAGTGATTAAAATTATCAACCAACATCCCCCCTTCTAATTAATATAATTTTTCTTCCATTTCATGTGTGTTTCACGGCGAACGGAGACAAAAAAACCTGTGGCTGTGTCGTGGTGTTGGAGATGGTGGGCCGTACAGTGCAGCGAGAACTAGGCGCGACAGCGATGAGGAGCAGAAAGTGTTGTGCTAATTTTTCTCTGTGCGAGTGTAAAAAGTGTTTGTTAAATTATGTGCGTTAGAATTAAGTGCAGTGGTTATTGTGCATGTGTTGTGTTTTTTTGTATTTATGTTATATAAAATATTCAATAAATCGAATCATGTTGATATAATGGTTCGCACTGTATCATTTCGGAAAGAAATCCTGGCAAAAAGGGGGAGGGGGCTATTTTAACGAAGGGTCGTGCCGAACCCCGTTCGGGTTTTGCTTCGGCTTCGGGTTTGCTTCGGCTTCGGGACCCGACGGATCGCTTGAATAATTTCGCCAACTCAGCTTCAAAGTCAGCTTCAATCTCAGCGGATCTCTGAGTGCTGGTGACCGGTGGGTAATTTCGCCAACTCAAGTTCTTTTTCAAGCGCGTATTCAAGCGATCTCTGAGTGCTGGTGCCCGGTGGGGAGCTTATCGCTCGAACCCTTGCTCGACTTCGAGCGGAAGCGATGGCTCGAACCTTTCTTCGTGCAAAAAGCCGAAATTAGTTCGGGTTTCGAATGGGAAAGAAGCAAAATAACACACACACACACACATGTGCTAGCGTGCAAGAATCAAAAATATATCGCAAGTCTGGCTATCGCTCTCTTTCCTGCTACTGTTTGTGCACAGTTAATTATCGAATGGCCTTGAACGATTTTTGGTGTGAATCAGTTGTGGGGATGGGGTGAGCGTGTGAGTGTGCGATCATTTCGATGTAGAGCCAGATGTTTTTTGACTGCAACTTGAGTGAGAGGGAGAAATATTGATTGTTTATTATATGTATATATATATATGGATGCACATATGGAATTTATACTTACTTGGAGAGATTCGATCGTTGGTGTTCGACGTTAGTAGGACATGTATTTATCACTTGCACACTTTATGATACTTCATTTGGGTGCGTTATAATCGCATTTGTATTTAGAGGCAGAGGTCGATTTATCATGAACGTATTATAGGTGTGAAAATTGCAACGTTTTGAGGAATATAATAGACATGTGTTTTGTATTGTACATTCCCTAAATCTGTATAATATTATATAATAATGATATAATTTTAAAATATGATATTATATAATATATAATAAATTTTAATAATGTAGTGTAAAATATACTATATATTGTATAAGAAATATAATATAAAAATATGTATGTTATACAATAAAATTATATTATAAATAATATATAATACTTATTATACAATAAATTAGAAATATTTTATTATGGGCGTTCCGTCATACTGTTGTCAACTAGTACCAATTCAACAACATGCCCGTTGTGGGTTCTAGCCTCGAATGGACCATACCCCGCATCCGGTTTTACTAAATACGTCGTCACCTCGTCCGACTTTACAACATTCCCATGCCCGTCATGGGTTCAAGCCCCGTATGGACCGTGTGTGATCGGATTGATCGGATTGCTACAGATAATCAATAACTCACTGAAAGCCAAGCTCACTTGTGGCACAGGCATACCTTGACCAACAACGGTTATTATGCCAAAGAAGAAGAAGAAAAAAAATGAAAACATTTTCTAGTTGTTCTACTTCTCTCATTGCACACAAGCCCGTATACCTCGATCTGCGCGTGGGCTTTGTTTTTGTCAAGTGTGAGTGAGTGTGTGTGTGTGTGGGTGTGTGTGTGTGTGTGTGTGTGTGTGGGTGGGTGAGTGTGTGTGTGGGTGGGTGTGCTTACCAGCGTTACTAGTTTGTTTAGTGTTACCAGCGTGCAAAGCCTTTTGTTTCTGTTCCTGTTTCTTGCTGTTGTTGCGCCGGCTGATCAGCAGGCGCGGCACTCGAATTACTTTAAGTTCAGATGTCAACGCGATAAGAACGCTCCAATTTGAATCTTGTATCTTGTTCCAAACATTGTTACTACCGAACAACTAATATAAATCCGAGCAGCGTAAGTATTTATTTCTATATATTGCTTACAATCATATGTGCTATTGATTAAGTTTTAATATCTTTTATTTCTAGAATTATCATGAATCCTTCCAAACAAGCCTACGTTGTTGACAATCCCATGATGGATGTCATGAAAGTTGTGCCAAGAAAATCCGTGCAACATGAACTTTTGATTCCGGCAAACATCCAAACTCCGACTTTAACCTCTTCCATGCCACCACCGCTAGTATGGAGTTTGGAAAACACCTCAAAAATGCAGACCCCACGTCCTTCTACCTCTTCGGCCGAGAAAATCCCTTCAGCCAGCAATCCTTCCTTAGCCCTTCAACCAGCAATCCTTTCAAGCCAGGCTCAGAATGGCTTGGCCAGCCAATTCCCCGTATCCGTTCCAGAAGAAGATGCGGCTTCGATTGCATTCGAGCAACAAATACCGGTCATGAACAAAAACTCTTTAGAAGATGCTGACACCTTATCAAGTCAAGCGACATCTTCAATTGCCACGGAGGTAATAGGTTTTTGCAGGAGTATGTTTGATCAAGTTATGCAAAGACTCGATCAACTCGACAGCAAAGTAAATAAATTGGACAAACGTACTGCTTTGCTGCAAGTAACTGTGGACCATATAAAAGATTGCGTTAAAATGCCACACAAAGTGGCAGAGGTCGACAAAGAGATGGAATCTTTATTGAAACCTATTTCAACCCCTGAAGAGCTGACAATCATGGAGGAAAAATTGGCTGACGTTATGTTTTTCAACACTGTAAAACAGTGGATTGAATCAACCATATCATCTGGGGATACGGATAATCGACTGCACGAGGCAATCGATGTAATGTTCACCCGGGAGTTTATGCCTAGCTGTAGCTGGAAGGGTCGAAGCCCAACAGCTAAAATAGCATTGGCGAATTATAAGGCAATTATAAAAATTTTTAAAGAAATTGGCAGCACCCCTTTGAACACAATTTCAGAGGGATACGTTGCCAAATTCTTTAAAACAAAATTGCCGCATGCCAAAGAAAGGCTGAACCTTGCTGGAAATAGAAAAGTAATGTGCATCAAACGTAAAGCAGAACCACGGCATTAGTTAAAAACATGTGCGTAAATCAATGCGAACTCATAATACGAAAATGAATTCCAAAATAAAATGAGCTGTGAATTTGTAATGTTAGCATAATGTTTTCTAATGAAATAAAATGAAGGATTTAAACGTACATTTATTGTTTATTGCGTAGTTAAACTTAATTAAATTACACGATTATTTTTATATATTCTTCTTCTATATGGCGTAACATCGTACGCTACGCGAACATGCTGGACAGGCTTTCGAGACTTAATTCATTACTACGCAGCCGGATAGTCAATCCATGTTACGGGGGGACGGTCCATTTTAGGCTCGAACCATTGACGAGCATGTTATTAAGTCGTTCTAGTTGAGGACCGTACCACGGGACCGCCCCATTTTTATATATAGTACATTATAATTATTGAATGAAAGTGTGCAAGAGTGGAATAAACATATAGCTATCGCTTTCTAATACAACAGCACAAACTTTACATAGCACCTCTGAAAGAGATACCTTAATGCAATCGCTTGATAAATAAATTAAATCTCCTGTCGTTATATGTAACATGTAGGACGAACAAGGATTTACGAAGCTTTCACGCTGTTTAAGGAATTGGCATCCATACAATACGAATTCTCCTGACTCATAAGTTGCGCTTTTATACTTAACAACAGTGTTATCTTTTAGCATAAACCATTGGTCCCTATCAGTTGGTTTCAACACAAAATCAGGTGTGATGTAAAAGCGTACGGAATTACCTCTAGCGCTAATTTTAGGAAAACTTGGTTCAATTATTTCCTGTGCTGTCTTTATTTCCTCTGTTTCAGCCAATCTATTTATGATTTGTTCTAAGCTTCTTGTTCCATGACGCAATCCATTTTTCATTTTCTGTAATTCATTTTCAAAAATATCAGCGGAAATCGTTTCCAAGTCACCAAATCTATCAACATCATCGAAAACATGTTCTAAAATATGAACATTGCTAGACACTAAACTTTTGTCGTAAATTTTATCAAAATCCATCACAAACTTATTGAGCAACTCTCCTGCATACCTCCAATAGTTTTTATAAATTGGAGAGGATAAAAATGTAACAGCACAGAACAGAAGCATAAAGTGATTATAATTTTCGATAGGTAAATTATTTTTTAAAACTACGACACCAATATAACGCAGAAATGACCGAAATTCCGAACCTTTCCAAAACGGAAGGTATTTTAATCCACGCATTTTGCGATGAATTTCCGATGGGAGCTGTGACTCTTTTAGAAATTTGCTAATTTGTTGCTTCTGCAGAGGAGTCCACTTTTTATGTTTTCCGAACTTTCCACTCATCCAGCCATTCAGTAGCTTCCGCATGATTCCCAAATAGAATAAATGAAGTGGATCAGAAGTTATAACATCTCTAACAATATCGAAATTCATTAGGTCTATTAAAGGTGTGTGATGTTTGCAATGAGAAGGATATGCACCTCCTTTGAACAACGTATCTGTACGCTTGGTTGCACCTATTCCTTCGAAATACATTCGTTTTGTATCCGGATCTTTTTTAGCTATATTAAGACATTTCAAACAGCCCTCTGCTGCATTGAAACAGACAACACCTAAAGTAGAAAAATACCATAAGCATTATTACAAACATAACAAGTTTTCTCTTAATTCATGCTCACCTTTTAGAAACGCTCGAGCTGGAGAATCTGCTATGATTGCTCTTGGTAGCACTTTTATCTTTTTGCCATTTATGAAAAGCCCTTTGATTTGCAGTTCATTGAATTCTGTGACGAACTCTCTTAAGTATTCCTCTACCGAATCAGGTTTGCATTCGCCACAGTAAATAGCCACCACCATCACTGGTGTTTTAGGCATTCCGTGTACCCTCATTAAAATAGGCCAAAATTGGGTTAAACCACTTTTGTGAAGCGGTAAACCATCCATTGAAAAGTCTAATTTCATTAAATCGACCTTAGGGGTTTTGTTTCTATAAGAAAAAAAAACATATAAAATACACAAAGCATTAAAATCAAAGTATCAATATTAGGATCAATGTATAAATATTAGGACTGGAAACTGCCTTACTTGAAATATTGTTGTAGTCTCTTAGCTATTCCATAATACCATAATTGTCCACCGGCGGTTGTACTAATGTTGTTCTTTTCGGTTGACTGCGGAGTTTTGAGAAATGTCCGTGCATCTTTTGGCACTTTATACGGTGTTGTTTCTCGAACCAGAGCCAGCAATGAGTTAATGGCACAATGTCTCTGATTTGTTTCCAAAGCCCATTTTCTGAGTCCATCTTCAAATGTTATACCATTCGGCACATTAGGACATTCCATATCATTCTCATCACTGTCATTGGACTCTTCTTCATCACTCGAAGTCAAAGATGAAAATTCGCTATCGCTCAAAACAGGATCAGGAATATTATTGTCGCTGGACATGTCAACTCCTGATCCAGGATATGGGAAACTCACATCCATGTTTTCTATAAGTAAGCAATATTTAGTTTAGTAAAAATCCTGTGAAACACAACCATAAGAAAACGGAACCTACCTTCTAGCTGCTGAAACGCGGCAGTTGTGTTTTCACGTTCTTCATTTTCCCATTCCTGCTCGAGTACTTTGTTCATAGCGTCACGAATTTTATACAATGACCCGGTTTGCTTGTCACGTTTAGATGCCATTTCGAATCACAAATAACTTAAATCACCTTTTAAAACTTGTCAAAGCTATGAACGATGTTTAGCCGGCCGGCGTTGACGAGAAATGATTTTTATTATTTGCAGCAATGATATGAAGTGGTGTGCGTAAAGCATTTTTCATTTTTTCTTGAAGTAACACACACACACTTTCAAAAATGTAAATCTCCAAACACGATCGGCTGCTTCCAAATACGAACGGGTACCAAAACGAAGTAAATTTCTACCCCTCATCATCATTCTTCATCCATCAACTGATTTCGCACACGCATACAGTCACAGGCAGTGTGCTCCGCAGTCAAAAAATTGACGAAGAGAACATGCTTTCTCGCTCTGGCACAGAGTAAAAGGTTCGAGCGACTTCGGCTTTGTCTGGTGGGTCGATTTCGTTCTTCGCTGATTTTGGCAGCGCACGAAGGGGTTTCGGTTTCATCTTCCAACAACAACAACCACACGAGGAGGCTCGGGGACACTCATCAGGGGAAAATCGCTCAAATTAGAGCGAGAGACAGATAGAAAAAGTGAAAGGTCAATATAAAATCTTCGGCTTTTGACTGTTGGGTAACATGCTTTCCCGATTTACCTAACAGAATATAATTTGTTAGAGCGAGAGAGCATGCTAGCTTGTTCCCCTGGAGAGAGCGATCCTAAAATCAAGAGAGTGAATTCTCATTTCAATCCGAAAAACTGGGAGAGAGTGACGACATGCGAGAGAGAATAAAACTAGAAACACGAGAGAGGACACGAAGCGCTTTCGGGTTTTTTTTCGCCTTCGCGCACATTTTGCTTTATGCGCGCGAAAAAGTGAGCCTTGATCAGCGCGATGGCTCCCATACAAAGGCCTTCGGCTTTGCTATCTGGGGAGCTCTTTCGAAGCAAATCCTTCGTGATGAGCGAGAAAGCATGTCACGCATCTCACGTGTTGCCATGCGAACAGATGTGCGTGTAGATGTGTGAGTGCGCGGAGAAAAATTGATAGATGACGAATGGAGGAAGGGGAGGAGCTTCACTCTGTCGAAGCATCTGAAGGGGGGCCGAACGCTCTTTTCACATTTTGCGAAGAATCAGTTTAACTCAAACGCTTGGCAAAGAGGATATACTACTTTGAGGCACTAAATATTTCAGGCAATGGAGTCTTAGTCTATTAGTATTAGTATAAATTATTTCCCTTACCCCATTTATGAATTAATTTAAAGGAATAAACATTAATCTGAGTAAAATTTCAAAAGTCACTTTTAGCAAAAACTTTTTCCAAATGTGTTTTGAAATTCTGAATCGATCTTGTAAAGACGGTTTTTTCATACAATGCGTACTTTTTAAGATATTTGGAAAAGTACGGTTCATAGGGTGCGCGGATGATATACTAGCAATGCTATTACAATGAAATGCTATTCCGCTCTATAAAATTTTCAGCTGAGCGATTTGGTCTGTTTACGTTAGAACCGCTCCATTATTATTGCGCCTTTTACGTCCTCACGCGCGAATTCACAAATAGTTAAAGTGTTAGGCCCGCTTGTGATGAACAGTAGATTCACCTGCTACCATGTTTCAATTCTCTGATTAAATCGCACGTAATAAATAAATCGAATATCTCTCCTTCCAATTTCAATTAAAAACACATAACCACTGCACATAAGGTAGGAAGATAGATGAGAGGAGGAGGAGGAGGAGGAGGGGCTATAAACACGTACGTAAATAAAAGGGGGCAGGGCGCGCGTGTGAGCGAGAACGCGGCAGCATACGAGAGATTTTTTTCTTTCTCTTTTGTAGCATTTCGGCTAAACACCCGAGCCTAACTTCGGTAGGAACTGCCTATCAAAGTTGATACACCTTCGGTAGAGAACTTCTATCGAAGGTATATCGAAGCAAATTTACTTCGAAAGAGCACGGTTTGGTTGGTTGGGTTGGGTCCCATACAAAGGCCTTCGGCTTTGCTATCTGGGAACGTCCAACACTGATCGGGCCGAGTACTCCCGAAGGCTCGCGATCAGGGCTACGGGAGAGAAGAAAGTTCACTCTTTCGCCTTAGCCCGAGACAAGTGACGGATTTTTTAGCGTCTCTCAATAAAATTCTAACTTAAAGATAGCTTAAAAAACGATTGTTTTATTAACAATAATTAACTTCGGGCGAAAGAAAGAGTGCTGTTGATAACGTCTCAACAGCAACAATTATGGATTTTCCTATTTGTTTCAAAAACTGTGCACAAATCTGCTCACAAAAACATTTTAAAATTAAATTGGAATTATTTTTTCTGTTTTGGTGAGCAAACAAGTCCGGAAATGTTCCTGCAACATATAAACATGAAACAAACCGATTTGTTTCACTTGCAACAAAAATGTTCCCGCAACATGAGTTTGACAATTCGTCCATACGATCTGGCAACAAATGTTCCTGCAACATTTTTATAGACCCGGCCCTTACAAGTAACTCATATACAGAGCTTATACACTCACATACGGAGCAGTTTGCTCATGTACGGAGTTCCCTTTCTTTGCGCTGACCTTGGCTACCGCTTACTGCATCCATCTTTAAAGCCGCCACTATAGCTAGAGGCCAACCAGCATTTTCGTTTGCGTTCCTAATTCCTAATCAGCGTTCTCCTACACAAACACTTTAACAATTCCAAAATATTAACTTATATTCGTTATAATCACTGTTTTCATTATAAGATAAGTCTATTTAGGAATAAAAAAAAATCCGACTTACCTGGAAGGCGTATTCAAGGGTTTTGTACGAGTCTCCTGTAGCCAAATACCGCAAAGTAATTATAAGATTGTCTTTGGCTGACAAACTTAAACATATATTCGTATCCATTCTTTGAATCTTTGGTCCGATTTGCTTAAAAAGGTACTCATAATCGTTTCAATCTCCACGGTTTCAATTTACCGGACAATCTCATAAAATTCATTATGGTATTATCCAATTCTTCTTGTAAAATAGACGCTAGTAACCGACCAGCTTGTTCATTCCTTTCGCGAAGCATGGGGCGCATCCATTATCTAGCTGGCGGAGCTTGCTGAAGCGAAATTGTATGCAAACGAATGAAATTTGCCCACGCACTTGTCCATCGTAATGCGGCTGCTCTTTTTACACGAAACATTGTCAGCTTATAATAATACGGAAGTGAGTTGAGAGTTAATTAGATCCGACTCGAGTAACAAGCGTTGCTCAATGTTTATAAACAAACGTCCTGGTCGGGTCAATTTTCTGTAGGTTATTGATTGTCAAATTGCAGTTATTGACATAACTGTCCTACATGAATTCCGCGGCCGCGAAATTCCGCTCCATGTATTTTCGGCCTTACACTTTGTACATTGAACTGAATACACGTGTTTTTGGCTTAAACAAAAATCCCCGTTGTCGTTTATTACTTGTTCGAATCAAGTCCACTTTACTCATCAGGTAATGGGCTCAGGAGCCTTATGTGTCGAAAATGATTGATTGGGTGTATCTGTGATTATTGATTGTGAAAAGATGACAGAATGGCAGACGGAGCTTGTGACAGACGGAGATTCCTATGTTCGACTGCACAAACTTTCCTTTATGGAAGTTCCTCATGGTGACCGTGCTAGAGGAGGCGTGCCGCAGGAAGCCGTTGAGAAGCGGAAAAAGAAAGATCGCCGGTGGAAGTCGATTATCATCTCCCGGATCTGTGACAGCCAATTAGAATATGTACTAAATCATCAAACACCGAAGGCTATGTGGCAAGCTTTGCATAAAGTGTTTGAGCGCAAAAACATCGCTAGTCGATTGCACCTTAAAAAGAAGTTGCTCAGTTGGCGGCATGAAAGTGGAACGAATTTGTAGGATCATTTCCTGATTTGCGATCGGATCCAAATGGAATGTACTGTGGCGTACACACCGGAGCAAAATGAAATCAGAGAGCGCATAAATCGTAAGCTTGTAGAGAAAGCAAGAGCGAAGCTATTTAGCACAAAGACGGACAAGCAATACTGGTGTGGAGCTAACAAGACGGTGGCATATCTCGTGAACCGAAGTCCAGCAAGTGCTCTCCAAGATGGCATAACTCCTGCGGAGCTATGGGAAGGTCGCGTACCAGATGTTTCAAATCTGCCCGTATGGGGCAGTTCAGCATACTATCAGATGTCGAATGAACAGCGCAGGAAGTTGGACAGTAAGGGGTGGAAGGGTATTTTTCTTGGATTCCACTGCAATTAATATCGTATTTGGGATCCAGTTGGCAAAAAGGTGGTAGTGTTGCGTGATGTCATCGTTAATGAGACTGGAACGCGTACCTACAGCTGCTCGTCCCATTTGATGAGAATTAGACGCAATGAGAATTAGACGCAGAGAATCATTCGAATGTTCTCTAGGATTCATTAGTACAATATGGAGATTGTGTAGAAGCATTAGAAAGTTCTAATTCACTAGGGGTTTCGGATGAACAGACCTATTCTGATCATGTGCTCGAAGCTAACGATGACGATGAAGGTGTACGCAGTGCTCGAAAGCGCGTACGACCAGCTTGGCACATCGACTGCGATATGAGTTGCGCTTACGCTTTCAGTACAATGAATTTTGTAGAGAGCTTTCCATACACACTAGACTAGGAGAACATGAATATGTAACTTATTCTGCTTTATTTCAATGCTTTTTTACAGTATTCAACATAAACAACATACAGGCAGTAAGGCGGGTGCTTGAAGTGACGATTTTTGTATTATTTACTATAAAAAATATGTGTGGTTTTGTGGCAAGATTGTGGTTAGCGATGGGTGGAACTGTGTCTAAAGTTTCAATAAAGTGTTAAACACATATAACTCGTTTGATATTTTAAGTTTTCTTTCGATACATGCGATTTTATTACGCAGAAAATCAAAGTGAACGAAAGCGCACAGCGCACAACGCGCAACGAAAGAAACGATGGGGAGGGGGTGTCCAGCGCAACGCGCAAAGTGCGGCAACAGCGCTGCGCAAACCGAAAAGAACACGCGGGAGGGGGTGTTCAGCGCAACGCGCAAAGTGTGGCAACAGCGCAACGCAAATCGAAAGAAACGCGAGAGAGGGGGAACAGCTGATCCGCGCATCCAGCGCAGCGCAAGAGAAAAGAAACGGAAGGGAGGGGGTATTAGCTGATCAGCTGTTTTGTATCGCGAGAGCGCCCCGTGTAATTTGAAAGCAAGCGAGAGTGCATTGCGCGCGCTTACTCTCAATTCGGAAAAAAATCACTGCCGCTCGACTATGGCGGACAATACAAATTCGACCGAACCCCTTCTCCCTGTTTCTACATGCCTCTCGCCTGTAAATTTCGCTCTCTTTGCCTGTCGGGTAGAGTTAAACGGAGAATCGGTGTGAAATACACGGAGGCGAGAGCCCGTTTTGGTTTCGACACAGTTTTGGCACTAACACAGTTACACATGTGGAAATGTGTGCGTTCATTTTCGCCCAGCTCGCTCAGTTTGATCTGCTCGCAGCGGCATGCTCGTTTTCCCGTCTTGCTTTTACAAGTTATAATCAAAGCGCCCTGAGCTTTCTCACTCTGGCTACCGTAATAATTTTTCAACGACACCAACAAGTTGACACATGGCGAAGTTTCAGCCGGTCTGCGCCTGTAATTTTTAATTAAGTTTATTTTAGTGTTGAAAAGTTCAGTTTTCCTAGTTCTAATGTTTTATGAAATGATAAAAGTGTGTGCTTCAGCAATCCTAGTTCGGGAGGTTTGTGAAATTTATTAAGTGTGTGCTTTTGTTCGTGTGCAGCAGCGTTTTACGAGTCTCCTGTGATGCAATCTGTTTTGTGAACTTACGTAGGTAAGAAATATGAATATTCTAAGAGTTTGTTTATTTTATTGTACAGTCAGTCCAAAAAGTATTCGTCTAGCTGAATATTTTGCAGAAAAAGGCGAATTATGGCCGCATGGGGTGGTAAAAGTAATCATGGGGTTTGATAAAGGAACTATCAGCACACATTTACTGCTAAAAATAAGCATTAAAATAGTGCAATAACAACTAAATTATTTAAAAAAACTAAAAAAAGTCTTTTGATTGGTGTGCAAAAAGTATTTATCCATCAGACTCTTGGCGTAATATGCGTATGAAAACAAAAGTTATGGAACCAGAAAATGTGCTGATCTTGTTTCTTATTGCATTTATGACTATTAGTGACTACTTGCACAACGCAAGAACTTATTTGAACCTTTAAAAAGGCTTTTTTTTATCCACTCATCCTACAAGACTTCTCTGGTAGAAATATTGCATTTCCGAACTACGTGGCCAAGTTCCATTGAAAAAATGGCAACTGATGTCATATTGAGAGTCTATTAAATCATTTTCATGAGTTTGATTTCAACTGGTTTGGTGTTTTGGGCAAATGACAATGCTCTGTATGTTCTCGAGCTCGACTGTTCTTGAAACATGTGGTACTTTTTAAGTACAATTTCTCAGAACTGGCACTCAAAGTACCTAAAAACTGCTTGAATATGTTACTCCATCTCGTCTCCTATCAATTTGAATCATTTTTCTAGCTCACCTTTCCTCACTGAGCCCTAGTATCATGACTCCATGGTGCTACCGTTACACGAGATTTTGCTGCTGCATCTTAGTAGACTGTTTTCGCTATGGTAGACGTCGGCTGTATGACCTTGGCGATTTAAACATGTTTTAATATGTTAGCAGAGCCTAATTTGAAATAAATTCATGAATTATCTGATGCACCTTAACAGATTTGGCCACTTTCTGTGTATGGTATTATTCGAACAAAACATGTTTGTAACAACTCACTAATTTAAGCTTATTGGCCATCACCAAATGCACTGATTCCTTGGTAAAATTTGATTTGTTGGACATTAAACCGCTTCTTTCGTTAGATTAACCGTCAAGGATGGCTGCTAACATGGCAGTTTGTCACACAATTAGTGTCAGAAAAATGGCCAAACTCTGATCAAATTAAGGAACGAGGGCTCCCACAAATTTTGTAGCCTTTAGAAATGGATAGGATTGGTTAAGCACGGGATTAAGATACGATTTTCGCCTTCATGCTCCATTCCATAAACTCCCCCGGCTTTAGTGCCTCACTGACCGCTCGAAGTGCAATTGAAACAGCAGAAATGCATTATTTTAGAAAGAAGTCACCAGTAGATTGATAGTAATAAAATTAATCTATGTCTACATAGTGTTTGGCCAGCGTAAATGAGTAAAAAGCTGCATAGACAAATACTTTTTGCACTTCCTTCAAACGACTTTTTTTAGTTTTTTATGTATTTTGGTTGCTATTGCACTATTTAAATGCTTATTTTTTAGCAAAACGTGTGTATTGATGGTCCCTTTATCAAACCTCATCATTACTTTTATCGCCCCACACGTATTGCGGCCATAATTCGTCTTTTTCTGCAAAATATTCAGCTAGACGAATACTTTTTGGACTGACTGTATGTGCTTTGAAATATAAATGTATACCTGTAATATTTCACTTGTTTATATTATGGTATAGTTTAGAAAATAACTATATTTGCTTGCCTCTGGTGGTCGTGGTATAATTTCGTGCGTGTGGCGTTTTTGTTTAAATTGCGTGCTTGTACCCCGGTGGTTTTGTTGTGCATATGTGGTATAAAATTGGTGCGTGTGGTGTTTTTTTTTAAATTGCGAAAATTCTTGTACCCTCTGGTACCTGTTTTAAATTGTGTTTGCTAGCTCTGTTTTGAAAATAATCTACCTATTCTAAAATCATCCTTACCCTGTGAAAAAGTGCATGTTAATTTAACTTTATCTATTGTTCAGATATAAAAAAATACCTTTTACGATGTATCGAAATATCGTTTTGTTTACTGCCTACCGCGCTTATAAAAGAAAACAAATAATGTTCGTATGTCAATTACATTCGGGCAGTCACTACATGCGGACTAAAACAGTTTAACTTCACAACTTTAAGGAATATGACTGTGATTAGTGTGAAACAAATTATTTGTAGTGCATTAACGAGGATTGTGTGTATTGTTACAATGGGAGCAAAAAGGAAGCGTGAAACCCTTGAGGTGAATGGTGACAAGTGCAGTCCTGTGAATGTGTAGCTCCCGTTTGTGAACTGTGAAAACTTGTGAAATAGAGAGCTAATTGTTATTTTGTTTTGTTCTACTTGTTACTTAATGTTAATGCTACCTGCGGTATCATTGTTTAGTATTTGTATTATTGTTTTGTGAATGTAAAACACGGGTGAAGTATCTCGGTCGACAGCGTCACTGCGTTGTCGAAAGTGATTAATCTTTGCTCGGTATGTGTTTGTGTTCGTGCTAGACATACGTATCGTTGTCCGTTTGTCAAGACATGTACACGATTGTAAGCATTTGATATCGCAGGCTGTAGTAGAATAGTGTTTGTGGGCATTTGCTGTTACCTTTTTTTCATATCTGTGTGATAATTTTTTTAATTCTAAAACAGCTCGCCCGAATTTTGTTTTTACGGCATGGAGTGTTTAGCATGCTCCGCCGTAGTTTTAATAAACGATGACCCAATTTTGTGTGCGGAGAAATGTGGTGGCAACTTTCATCGTCGCTGTGTTACCCCCTCGCTCTCCAAAACAGCGGCCAAAATAATTAATGAGAATAAGAATGTGCTGTATATGTGTGATAGATGTTTAGAACACAAATCGGGCTTGGCGGGTATGGATGTAGATGTGAGTGGATCGTACGATTTACTCACACAATCCATAAACAAATTGGAGTCGATTGTGAGTGTATGGTTATCGAGTGCCTTGAAAATGGGGATCGAGACTCTAAAAACTGAGCTCTGCGCACAAGTGGAACGCAAATTGGAGCAAATATTGCGTGAAAGCTTGAGTGCGGTAGAATGCTCAAATAAGGCAAAGGAAGCCTTGCGTGCAACCTTTGACGATACTAAGGCCAGAGAAACAGTAGAGGATGAAAGTTGGGGTACAGTGACTAAGAAAAGAAAAAGGACGAATAGTGTGAACAGTAATGTTCAAATCATTATTAGTCGTTTTGACACGGGGAATGTTAATACGACGCCTAAGATTTCTGACAAGGTTACTGGACCCATTTTAGCAAACAAAAATAAGAATAGTAAGACTCTGGTTATTGTACCAAAGGTGGGTCAATCTTGTGATAAGACAAGAGCTGACCTTCGCGCTAAGTTGGATCCAAGGAAGCAGCAGGTGTCGGAATTCCGTAACGGCAAGGACGGTCAGGTGTATGTTCAATGTTCTGCTCAGGTTAAATTAGATGAACTCAAGAAAGAAGTAGAAAACATTTTGGGAGATGAGTATACAACGGATTTACCATTGTCACGTGTAAAGATAATTGGGATGAGCGAAAAATACACTGACTCACATTTAGTAGATCTTTTAAAATCTCAAAATGAGGGAATACCCTGGAAACAGGTCAAGGTCATAGGAATGTTTAAAAATAAAATTTACAAGTACCAAAAATATAATGCGGTCTTGGAAATTGATTATGAGTCTGACCTATGTCTGGAAAAATTAGGAAAAATAAATGTGGGATTTGATAGGTGTCAAATTTCGAAGTCCGTGCATGTTATGAGGTGTTATGGTTGTGGTCAATATAATCACAAGAGTGTAAGAATAAGCAAGCTAGTTCAAAATGTGGTGATGAACACAAAACGTCCGAATGTACTTCATATTCTTTGAAATGCGTGAATTGCGTGTTAGCAAACTCTGTTAGAAACCTTAAACTAGATGTAAGACATGCGGCCAATGATTATAATTGTTCGATGTTTAAAAAACAGATAGAAAGGCGTATGAAATTTTCTCAATAGCAGGTAGGGGAGGAGTTCGGACGGTTCAGAGAGATTTTATATTTCAATGTAGCCGGTATTTCGTCCAACTACGCCATGTTTCGTAAGACAGTAGAGAAAGTTCAACCGTTGCTGGTCTTAATCTCTGAAACTCATGTGATTGAGGAAGAAGCATTTCAGCAGTTTCATATTAATGGTTATAAGGTTGTGTCGTGTTTGTCCCACTCACGTTATACAGGAGGTGTAGCTGTTTATGCCAGGAGCGAAATTGTCCTAAAGGTGATTTTTAATGAATCATTGGAGGGTAATTGGTTTCTTGGTGTTGCAGTTTCTAAGGGAATGACAGCAGGCAATTACGGGATATTATATCATCCGCCAAGTGCAAGTGACTCATGGTTTGTAGACATTTCGGAAGAATGGTTAGAAAGGTTCTTGAATTTTAGCAAACTTAACACTATCGTCGGTGATTTCAATATTGACTGGTTAAATGTTGAAAAAACTGCGAAGTTGAAAAGGTTAATGGATTCAGTAAACATGAAACAAAAAGTTAACGAATTCACACGAATTGCTAGGCAGAGCACAACATTGATCGATCAGGTTTACAGTAGCACAGACTCAATCAAGGTCACTTCTTCTTCTTCTTCTTCTTTGGCTCAACAACCGTTGTCGGTCAAGGCCTGCCTTTACCTCTTGTGGGTTTGGCTTTCAGTGACTAATTGATTTCCCACCATAGCAGGATAGTCAATCCTGCAAATGGCGGCACGGTCTATTTGGGGCTTGAACCCATGACGGGCATGTTGTTAAGTCGTACGAGTTGACGACTGTACTACGAGACCGGCCTATCAAGGTCACTACTGATCCGGTATTAAAAATATCCGGTATTAAATATCTTGTTTTAAATATAAACGTGAAACGTTGTGAAACGATTCAACGAAAATTTAAATGCTGGAAAAGGTACTCGAAATTTGCTCTTTGCAATCATGTGTCACAAGGTTTAAGGCAAGAAGCACCGAGCTTCAACGAAGCTGCAGACTTGTTATGGAACACATTGAAAAAAGCTATGGGCACCTTGGTTGAAGAGAAGACAATCTTGTCAAGAGAGACTAGTAGGTGGTATACTTTGGAACTTAGCCGTGCGAAACGGAAAGGAGACGAAGCATACCAACATTTTATTAGAACAAACTCAGGCTACGATTGGACTGAATACTCTAGACTAAGGAATACATACAGCAGGAATCTCAAAACTACTCGTAGAAATTACTTTAGTGGTGAGATATCTAAGCATAAAGGAAATAGCAAGGAGTTGTGGATAGTGCTTTAAAATTTACTAAGGCCAGAGGAATCATGCGTTTCTGTTGTAAAATTTGATGGGTTGGTAGAATCGGAAGATTCAATAATATGCCAGAAATTCAATTTGTTTTTTGTAAACAGTGTTTTAGATATAAATCAAAACATTGCTGATGTCAGAGCGCCTGATTCTTTGTTTTGTAATGATGCTCCATGAAACCAATTCAAATTTCTATTCAAACTATTCAGCATTGCTTCCATGTGGTAGGAGAGTCTCTTCTTATAGTGATCAGTCAGTCGCTGGAGGAGTGTATTTTTCCGGAGACTTCGAAGGAATCATTGGTAATACCTATTCCTAAAGTGAGCGGAGCTGCCAGTGCGGAAGAGTTTCGTCCCATCAATATGTTGCATGTACTCGAAAAGGTGCTGGAATTGGTGGTTAAGGAGCAATTGGTCCAGTTTCTAACTCGAAATGACCTGTTGATTAGTGAACAATCAGGATATCGACAGGGACACTCTTGTGAAACTGCTTTAAATCTTGTACTGGCGAGGTGGAAGGTGTTGATGGATCGAAAGGAATCGATAGTTGCCGTTTTCTTGGATTTAAAACGAGCATTTGAGACTATATCAAGACCGTTATTGCTGCAGACCTTAAGGCGTTTTGGTATTGTGGGGAGGGAGCTCAATTGGTTCGAAAATTATTTAAAAGACAGAACTCAGAGAACAGTTTTTGGAAACTCTATATCAAAGCCTATAGAAAATACCCTTGGAGTTCCAATGGACCAATTTTGTTTATAATGTATATCAATGACATGAAACAGGTTTTGAAGTCTTGTGAGATCAATCTTTTTGCCGATGATACTGTTTTGTTTATCTCGCACAAAGACATCAAGCAAGCAGAGTCTCTGATGAATATCGATTTAAACGCTCTGGATGGTTGGCTTAGGTACAAAAAGCTAGCATTAAACGTTAAGACTAGTTACATGGTAATGACTGCTGGTGTATTAGACAGTCCCCCATCCATCGTGATAAATAAGGAACCAATCGAAAGAGTCCGTCAGGTTTAATATCTGGGGGTTATTTTAGACGACAGATTGAAGTTCAACACTCACATAGACTGGGTCATCGCTAAAGTGGCATCAAAGTGTGGGGTTATTAGTAGGCTGGCAAAAGATCTCGATTTTTTTGGGATAGTTAATCTCTATAAGTCACTGATTTCACCACATTTTGATTTTTGCTCGTCGATTCTGTTTCTTGGCAATAAGGGACAAATTAAAAGGCTTCAGAGATTGCAATATCGTATTATGCGGTTAGCTTTAGGGTGTGGCCGACGTACGTCGTCTTTTGTTATGCTAGATATTCTTCAGTGGATGTTTGTAGAGCAGAGGATTGTGTATCAAACCATGACCTTTATATTTAAACTTTTGGGGGGCCTTTTGCCAGGGTATTTAGGGGAACGCATTGTTCGAGGATCTGATGTTCATCGGCACTGTACACGCAGAGCAAATGAGCCGAGGGTTCCCAACTTAATTTCACATGGTGCCAGAAACTCCTTGTTTTTCAAGGGGATTCAATTATACAACAGATTACCCGGAGAAATCAAGAATGCGAGTAACTTGCCAGACTTCAAACGTATGTGTTGGAACCTTTATAAGGTTCCACGGCACTGGCAGCGTTATGAGGGACAAAAACATATAAATAGGTGAAAGGTGTCAACTTTCGGCCTTTCTCGAATCCAAGATACCAGCAGTGCACACGGGCTGCTCGGGTGAGTTTTACCATAGCCACGAAGGCGGGACGGGAAGCGAAAGGAGGATAGTGAGTGAAAGTTTACGCATGTCTACGGACCAACGACGCCAACGAATGTCCGAAATCGAGTTCGAGAAGCTCGCGAAGCTCACGGAATTCTTGTTCGAGAAAGCGGAAGAATGGTGCTGGGAAACGGATCGTTTGGGGGCGCCAACATCATAACCGCTGAATTCCGAGGGTTGCGCTGATCGAGAAGCGTTTGAAGAATGGATTCTTGCCATGGAAAGTTCGATGAGGCGAACCCCACAAAAAGAAAATGGCTTAGCTAGAGGTCAAAACCCTTCAACCCGAGGGCAACGAGTGACGTACTGTGATGGCTACGGAACGACGTCACTAGCGCAAAGCCGTGTGACAAGCGCGCGCCCTACGGTGTCCCAACCAGCATTATCGCGCGATTTTTATGTGTATCTATCATTTTTCTCATTCTAACATTCACAAAATTTTTCATTCTGCCTCGCTCTTCTGGGTGTTGGTCTGTATTTGCTTGCGACTTGGCTGTGTCGCATCAACGATTCGCATGTTTCATTTAGCTCATCCCTTTCCATCGTTGGAGAGAAACTCTTGCGTCTCGCTTTTCTGGGACTTGTCCAATTTCGCTTGCTACACCAATCGTTCACGCAAGCGTTCTCCTCTCGCCCGCTTTTTGTATCATTGTACAGGTACTCCCCGATATACGCTATCAATGCGGACCGGAGGCAATAGCGTATCTCGAATATTCAATAGCGAAAGTCGAATTTCGAGGTTTTCAGTCAAGTTATAACTAATATCCGTAGAACTTTGCATGAAGTGGTAGGTTTTAGCCACTAAACCTACCACTACCGAATGGTTAAAAACCATTTCAAATGGTATAAAATTGAAAAATTCAGTTGAAATTAGATCAAATAACTAAATCAACTAACTAACCAAATAGTTATTTGATCTAATTTCAACTGAATTTTTCAATTTTATACCATTTGAAATGGTTTTTAATATTCAACCAAAAGGGAATTTATTTTGCATTTGACATTCGATTTCTAAAATTAGTACTACTTGTTCAAAGAACCGTCAAATTTAGAAAAAAAGCGTATAGCGAAATCGTGTATATCGAGTATGGCGTATATCGGGGAATACCTGTATAGCCACACGAGGAAGGCGCTGCTTCGCGTTCACATGAAAATGTGGTAGTGTGAAATCAAGTTTGCAAGCGGTAGGACGCGTCGGTGTGTGTTCGTTTTTTCTCTCGTGAAACCAGTACGGAAAAACTATTTGGTAAGTACAGTTTTTAATAAAGGGTTATTTCAATCTTTATCAAACTGAATTGTATTGATAATTGTGATATAAAATTAATTTCGTTTTTTTAAAGAAATCATAACACACGCACGAACGGAAGTGAGCACGGACCACAAAAGAAGCAATATTCAATTGGTTGGTAAGTATTGTGCTTGAGGTTAAATTGAACAGCTGTTGGCAAAATAGTTAATATTTCCTTCTATCCCTAGGAGTGCCGAAAACAGAACAGGAGAGGAAAGAAGGCAGGAACGATTCGATCCTCCAACGTGCTAGCGCCTGGTAGAGGAGAAGCGGCAGGAAGGTAGAGACGAACATCCAGCTCGCTAGTGCAGCACGTGGGAGCAGCAAGAGGGAAGCAAGCAGGACGCGTACACACCATTCGACGAAGGCAAAGCTGGAGGAAAGGAAGAACGAGGAGAGAAGGCAGGCAAGACGGGTACGTGTGTATCCCGCACCGGTTTTAGGCAGTGTGAATTGTGTGAGTATGTAAATATGTATGTGCGAGTAAGAAGGTAAAATAAAGAGCGTAAGCATGTGCAGAATGGACAAAAGAGAGTAAGAGTCTTTGTAGGGAGAATGGAGAGAATGAAAGAAATTGAACAATAATGTAGCATACAGAAACTAGATGTATGATACACGCTGTCGCACCGTTGCAGAGACGTGCTCTTTAGTGCTGCTAATGAGCACGATTTGAGAACGTTTTGAGCCCGTTTTTTCTCATACAAAATTTTAAAATGTCGCGCGATAATGTCGGTTGGGGTGATGTCCTATGCCCAACCGACATTATCGCGCGACATTTTAAAATTTTGTATGAGAAAAAATGGGCTCAAAACGTTCTCAAATCGTGCTCATTAGCAGCACTAAAGAGCACGTTTCTGCAACCGTGCGACAGCGTGTATCATACATGTAGTTTCTGTATGCTACATTATTGTACAATTTCTTTATTCTCTCCTTTCTCCCAAAACAAACTCAGACTCTCTCTCATTTTCCATTCCACACATTCGCTCTTTATTTTTACCTCTTTACTCGCACATACACTTTGAAATACTCACACAATTCACACTGCCGAAAACCGGTGCGGGATACACACGTCTTGCCTGCCTTCTCTCCTCGTTGTTCCTTTCATCCAGCGTTGTCTTCGTCGAATGGTGTGCACGCGTTAAAAATTCTTCCTGCTTGCCTCCCTTTCGCTGCTCCCACATGCTGCGCTAGCGCGCTGGAGGATCGTCCCTACCTTCCTGCCGCTTCTCCTCTATCAGGCGCTAGCACGTTGGAGGATCGTTCCTGCCCCCCTGCCGCTTCTCCGGCGCTAGCGCGTTGAATGGTCGTTCCTGCTTTCTTTCCTCTCCTGTTCTGTTGTTTTCGGCACTCCTAGGGATAGAGGGAAATATTAACTATGTTGCCAACAGCTGTTCAATTTAACACCAAGCACAATACTTACCAACCAATTGAATATTGCTTCTTTTGTGGTCCGTGCTCACTTCCGCGTGCGTGCGTGTGTAACGATTTCTTTAAAAAACGAAATTGATTTTAAATCACAATTGTCAATACAATTCAGTTTGATGAAGATTGATATAACCCTTTATTAAAAGCTGTACTTACCAAATATTTTTTTCGTAGTGGTTTTACTAGAGAAAAAACGAGTACGCATCGACGCGTCCTACCGCTTACAAACTTGATTTCACACTACCACATTTTCATGTGAACGCGAAGGAGCGCCTTCCTCGTGTGGCTATACAGGTATTCCCCGATATACGCCATACTCGATATACGCGATTTCTCTATACGCTTTTTTTTCTAAATTTGACGGTTCTTTGAGTAAATAGTACTAATTTGATACATCGAATGTCAAATGCAAAAAAAATCCTTTTGGTTGAATATTAAAAACAATTTCAAAAGGTATAAAATTGTATTATTCAGTTGAAATCAGATCAAATAACTAATTTAGTGGCTAAAACCTACCACTTCATGCAAAATTATACGAAAATTAGCTATAATTAGACTGAAATCCTCGAAAATCGACTTGCGCTAACATTCGAGATCCGCTATTGCCTCTGGTCCGCATTGGTAGCGTATATCGGGGAGTACCTGTACAATGATACAAAGAGCGGGTGCCCAACCGGCATTATCGCGCGATTTTTATGTGTATCTATCATTTTTCTCATTCTAACATTCAAAAAAATTTTCATTCTGTCTTGCTCTTCTGGGTGTTGGTCAGTTTTTGCTCGCAACTTGGCTGTGTCACACCAACCATCCTCATGTTTCATATGGTTCTTCTCTTTCCATCGTTAGAGAGAAACTCTTGCGTCTCGCTTTTCTGGGACTTGTCCAATTTCGCTTGCTACACCAAGCGTTCACGCAAGCGATCTTCTCTCGTCCGCTCTTTGTATCATCTTGCAGGTACTCCCCGATATACGCTATTAATGCGGACCGGAGGCAATAGCGTATCTCGAATATTAGCAAATGTCGAGTTTTCAGTCAAATTATAGCTAATTTTCGTATAATTTTGCTTGAAGTGGTAGGATTTACCACTTAATTAGTTATTTGATCTGATTCAACTGAAGATTACAATTGTACACCTTTTGAAATGGCTTTTAATATTCGATCAAAAGGGAATTTATTTTGAATTTGATATTCGATGTGTCAAATTAGTACAATTTGCTCAAAGAACTTTCAAATTTAGAAAAAAAGCTTATAGCGAAATCGCGTATATCGAGTATGGCGTATATCGGGGAATACCTGTATAGCCACCAGAGGAAGGCGCTGCTTCGCGTTCACATGAAAATGTGGTAGTGTGAAATCAAGTTTGCAAGCGGTAGGCTACGTCGATGCGTGCCCGTTTTTTTCTCTCGTGAAACCAGTACGGAAAAACTATTTGGTAAGTACAGCTTTTAATAAAGGATTATATCAATCTGTATCAAACTGAATGGTATTAATAATTGGTGATATCAAATCAATTTCGTTTTCTATAGCAAATCGTAACACACGCACAAACTGAAGTGAGCACGGACCACGATAGAAATAATTAATTGGTTGGTAAGTATCATGCTTCGCGTTAAATGGAACAGCGGTTTTCAAAATAGATAATATTTCCCTCTTTCACCAGCAGTGCCAAAAACAAAAGGACAGGAGAGGCAGGAACGATCATTCAACGCGTTAGCGCCGGACGAAGGAGAAGCGGCAGGAAGGCAGGAACGATCCTCCAACGTGCTCGCGCTCCAACGTGCTCGCGAAGGCAGGAACGCGCCTGGTAGAGGAGAGGCGGCAGGAAGGTAGGGACGATCATCCAGCACGCTAGCGCAGCACCTGGGAACAGCGAGGGGGAGGCAAGCAGGAATAATTTTTAACGCGTACACACCATTCGACGAAGACAACGCTGGATGAAAGGAAGAACGAGGAGAGAAGGCAGGCAAGACGGGTACGTGTGTATCCCGCAACGAGTTTTCGGCAGTGTGAAATGTGAGTATTGAAAAGTATATGTGTGAGTAGAGGTAAAGAGGTAAAATAAAGAGCGAATGTGTGGAATGGGAAAATGAAAGAGAGTCTGTGTTTGTTTTGGGAGAGAGGAGAGAATGAAAGAAATTGAACAATAATGTAGCATACAGAAACCACATGTATGATACACGCTGTCGCACGATTTCAAAAACCTTCTCTATATCCCAACCAGCATTATCGCGCGATTTTTATGTGTATCTATCATTTTTCTCATTCTAACATTCACAAAATTTTTCATTCTGCCTCGCTCTTCTGGGTGTTGGTCTGTATTCCCAACCAGCATTATCGCGCGATTTTTATGTGTATCTATCATTTTTCTCATTCTAACATTCACAAAATTTTTCATTCTGCCTCGCTCTTCTGGGTGTTGGTCTGTATTTGCTTGCGACTTGGCTGTGTCGCATCAACGATTCGCATGTTTCATTTAGCTCATCCCTTTCCATCGTTGGAGAGAAACTCTTGCGTCTCGCTTTTCTGGGACTTGTCCAAATTCGCTTGCTACACCAATCGTTCACGCAAGCGTTCTCCTCTCGCCCGCTCTTTGTATCATTGTACAGGTACTCCCCGATATACGCTATCAATGCGTACCGGAGGCAATAGCGTATCTCGAATATTCAATAGCGAAAGTCGAATTTCGAGGTTTTCAGTCAAATTATAACTAATATCCGTATAACTTTGCATGAAGTGGTAGGTTTTAGCCACTAAATTAGTTATTTGATCTAATTTCAACTGAATTTTTCAATTTTATACCATTTGAAATGGTTTTTAATATTCAACCAAAAGGGAATTTATTTTGCATTTGACATTCGATTTCTAAAATTAGCACTACTTGTTCAAAGAACCGTCAAATTTAGAAAAAAGCGTATAGCGAAATCGTGTATATCGAGTATGGCGTATATCGGGGAATACCTGTATAGCCACACGAGGAAGGAGCTGCTTCGCGTTCACATGAAAATGTGATAGTGTGAAATCAAGTTTGCAAGCAGTAGGACGCGTCGGTGTGTGTCCGTTTTTTCTCTCGAGAAACCAGTACGGAAAAACTATTTGGTAAGTACAGTTTTTAATAAAGGGTTATATCAATCTTTATCAAACTGAATTGTATTGATAATTGTGATATCAAATCAATTTCGTTTTTTTTAAAGAAATCGTAACACACGCACGAACGGAAGTGAGCACGGACCACAACAGAAGCAATATTCAATTGGTTGGTAAGTATTGTGCTTGACGTTAAATTGAACAGCTGTTGGCAAAATAGTTAATATTTCCTTCTATCCCTAGGAGTGCCGAAAACAGAACAGGAGAGGAAAGAAGGCAGGAACGATCCGATCCTCCAACGTGCTAGCGCCTGGTAGAGGAGAAGCGGTAGGAAGGTAGAGACGAACATCCAGCGCGCTAGCGCAGCATGTGGGAGCAGCGAGAGGGAGGCAAGCAGGAAGAATTTTTAACGTGTGGACACAATTCGACGAAGACAACGCTGGATTATAGGAAGAACGAGGAGAGAAGGCAGGCAAGACGGGTACGTGTGTATCCTGCACCGGTTTTCGGCAGTGTGAATTGTGTGAGTATTGAAAAGTGTATGTGTGAGTAGAGGTAAAGAGGTGAAATAAAGAGCGAATGTGTGGAATGGAAAAATTAGAGAGAGTCTGTGTTTGTTTTGGGAGAGAAGAGAGAATGAAAGAAATTGAACAATAATGTAGCATACAGAAACTACATGTATGATACACGCTGTCGCACCGTTGCAGAAACGTGCTCTTTAGTGCTGCTAATGAGCACGATTTGAGAACGTTTTGAGCCCGTTTTTTCTCATACAAAATTGGAAATTGTCGCGCGATAATGCCGGTTGGGTTTGCTTGCGACTTGGCTGTGTCGCATCAACGATTCGCATGTTTCATTTAGCTCATCCCTTTCCATCGTTGGAGAGAAACTCTTGCGTCTCGCTTTTCTGGGACTTGTCCAATTTCGCTTGCTACACCAATCGTTCACGCAAGCGTTCTCCTCTCGCCCGCTTTTTGTATCATTGTACAGGTACTCCCCGATATACGCTATCAATGCGGACCGGAGGCAATAGCGTATCTCGAATATTCAATAGCGAAAGTCGAATTTCGAGGTTTTCAGTCAAGTTATAACTAATATCCGTAGAACTTTGCATGAAGTGGTAGGTTTTAGCCACTAAACCTACCACTACCGAATGGTTAAAAACCATTTCAAATGGTATAAAATTGAAAAATTCAGTTGAAATTAGATCAAATAACTAATACGCTTACGTAAATTTGACGGTTCTTTGAACAAGTAGTACTAATTTTAGAAATCGAATGTCAAATGCAAAATAAATTCCCTTTTGGTTGAATATTAAAAACCATTTCAAATGGTATAAAATTGAAAAATTCAGTTGAAATTAGATCAAATAACTAAATCAACTAACTAACCAAATAGTTATTTGATCTAATTTCAACTGAATTTTTCAATTTTATACCATTTGAAATGGTTTTTAATATTCAACCAAAAGGGAATTTATTTTGCATTTGACATTCGATTTCTAAAATTAGTACTACTTGTTCAAAGAACCGTCAAATTTAGAAAAAAAGCGTATAGCGAAATCGTGTATATCGAGTATGGCGTATATCGGGGAATACCTGTATAGCCACACGAGGAAGGCGCTGCTTCGCGTTCACATGAAAATGTGGTAGTGTGAAATCAAGTTTGCAAGCGGTAGGACGCGTCGGTGTGTGTTCGTTTTTTCTCTCGTGAAACCAGTACGGAAAAACTATTTGGTAAGTACAGTTTTTAATAAAGGGTTATTTCAATCTTTATCAAACTGAATTGTATTGATAATTGTGATATAAAATTAATTTCGTTTTTTAAAGAAATCGTAACACACGCACGAACGGAAGTGAGCACGGACCACAACAGAAGCAATATTCAATTGGTTGGTAAGTATTGTGCTTGAGGTTAAATTGAACAGCTGTTGGCAAAATAGTTAATATTTCCTTCTATCCCTAGGAGTGCCGAAAACAGAACAGGAGAGGAAAGAAGGCAGGAACGATTCGATCCTCCAACGTGCTAGCGCCTGGTAGAGGAGAAGCGGCAGGAAGGTAGAGACGAACATCCAGCTCGCTAGTGCAGCGCGTGGGAGCAGCAAGAGGGAAGCAAGCAGGACGCGTACACACCATTCGACGAAGGCAAAGCTGGAGGAAAGGAAGAACGAGGAGAGAAGGCAGGCAAGACGGGTACGTGTGTATCCCGCACCGGTTTTAGGCAGTGTGAATTGTGTGAGTATGTAAATATGTATGTGCGAGTAAGAAGGTAAAATAAAGAGCGTAAGCATGTGCAGAATGGACAAAAGAGAGTAAGAGTCTTTGTAGGGAGAATGGAGAGAATGAAAGAAATTGAACAATAATGTAGCATACAGAAACTAGATGTATGATACACGCTGTCGCACCGTTGCAGAGACGTGCTCTTTAGTGCTGCTAATGAGCACGATTTGAGAACGTTTTGAGCCCGTTTTTTCTCATACAAAATTTTAAAATGTCGCGCGATAATGTCGGTTGGGTAGTTCTGCTATCGAGAACGATTTGACCGCGCTATAGAGAACACTTTTTCTATACAAAAAAAACCGCTTGCAACGTGACAATGTTGGTTGGGTGAGAGGAGAACGCTTGCGTGAACGATTGGTGTAGCAAGCGAAATTGAATAAGTCCCAGAAAAGCGAGACGCAAGAGTTTCTCTCCAACGATGGAAAGGGATGAGCTAAATGAAACATGCGAATCGTTGATGCGACACAGCCAAGTCGCAAGCAAATACAGACCAACACCCAGAAGAGCGAGGCAGAATGAAAAATTTTGTGAATGTTAGAATGAGAAAAATGATAGATACACATAAAAATCGCGCGATAATGCCGGTTGGGTGATGAACGCACCATCCCCCAGGACAATCGCATGGCAATCGGATTGAACGCGCAACATTTTCCATACAATCCGCAGTGTTGCGTTTTCTTCGCGCAAACTTTGCCTGTATTTTCAATGAGCCAAGCGATTTTACCCCCTCCTACACGCGATGTATCCTAAAGCACGCTTGTCGCGGCAACGTTCACCACATACACACACACATCTCCACACTCAGGGTACGACATCTTCCCTGTTGCTGTTCTGGACTCAGACAAAATTTGTGTTTCTACACTTATTGTTCAAAAAAGTAGTAGCTCCTAGGATCTGAATTTACAAACAAATATCAAAATATTATGTTCTGCTAATGATATTGCACTAAATTTAATTGCACTACATTAAGTTTTTACATATCTTTCGTAAAAGTTCGTCAGAGTATGAAAATGTCGATACAATTTGTCATGAATAACTTAAATTTTAAGATTTTCGCGCATAAAATTATGACGCGCGCTGTGTGTGCGGCGGCGTAATTCGCTACTCGTATAGCCGTCTCGCTTCTTCTTGTGTGTGCTTTACCGTTGCTCACCGCTTCAAGAACATTGCTGCTCACACACACGTCAGTCTGTGGTAAACAATTGGAGGGGGAGGATGTGTCGGTTTGCTCCAGAAATCGTGTGTGATTTTGGTGTTCTGGATTTGGTTCCATCCCTGTTTGTTTTGGTGAAATTGAAAAGGTAAGACTCATAGACCGATGTAAAAGTGTGAGAGTAAAGTGATGTTGATGGTGACTGATTATTTTCTTTGTTTCTTTTCCTGCTTTCATCCACTGATGGTGTCGAGCATCGCCGAGGATGTGATCGAATGCGGAATATTCGAAACGAGGAGATTCATTCCGGATTTTGTTTGCAATAAGGTAAGTTATGAAAACACACAAAGCATACGAAAAAAGAGTGAGTAATCTTATTCTTAACTTTCATTTCTTCAACAGCGCTGAACTAATCCTCCAGCTTACAGGACGGCAAAGGTACACGCACAAACGTGCACACATCAGCCTTCTCGGAGAACGAGAACACGGGAGGGGGAGACCGGCAACGTATAGAACCTTTACGCTCCCTCGTGCGTTCGTGCGTGCGTGCGCGCGCGCGTCTATGTGTGTGTATGTGTGTGCATGCCTGCGTGCGTGGCTGTGTGTGTTTTTGCCGCTTCGCATAACGAGATCCTACGGGATCACCTTGCGAAAAACACCAAGAGAGTGGGAGGGGTAGGTATGTGTGTATGTGTGTGTATGTGTGCTTGCATGCGTGCGTGGCTGTGTATGTGTGTGTATGTGTGCTTGCATGCGTGCATGGCTGTGTATGTGTGTGTATGTGTGCTTGCATGCGTGCATGGCTGTGTATGTGTGTGTATGTGTGCTTGCATGCTTGCGTGGCTGTGTATGTGTGTGTGTATGTGAGCTTGCATGCGTGCATGGCTGTGTATGTGTGTGTATGTGTGCTTGCATGCGTGCGTGGCTGTGTATGTGTGTGTATGTGTGCTTTTGCTGTTTGGCGATCTCCTACGGAATCACCTTGCAAAAACACGTGGGGGGGGGGGGGAGGAGTGAGGTGTGTGTGTGCTTGCCTGCGTGCTTTGTGTGTGTGTTTTTGCGTTCACGTTCTACGGGATCACTTTGCGAAAAACACCAAGGGGAGGAGGAGGTGTGTGTGTGTGTGTGTATGTTTTTTTTTTCTTTGCCGATTCGCACTCTCTCGCGGATCTAGTTGTGTGCGTTAGTTTTTTTTTAGTTTCTTCGAAAAATACCTGGGGGAGGATGTGTGTATGAAAGAATGTACTTCAGAAAAGAAAGTGAAAATAAAAAAAAACGAATATGAAATATGTTAAACGAAGTTTTAAGTGTGTCTGAACTCATTGCAATCCGAAAGAAAGCGAGGGGGGCTCTTAAAATGTAGTACACATGTATGCAACATGTATCGTGTCGCCGCGACGGTGTATCTCGCTCAATCCGTTAAGCCTGAAAAGTGCTTCTATCGGATCGTCTAATCGGGCGCCATTTAATCAATCCGTTAGCGAAAAGTCGCATGGATTTTGGTACCGGGGATGTATCATGAACGCACGACGTATGATGACCGTGCCACTTACAATGAACGTGTTACCACTAACGAGCGCGCGTTGTATGATGAACGTAAGGGTTATGGTACCAGCGATATTTTTGAACGAAGAGGAACGAGTGTACCCCGTGAATCAGGACCATCCTTGTACACTACACACACTGCACCGCACACATCATACGCAAACTACACACAGCACGCACCACAAAATACTTTTTTGAACCACTCACAAATAACTGCACGGCAGGGTTTCCCGCGTGATTTGCCTACGTTTGCAGGATCAGTTGAAGAGTGACCACGTTTTATCTCCACCTACACCCGTACCACCATCGCCTCCAATTATTCGGACGACGAAAATTTAGTGAGGTTACAACACTGCCTGAAAGGTGCAGCACTAGACGCTGTCGGGCACCTGTTGCTGTTCCCGGGCGGGTTGAGTGAAGTAATCAGCACGTTGAAGGCCAGGTATGGTATCCAGATTTGATTGTGGATCGAGCGGTAGAGAGTGTTGAACGGCTACCCGCCCCTAGAATGGAGAAATTGGACACGATTGTAGAATTCGGGTTCGCAGTGAAGCGTTTGATCGCGACGGTCCAAATTTCGGGACTGATAGGCTACATGTACGACGTGGTGTTGCTTAAGGAGCTCACGAGGAAGCTGCCTCCAGTACTGTGTATTGAGTGGGCTCGATTGAGAAAACGATCACACGAAGTGAACATCTTCTTGTTTGGACGATGGATTGGAGAATTGGCGAACGATCTCTGTGGGGTCATTGATATACCCGACACTGAAGTGGGCAAGGCATTCATCAGGCTCGACCCAATCAACAGAAACCCCCACGTACGACAGCTGGGCCGAGCTATCGATCCGGAATGGGACGTCCAAGCAACGCGTACTGCATCACTAACGTTGTGCAGGTAGACCGCTCTACCGGCAACTCTTTGGTTGACCTTTCATCGTCGGTGTGTATCCTGTGCGGCGGTCAGTGTTGTTAACTGTTGACATTTTTCATGACAGTCACCGTAAACAGCCGGTCAAAATAATTTTTGGCTGATGACATTCAATGCTTCCACGACACGACTGTCATTAAACGAAATTCATTCGTGTCGCTACCGTCAGGGCTGATGCAATGACATGAAATGTAAACAATGTAGTCTGAATGTCATTTGACATTTTTTGAACAACACAAATCGATACAATCGGAGGATTATGAAGTGTATCGTCGCTGAATATGGGGATTCTAGTGAAATAGCAAAAACTAGTGAAACGAAAGCCTTTGCACCGCACGCTCTGTTGTAGTTTGACATGAATACGGCCGTTTGCAATACGACACAGTTCACGATTCATACAGGTTGGCGAATGTCAAATGAATGTATCTTGAAAATGTCTTCATGTAAAATGACATTTTTTGACGGGAATGTCAAATGACAGAGAGAGATGGGAATGGGAAGCTTCAAATCGAATGAATGTTTACAATTTTATGTCGATGAACGTCACCGTTCGCAACACTGGCGGCGGTACATGTGGTTCGCTGGCCAGTTGTAACAAGTTCCTGAGGACGTCGGTAGCATCAAGGAGGGCGTTCGTGAATGAACGCAAATTATGCCGCAAGTGCCTCGACCATCACTACGGCAGATGCCTCGTCACGGCCTCATGTGGTGTTTATTTATTTATTTATTTATTTATTTAAATCAAAGTTATCGGGCAGTATGCCTAAATAACTTAATGCTTACAGAGTACAAGTTTAAATTATGGCCCTAGAACTAACTTGAATATGCTGACGCAGCTGACTAACGGATTGATTGAAATCTGCTGATAACCCTAACCTATTATACACATCAATCATTTTGAGCAGTGGATCATTGGCACCAAAACCAGTCGATCTAAAAGGGCTTCTTAGTAGCTCTCTACTTCTAAGACCTCTAGAGGGAGTAGAAAAGCAAATAAAATTTAAAATGTCAGGTGCATCAAAATCTCCAATTAATAATTTATGCATAAAAGTTATCTGAGCCGTAGTTCTCCTATGCTGTAAAGTCTCTAAGCCGAATAGTGAACACCGAACATTATACGAAGGACGTGGAATTTGGTTTGACCAGGGAAGACGATGAAACATAACACGTGTGATTTTTTTCTGAATTTTTTCAATTTTATCTATGTATGTGATTTGATGGGGACACCAAACTACACTGGCAAATTCCAGGATGGGACGGACTAGAGAACAGTATAATGTTTTTAAACTGAAAGGATCTTTAAAGTCGGCCGAGACACGTAAGACAAATCCTAACAGTTTAAGAGCTTTAGTGACGATAGTTTGATAATGGCTAGATAAACTAAGCTTACTGTCTAAAATAACTCCTAAGTCCCGAACCTGAGAAAAACGTGGAACGCTGTCTTCATTGATTTTGTAGTTATAAATAATAGGATTTTTTTCTTTGAGAATGTTATACAACTACATTTGCTAACATTAAGTAACATTTCATTATTAAAACACCATGCAGAAAAATAGTTTAACGAGTCTTGTAACATTTCACAGTCGTTAGAATATTTAACAGGTAGGAACATTTTTAGATCGTCAGCATATAATAACAATTTAACATGAGGAATAGCAAACACGACATCGTTAATAAATATAATAAATAGTAAAGGTCCTAATATACTCCCTTGAGGAACACCAGATAAATTATGGAATGTGGCAGATAAACTAGTTCCTATCTTAACGTTAATGCAACGATCAGTTAAATAACTTCTTAACCACTCAACAACATTTGTGTGAACACCATACTTTGATAATTTAGACAGCAATAGAAAGTGGTTGACCTTGTCAAAAGCAGCGCAGAAGTCAGTATAAATGACGTCAACCTGTAAGCCCTTGTCAATATAGGAGTGGCAAAAGTTAAGTAAGTATATTAGATTGGTCTCAATCGATCGTTTCGGCATGAAGCCATGTTGAACATTAGAAATTAATGGTGAAAAGGCTTGGAGCATATGACGAGACATTATCTTTTCAAACAGTTTACTGCACGCACATAACATAGAAATTCCTCTATAATTGCACACATTACTTTTGTCAGATTTTTTATAAACAGGAAACATCCACGATGATTTCCAAAGACGCGGGAAGCATTTCGATTGCAAGGATTTGTTGAATAGTTTGGTCAGTATGGGAATGAGAGCAGCCTTGCAATTAATGAGAATTGCGCTGGGAATATTGTCAGGCCCAGGTGCGTAGGAAAGCTTCAACAACGAAATAGCAGATTCCACCTCATCATCGTTGATTAGTGGTGTGCATAAATTAACCTCATCATTTATGAAGGATAAAGCCGATGTTGAGTTAGACGGAACCGAGGAATTGTTGGTGTACACAGAAGAGAAATATGAGGCAAATGCATTGCAAAACTCTTCATCTCCGGTAATGGTGTTTCCCTCAAACTGCATCGAGGAAGGAAGTCGTCCACAGGATTCCTTATCTTTAGCAAATTTCCAGAATGATGTGGGATGTCTTTTGATATTGATTTCAATTTTCCTGACGTAGTTGGCGTAGGCGGTTCGGTTCAGCTGCTTATATATTTTTGAGGCGCGAGCAAAATTTATTTGATTAGTGCTGTTTTTTAGTCGATGCAGTTTTTTAAGGGCCCGTGATCTTCGACGTTTAGCCAAACGTAGTGCAGAATTGGTCCATGGTGGATGAGCACGAACATTAAACCGTGGGATGAATTGTTCATACAGTTCATTCATTTGAGAAGAAAATTCAGCCACACTGTCGTTGATGTCGTCATGGTCAGCGATAGAGTCCCAGTTGATTTGGTTAAGTGCAGAAACGAGATCAGTGAAATTAGTTCGTCTAAAATTGAAATCTGCTTGACGTGGGGGTTTAGATGACGGCACACTGTATTGCGGGAGCGTGAAGTATGTAAGTAAAGCTGGATGATGTCCATCAGGTTCAACAATACTTTCGATGCATAATTCGATTGGCCTCATGTAATCAGTAACTTTGTCGTTCGCAAACACTAGATCTAACATGTTGTTATTGTGGTTTAGAACAGTGTTAAGTTGGCGAAGACCTTCAAAGCTTAGTTCATCGAGTAGAGCTTGACTGGTAGGGGATAGTCGGGTAAGCATAAGATTCAGTGTCGGAAATTTGCCGTTGATATCCCACTTAAGATTAGGTTGATTGAAGTCCCCGAACAGAATAAAAAAGTCATTCTTATATTTCTCTCTCGTTAAGTGCAATGAATTACAGAATGCATTTATGGTGTCCATGTTGGCTGATTGATCAGGAGGCAAATAAAATGATCCGATGATTAGCGAAACATTAAGAATTTTTACTCGAACCCAAAGGCATTCAATTGTAGATGTGTTTGTCGAGCACAGAGAGGAAGCATAATTTGCATTGATCGCAACGAGGACACCACCACCTCTACATTTGTTACTGTTTGCTGCAGAACGATCCGTACGGAATGTATTAAAGCGGTTGTTATCAAACAAAAGCTCAGATGGAAAGCTGTCATCTAGCCACGTTTCCGTAAGAACGATAACATCCCAGTCGGCGATTGCAGTATTAGCAAAACATTCAGAGGTTTTAGTACGTAAGCCTCTCACGTTTTGATAAAATATATTGAATGTGTTTAGTACTGGCTCCATAGGTACAGTTGAATGACTTAATGTTGGCTTAAAAAAGTCGAACCGGAGGAATTGTTTTGAGTCAGGTGAGTTTCAGGTGAGTTTGCATTTTTAAGATGATGGCTCGGTGATGGACTATGTTGTGTTGTGTGTGTTGGTGGGATCACATTTATGCAGTTGACATCATTATGCATAAAATTAGTAGTTGAGAAACTTCTGGCAGTTGAATTGTTTGAAGCAGGAAAGCAAGATACCGGGAGTGTTGGTGTGAATTGTGTTAATGGGTGCGATCTTCTACATCACGCGTTACTGCATCAATTCGAAGGCTCACTCGCAGGACCCGGGACGACGGCGCATGAAATGAGAGGTACACACGTTAACACACATTCAAGTACTAACGAAAGCGTTCTTTTAAAATACCTTCCAGTAGTCCTGCATGGCCCGAAAGCTAATGTCGAAACATATGCCTTTTTTGACGACGGCTCCACATCCACCTTCATGGATCACGACCTGCTCGAAGAACTAGGTTTGAAGGGTGCGCCACGTCCGTTGTGCATTCTATGGACAGGAAATGTCACGCGGGAGGAGCACGATTCGGTACAGGTAGCAGTGCACATATCGGGGAAGTAGAAGAAAACAGCGCCCTACGAGCTGTCAACTCTACGCACAGGTCACAAACTGGCACTTCCTAGACAGACCATGGACGCATCCCAATTCGCAGCCGAATTTGCACATCTGAGGGGCTTACCGCTGGAGTCTTATGTCGATGTAGCACCACGCACCTTGATCGGCGTTGATAATTGCATCCTGGGACAACCGCTGAAAAGTTAAGAAGGAAGAAATGACGAGCCAGTTGCGTCTAAGATCCGTTTGGGATGGGTCCTGGAAGGGCCGTGCTCGGTAGCGACCGCCACGCCAAAAACATCCCTACCGTTGTTCCATATATGTTCATGCGACGACTCCGATGAAACACTCAATGCTGCAGTAAAAGAACACTTCGCTTTGGAATCTATCGGCATCGATAAGACTGTGGACGTAAGAAAGTTCAAGGACAACGAACGTGCCCTTTTGCTATTGGAGCGTGAGACGAAATTCGATGGCCGGCGTTGTGAAACTGGTCTCCTGTGGCGCTTCACCGACATCAAGCTGCCATGCAACAAAGCTGCCGCGTTAAAAAGGTATAAGTGCCTGCAACAAAAAATGAAAAAAGATCCCATTTTAGCAGAAGCAGTTCGTGAAAAGATGGAGGACTACAAGAGGAAAGGGTATATAAGAGGCTTAACCGAAGACAAATTGGACAAAACATACGACAACGATTGGTACCTGCCCATCTTCCCTGTAACCAACCCGAATAAGCCTGGAAGGATACGGATGGTTTTCGACGCAGCAGCAAAGGTACGTGGAGTCTCACTAAACTCATTCCTTCTAGCTGGGCCAGACATGTTAGCCGGTCTGCTTGCTGTCCTGTGCAATTTTAGAGAGTATCGTGTGGGGATAGTAGGAGATATCCGCGAAATGTTTCATCGCGTGGGCGTAAAAAAGGAAGACCAGAGAAGCCAAATGATATTTTGGGAAGGCGACGATCACGAGGAGAACCCGGTTGTTTACGTCGTTACCGTAATGACATTCGGAGCATCTTGTTCGCCGAGCTCTGCACAATATGTGAAGAACCTAAACGCAGACCGGTTCGAGAAGGAGCATCCCCGCGCAGTTGAATGCATCAAGGGCGAACACTACGTTGACGATATGCTGGCCAGCGTAGGAACTGTAGAGGAGGCTAGCGATTTGGCAAAAACAGTCCGCTACATCCACGCCAACAGAGGCTTTGAAATCCGCAACTGGGTTTCGAATTCGTCGATGGTTGTGGCATCGTTGCAAGAAACGTCGTGTACTGAGAACAACGTTAACATGGATTGCGGCTCCACAACAGAAAAGGTGCTAGGTATGTGGTGGGATACTGTATCCGATTCATTCACCTTTCGGCTATCTTCGAAGTATGATCGAGACCTATTAACGGGAGAAAAAACGGAAACAAAACGCGAAATCCTTCGAACACAAATGAGCCTATTTGATCTGATGGGTCTACTAGGTAATTTTATCATGTATTCAAAGGTTCTCCTTCAAGAAATCTGGTGTGGCGCATACAGCTGGGATCAGCAACTCGACGGGCGAATAGCCGAAAAATGGGCAACTTGGTTACGAGTTCTTCGGGAAGTCGAAAAGGTATCAGTGCCAAGGTGCATTCGAAAACTATGCACAGCACAGGCAAATGTACAACTGCACGTATTCTGCGACGCGAGCGAAAGCGGGACGGCGGCGGTGGCGTATTTCCGTTTTGAAGAGGAGGGGAATGTAGAAAGTATTATCGTGGGTTCCAAAACGCGTGTAGCACCAATAAAGTTCTTATCCATTCCTAGACTCAAGCTACAAGCAGCGGTTATAGGTGCTAGATTAGCTGATACCATACGTCAAAGCCATAGAATGGCAATAAGTCGGACGACCTTCTGGACGGACTCACGAAATGTGCTTAGTTGGCTACACTCCGATCATCGACGGTATAGCCAGTTCGTGGCGTTTCGTGTAGGGAAACTCCTCGAAACCACAAATGTCAACCAGTGGAGGTGGACCCCGACCAAGCTCAATGTTGCAGACGACGGCACCAACCGGACTAAGGTACCGGACTTATCGCGAACTAGTCGATGGTTCTCTGGCCCTGAGTTCCTTAAACATCCCGAGTCCGGTTGGCCAGCAAAGGAAACACCGACGAGCGACACTACAGAAGAATTACGGAAGAGTATATGCGTCCACAAAGCTATCCAGCAGTTCATTCGATTCGACCGCTTCTCTAAGTGGAAGAGAGTATTGCGGGCGACAGCATTTGTCGTACGGTTCACCAAGAAAACACGATCAACGACGGACAACACGTTCAAAGGACCACTTACTCAGGAGGAGCTGGCGGAAGCAGAGGTGATCCTGTTGAAAACCATACAACGAGAGGCCTACTCGAGCGAGATCGAAAGTCTACAACCCAAACGACCAAAACGCGATGAATAGGTAAAACTATGGAACTGAGACCCTATCTCAGTAACCAAACTGGTACCCAAAGGCAGACAATTTTGGACTTATTTTTTGAGAGAGAGCAAAAAGCTGATGCTCCTCCCTCTTTTTTTCCAATTCTCTCTAGAATTCCATTAGTATGAGTTCTAGAAGAAAGGGAAAGGAGAGAAGATGTAGTAAGTGCATTAAAGTTGATGAGGAGTGGGGAGGGTCACATTCACCGCCAAATCGAGAATTTGACATTGGCCGGTGGTGTTTGGGGTATCGGCGTTCCGTGTGGACCAGGGATGCTAAATGAAAATGCTCTGTATATTTCCGTACAGTATCTCATTGCGGCGGAACCTTACAAATGTTATTGCGCGGTCGAATCAGGAATCGCGCATCGGATCGATGGAAGAAGGGAGTACGAACGAGGAGAGAGAAGAATAAGCACAGAGAAAAACGCGGCACATTCACTCATACATTCTTACAGCAGCAGGCAATTCGCGAGAACATGAAATCGGGAGAGTATATTTTAACGCTCGCGAATGAGTGCAAGCAGGTGCGGTATAGAAAATAGAGCAAGACAGCCCAGTTTTTGTTCAAGCTAGGTCCAAAATGTTTCCTTGGGAAAAACCGGCCCCGAAGGCGCATCCATGGAAAAAAGGGATAGATAAAGGTAGCTCACTATATAAAGTATCACCGGTAGTCGACAGCCGCGGAATATTTAGGGTCGGAGGACGGCTATCTGAGTGCATTGATATCAGCGATGAATTACGTAACCCAATTATTATTCCCGGAAATCATCGGGGAACGTACTTGCTAATGCAGGAATATCACGAAAGGTCATGGGTTCAAGCCCCGAATAGACCATGCCCCCCATACGTAGGACTAACTATCCTGTTATGGTAACAATAAGTCACTGAAAGCCAAGCTCACTTCACTAGTGGGTGCAGACAGGCCTTGACCGACAACGGTTGTTGTGCCAAAAAGAGGAAGAAGAAGAAGAATATTGATATGTTTTCTTGCTGGTGCTCTAATCAATTTCCCATGAATATATGGTGCCACATAAGCGTAATCGACCTTTGTACCATAGTGATTAGTTGCAATCACTTGGAATAAACGCAACATGTTTGTATGGCCACTGAAAGTATGTTTGTTTTCTGTTTTTCCCCTTCCAGACCAGCTACAAGTAGCAAGGAATTGTTTATCGAATAGTAGATCAAGCATTCTGCTATTTGCATCTTCAGAATCAATTTCTGCATCCAAGCGTTGGGCTATGTTATTAAAATAATCCTCTTTCTTCAAATTGTCTTCAAAAACAGTTAGTTCGTCAACGGTCTTAATTGTCTGTATGCTAGTAGCATTTGTGCTTTGACTACCTTTTTTTTTCTTCAAAATATTGACAATTTCACTAACCATTACAAACTTTTGCATTTCTCTGCTGTTTTTCTTCCGCAGTTGTCGCTGACACAAAGCACAACAAGTGTGCTTGTTTGCAATGTGTTCCTGGTTTTTTGGAATCGTATCATTATCGCTATCGAAATCTGGTAACATATCTACCATAGACTTCATGCTGCTGATGCTCGAGTCCAGATTTTGAGATGTTTTTGGTGTTGCTGGTACTATTTTCGACGCTACACACACTTTCATCTTCGACTCCGACGACACTATGGCAGCAGTAGGTGAGTTTTCTGTAATTGTTGCTCTTTTTGATTTTGTAGGCACAACCAATAAATCTTTTATCTTTTATCTTTTATCTTTTATCCTTTATCTTTTATCTTTTATCTTTTATCTTTTATCTTTTATCTTTTATCTTTTATCTTTTATCTTTTATCTTTTATCTTTTATCTTTTATCTTTTATCTTTTATCTTTTATCTTTTATCTTTTATCTTTTATCTTTTATCTTTTATCTTTTTTCTTTTATCTTTTATCTTTTATCTTTTATCTTTTATCTTTTATCTTTTATCTTTTATCTTTTATCTTTTATCTTTTATCTTTTATCTTTTATCTTTTATCTTTTATCTTTTATCTTTTATCTTTTATCTTTTATCTTTTATCTTTTATCTTTTATCTTTTATCTTTTATCTTTTATCTTTTATCTTTTATCTTTTATCTTTTATCTTTTATCTTTTATCTTTTATCTTTTATCTTTTATCTTTTATCTTTTATCTTTTATCTTTTATCTTTTATCTTTTATCTTTTATCTTTTATCTTTTATCTTTTATCTTTTATCTTTTATCTTTTATCTTTTATCTTTTATCTTTTATCTTTTATCTTTTATCTTTTATCTTTTATCTTTTATCTTTTATCTTTTATCTTTTATCTTTTATCTTTTATCTTTTATCTTTTATCTTTTATCTTTTATCTTTTATCTTTTATCTTTTATCTTTTATCTTTTATCTTTTATCTTTTATCTTTTATCTTTTATCTTTTATCTTTTATCTTTTATCTTTTATCTTTTATCTTTTATCTTTTATCTTTTATCTTTTAAATCTTCGACTCTGGTAGTGTCATGGTCAAGGAAGGAAGCAATTCTATTGAAGTAATGTGAATGGAAGGTGCAGTACTTCTACCAGATGAATCAGATGCGATTGGCGTTGCCTTAGTCGTTCCTGATAGTGGTTTAACGGAAGGTTGAAGCGCTGACACCGGTGAATGAAGTGATGAAGCAGCCATTTGCAACGAAGTTTCATACACTGTAGAAGCCGAAGCTGATTTATCGACCGAGTAAGAAGTGCCTGGCTGGGCTGTTGCCGTTACTGTAGTCGACGGAGATGCAACGGTTCCAGATGGTACAATGGTAAGGATTGTGGTTCCATAAGGAAGCATAGGAACAGTTGACGTTCCCAGCGATGGCACAGACACCAATGCTGGATTGGTCGATGGTTGCGCGGTCGAAATCGTAACCGTACCAGACGAATGCATAACGGATGCACCCTGCACATTCACTGCTAGTTGGCCGATCTGAACCGTTCTTCCACATGGAAGCCTTGCTGTGGAAGGCATTCCAATTGAAGGCACAGGCACAATTGGATTGGTTTGCGGATTTACTGCAGATTGAACCATCCGTATTATGGTCCCAGAAGGGAATTGGATTGGTGAACTGGTCGGCTGCATCGAAAAAATCGGGTGCGGGTGTCGGCGGGGGCGCCATGCTGAATGCGTGTAATGAGATGATGCTACCGTTGATGTAGTCGCAGTCGATGAAGCTACAACATATGTTATCTACATATCTGCGCAGGCAGTACCTAGCTACAACATATCTGCGCAGGCGTGGATGGTGCAACCGTTCGAATCAATGTTCCCGATGGAAGCAAAGTTGCTGTGGCCATTCTTGTTGAAGACACAATCGAAGACGTGACTGCAACTGAAGTCGGTGGCGTCATGGTGTATATTGAGCCAGTCGAACTTGGCATTGTTGCAATCGACGAAGGCATTTGTGCACCAAATGCAGACGCCGCAATACACGGCTCCGACGGTATATTAGCCCGTAAAACCGTGCCGATAGGACGGGGGCATCGTGTTGAAGTCGAAGGCACAACAGGTGAACCATGCACCATTTAATATTCACTCACATTTAATACCAAAATTCACGAAACTTATACTCACTGTTTCTTCTTCTTCCTTCGCAGGGTATAACAAACTGACCCACTCAAATATAGCACCAAAACAAATACGAAAGACAGTATTTAAATGATAGTTGACATTATTCTACCATAAACATTTAACTAAAGTTATCTTGTAATGTTTTTAATGACTTTTTTACTGTTTTACTTTTCACTGTTTAAGATCACTCCTACGCGTACAGGCGGTCCCCGAGATACACGGTACCTCTTATACGCGGATTCGGAGATACACGGTTTTCTAAATTTGACAATTCTTTGAGCAAATTGTACTGATTTGACACATCAATTTTAAATTGCCAAATAATTTCCGTTTTGATCGAATGTTAAAAACTATTTCAAATGGTTTAAAACTGTTATATTCAGTCAGAATCATATCAACTAATTCATAAAGTAACTATAACCTCCCCCTACTTGCAAAATTACACGAACATTACTAATATTTTAGCTGGAAACCACGAGATTCGACTTACGCGGAAATTCGAGATACGCGGTATTTTGTGGCCGTTTTCGGTCCCCATTAACCGTGTATCTCGGGGACCGCCTGTATATGAAATTTTGCCGGTATGAAAATGTAAACATCTGATTTGACAGCTTCGAATAAAGGCAGACCCGCTGCGCAAAGCGACGGAAGAAATCATGGAGTTCTGAGAATTTTATCATGCCTTCCTTTTCTCTCCAACGGCAAATTTGTCGAGCAGCTCGTCGAGCTACCCGTCCCTGGCTCCGCCTCGTACCCCTCGCCTGAGCGCGCTGTCGAAGGTTTGAATGTGTTGGTGCGTCAGACGGCCAATCGCTGTCAGCCGTCGTCCGTGCTTTTTCCCTCCATAGCGCTATCTCTTTCTCGCGTGTGGTCAATGCTCGCGAGCTGTTGTGGCGCCTGTAGTATGCCAATTGTAGACATACGGCATACTACAGACTAGAGATCTTCGGTGACCGCCTAGTCCGCCTACCGTTAGATCCACCGCTGGTTCATGACGGTGTTTTTTTTTACTGTGGAGGTGCATCCATCCCCCTGCCTGCTGCGTATGCACCGGGCAGGAGACAGTGTGGCAGTATGCAAGTTGCACACTGGATAGGAACGGGCCCGCGATACCGCCATCAATCCGCAAGTTGCCCGCGGCACCGCCATCATTCCGCACATCTGCATGCCCGTCGTGGGTTCTAACCGCGTATGAACCGTCCGCCGTAGCAACATAGGGTTAGTCACCGGCTCCGGCTACGTGGTACTCAAGTCCTGAAAAGGCCGGCATGATCGCGTTGGCTATTACGCCAATAATAATAATAATAATAATAATAATAAAAAGAACTTAACATAGCAGTCCACACCCGGGTAAGAGTTTGTCTTGACTTTGTTGCTGCCAGGCTACCGCTGTGACGCGACAAATGCACGGAATGCAATCGACCAAAACATGAACCTACCGATCCGAACCCATTCCAAGGCATTGCCGGTCAATCGGCGTCATGATAACTACTCCAAACCAACAAGCCACCAGATTCTGGACGGACAGGTGCAGCACCATACGCGCAGCGTAATAAACAATTCCAGAATCCTCTTTTGTATGGATTCAATTCAAAATGTTGTTTCCACTTGCGCCCGCCAGCTGAATTAGAAATAAATGTGCAGCAGAGCCGATCGCAAAGATGCCAATGCCAATGGTTGTGTTGTCTGTCAGGTAGCGAGATCGAAAATGCATGGACTTTGTAGCCGCAGCGGATGAAAATGTACGCATCAGAATCAAATAGTTTTGGGGTTACCAAACGCACGCACACACACAAACACACAAACACGCGCGCGCAAACTCACACACAAACACGCGCGCGCAAACTCGCACACACACACACACACACACACACACACACACACACACACACACACGCACGCGAGAGCGCGCGCGCGCGCACACATGCATGAACGCGCGCACGCCAGCACGCACGCACGCACACACACACGCACGCACGCGCGCCCGCGAGCATAAAAGCGCGCACGCCAGCACGCACCCACGAAAGCGCGCTCGCGAGCACGCACCCCCGAAGTCGCGCAAGCACGCACTACACCCCCCCTCCCATTAGACCACCCCCTCTACGCATGATCGATTACGACTACCTTATCGGTAGAACGGTTGGTTCAGCTTTCTTGTAGCATCCTCATCCCTAGCGCCGGGCGGGGTGGGGGATCGTGACATGATACAGTGAACGGCCACTTTCCCCGCGCTGTGTGTGTGCGTGTGTGTGACGAGACCCGAAAACGCGAGACAGATTTCGGCACATTAAAAAAAATATTTTATTGCCACTATACACTGTGCTGCATGATGCTTAGAAGGTCGTTGAAGCATCAAACATGTTCAAATAAAAAAATATTAGATTAGTGTTAGGCGTTCTCGTACGCTTGTTTTAAATAGGCTTCTTCACCCTCAATTGGCAGGGGCATCGAATGGTCTCATCAGCAGCGGCACGAAATAAAATAAACCATCAATACACCGATAACACTTTGAATCCCAATCCAGCTTCTCCCACAGCGTCTCAAGGTCACACACAAATTAATAAATGCTAACACCCACCAATAACAATACACAACCGCAATGCACATATGAGTATCAACGCATACACCACAACAGCCAATCAGCTGGCGGCGGAAGGCACGGGCAGAAGCGCAAGTAAGGCAGGGCAGGGCGAGGGAGGGAGAAGAAGCGGACGAAAAAATGGGCGCCCCAATATTTTTAAATTTTTTGACCGTTTTTTTTTGCTCCGCCGCCATAAATAGTTCGTCCATTTCGCCAGCAGATCGCGCTAAACTTGCTCGACCCAGCGCAGGAATCGCTGAAGTCCAGCGCGGGGATCGGGCCAAAATCTGCGCTGGCCAGCGCAGATTTTGGTACATTTTCTGCGCTGGAAACTGCTCGAATTTGAGCAGCGGGACGAACGAGGCCGTACCCGCACGACAAAATCGAGCAGTTTTGTAGCTCGGATTTTCGATCGCCTTCCGCCAAAAGCGATCGAGAAATCGAGCAGAAATGTCAGGGAAAACGCTTGGATTCCGATCGAAGAAATATTTCAATCCTAAAATTTCAGCGCTGAATATTTCGAAATATTTCATTTAAAAATTTGGAACAATTTTGAATGCGAAATATTTCACAGCCACGGGCTGTGAAATATGTTTGCAGTTTGAGTTGGAAAAGTTTTCGATCGCTTTGCGCAGCGGGTAATGATGTGAATTGAAATACACCTGTTCTCACTTTCCTCTGAATCGTTATCCGGTTGCTATGGATCGCAATCCATGAGAATGGATCGCAATCAACTACGTCTGAATCGTTTTCAGCTACGTTTGGATCGTTTTCAGCTACGTTTGGATCGCTCTCAGTTACCTTTGGATTTTGCGGTAGCTCGCGCAAATTTCATTGCAGCGCAACCGTTTATTCAGTGACCGCGGGACACATTTGCATTCCAAGGAAAGAATTCCGCGTATTTTCAACTCCCCCTGCTTCTACATGTCCCTCGCCTGAAAGTCGCACACTTTTACATTCTCTTTGATAGTAGGGTAGGTTTTTACGCACACTATGTTAAAAATTACACGTTCTTTACCTGTAAGGAATACCCCCTCCCTCCCGTTTCTTTCCTCTAGCGCTGCGCTGGATGCACAGATCAGCTGTTCCCCCTCTCTCGCGTTTCTTTCTGTTTGCGCTGCGCTGTTGCCGCACCACAAGTAAGAACCGAAGTTGATGAGAGATTTTTCTCTGTGCCAAAGCGATTCTTTCGTCTTTCGTTCGTCACACTACTTCTTCTTCTTTGGCACAACAACCGCTGTCGGTCAAGGTCAAGGCCTGCCTGTACCACTAGTGGGCTCGGCGTTCAGTGACTTATTTACAGTGGAGCACCGTTTATCCGGGTTTCTCGGGACTTGACCTCGCCCGGATAAGCGAATAACACGGATAATGAGTCAAATGATATATTTTATCACCAATTCCTGGTTATTTTTTTGAAATTTTTCTTATTTTTTGATAAAAATAACGAGATGGTCGAGCTAAGTCCATTAGAAGTGTTTTGTAAACTTGTGTTTTGGAATGGCATTCCGTTAAATAGGATGGAGCTGCCTTCCTTCCATTGGATGCTGCCTTCCCGACGTAGAAAACATTTGATAACCGGTTAGTTTTGTTTGTAATAAAAATAAATATTGTTTATTTAGTGCGCTTCTGATATCATTCATTTCATAATTGGTATAAATTAATTTATAACATAACAAAGGCCTGGCCTATTATAATTGATTAATAATAATTCAAAAATCGAACATATCCATAAGAAATAGAACGGCCTGGCCGTAGTTGCTTCATAATTATTCCTAAATAACACTATTTCAAAAATTAAAATAATTTATATGGCCTGCCCATAATCAATTCATAAGAATTCATAACTAAAACTTATAAAACAGTAAAAATAACTTATATAAAATGCTATGGTCTGGCCATTCTTCAGTAGCAATAGATCACATTTCGTTGTTGGTAATTAATTTGAAGAAACTTATTCTATTTCTCATTCTATTTCTTATTTACATTTTCTTTGTCAATTTTAACATGTGGAGCTGGTTTTCTCGCACCAGTTAATGTGGTCCTCCGCATGGAATTATTTTTTTTTTAACAAAAAACTTCTCTACTTCTTCATCTTCCAAATTACCAAAATCTTTGAAAAGTTCCAACATATTATTTAATTCCTTCAAACTTATTTTTTTACCTCTGCCGCTCCAAAAACACTTAGCGAATTAAAAAAACGTCGATAGAGCGATGCAATATGTAATTGATTGTGTACTGGTGTAAAGGGCTTCACATCGAAAGGCATTACATCAATCAGTTGCGGTGAAATGATATCTTTTAATGCTGGCATAGGAATTTTAATAATAATATGGAAGCGGCACTTGACGATGAAGGTTTTTTCGGTAAGGGTTTAGAACGTTTCTTTCGCGATTGGTCTCCATCACCTGACTTGTTTCTGTTTGTATGTACAGTTCTCTTTCCTGGTTGAAAAGCAGTCTCTGATGGGTAAGCAACGTTTGGTACCATTTGAGAAACTTTCTTTGATGGCACAATTGCTCCGAACGACGACGGAAGCATCGGAGGAACCAGCGTCATTTGGGATGTTCCAGCCGTACCAGGCACTTCACTAGAGCACGGTAGTGGTCCGTCTGCTACGAAAGAAAACGGAGACAATGAAGGTAACGGTGTCATCGGTGATGTCACTTTTCCTCTGGATGGTTTTAAAAACTTCGACGGCACCCCCTTCGTACTTGACGACAACGGAACTAGCGGTGGGGGAAACGTTGTGCGTATCGTTTTAAACGCACCTGCTGGCAACACACGTGATGGAGGAAAAAAGCACGTTTGCTGAATGAAGCCGTTAAACGACAATTCAACGTGGAAACAGTCGAAACCAGCACAGCCTTTTCTGGAAGAGTTGGAAAACCTGGAAATACTGGAAGATTCGTTTTCAAATGTCATGCTTGTGGAAAACCTGGTCATAAGCGTATAAATTGTCCGGAAAACAAAGGAAATGAAAGACACGTAAAGGTGGAAAATCAGAAGAAGAAAAGTACGGCACATTATGCGGAAAACCAAGACGACACGGCGTTTATAACTGGTGATGTGAATTTAGATGAAAATTTCCAATGGATACTCGATAGTGGTGCATCGAAACATATAGTGAACAACAAAAAGTATCTGCAGAATATTCGAAAACTGAATTCACCGATTGCTATAAATGTGGCCAAGTCGGGAGTATCACTAACCAGTGATGTAATTGGAGATTTGAAGATATTTGTGAAAATTCAAGACAAGCAGTTGCCATATACAGTACACGATGTATTGTATGTACCTGGACTTTTTGCAAATTTGTTCTCCGTGAAACGAGTCGTTGAACGAGGAATGGAAGTAAAATTCTGCGAAAATGGTGCAAAAATCATGCGTGGATCTAAGGTTTTGTGCACTGCAAGTCGAAAAGGTCGATTATATGAATTGGATATTTTAACACCAAGTATCGAATCTGCCATGGTTACTGATTCCCAAGATTTGCGGACAATATGGCATCGTCGGTATGGTCATATTGGAAATACGGGTCTAGTGAAGCTCATCCAAGCTGAAATGGTTGAAGGAATCGACAACTGTGGAAATGTGAAACCGCACGCAGGAGTCTGTGAATCGTGTATAATGGTAAAACAAACAAGGCTACCATTTGAAACAGTTCCTCAACCTCGATCATCGCGACCATTGGAATTGATCCATTTCGATGTTTGTGGGCCGTTCACACCAGCTTCCTGGGATGGTAAGAAGATGTTCGTTACCTTTATTGATGATTATACGCATTTTACAGCAGTGTACGTGCTGAAATCAAAGGCGGAAGTTTTCAACGCTTTTATTAAGTACACATTGATGGCAACAGCTCACTTTGATCGTCGAATATCCCGAGTAAGATGTGATAATGGCCGTGAATATATCAACTCAAATTTTAATCATTTTTGTGAGGAAAAGGGCATTGTAATGGAACCAACCGTTCCATATTCACCGCAACAAAACGGAGTTGCTGAACGCATGAACAGGACGATTATGGAACGTGCACGAGCTATTTTGGACGATTCGAAATTCAAACGATCGATGTGGAATGAAGCGGTTTTGACGGCAGTACATCTGATTAATCGAAGTCCATCCTCATCTTTAAGTATGAGCAAAACTCCATACGAATTGTGGTTCGGGCACAAGCCAAATGTGTCTCGTTTCAGAATATTCGGAAGTAAGGTTTTTTGTCACATACCGAAAGAGAAGCGAACGAAGCTTGATGTCAAGAGTCAAGTAGGATTTCTTGTTGGCTACGGAATCGGCTACGGTATTGACAACACAGAACATAACGAAGTAGCAGTTCGTCGTAGTCAGAGGATTCGAAATCCACCTGTGCGCTTTAGTGATTATGAAGCTAATGTCGCATTTGCACTGAACGCGGAAAATTACGTGGAAGATTTACCGATACGATTGATGCACTTCGGAAGCGTGACGATTGGCCTGAATGGAAACAAGCGATCAAGGAGGAGATGCAAGCGCTCGAGAAAAATGAAACATGGGATCTAGTAGAACTTCCTGTTGGCGCGAAAGCAGTTCCTTGTAAATGGGTATTCAAAATCAAATACTCGGAGAATGGTACTGTGAACAGATACAATGCGCGGCTTGTTGCTAAAGGATGTTCTCAACGTCAAGGGTATGACTATCAGGAAACGTATGCTCCAGTAGACCGAATAACAGCAGTGAGGACCCTACTGGCAGTAGCAGTGCAGAAGAAGTTTTATCTTTATCAGACGGATGTGCGGACCGCCTTTCTGAACGGAAATCTTTCAGAAACAGTGTATATGCTACAACCACCAGGATTTGAAAGGGGGAAGAAGGTATAAAAACTGAACAAATCCTTGTATGGTTTAAAACAGGCGCCGCAGAGCTGGAATGAAATTGTACGATCAGCATATGACAGTTGGAAACACAGTTGGAAGCCAATCATCCTGCGAAGCAATGTGGTTAAAAAATCTGCTTACCGAATTTGGCGTGCATTTTAATACTCCGTTAATTATATACCCCATCAGATACAACTTCATACGAGAATGTATCCAGACCGTAAGAATTCAACTGAAGTATATTCCAAGCGAAAACCAACTTGCGGATATGTTTACGAAAGGGTTTTCTTCAGCAGTTTTTACGAAACATCGATTTGCGATAGGTCTAAGAGGGGGTGTTGGAAAAACAAAGTAGACCATAGCATATACGACGGGTATAAAAGAAGCAGCTAGCTTCAGTTATGTTGTAGATTAGTATAATAAACTGTAGAGACACATTCTAAACTCATTAGTGTGCGTGTGACGAAAAATGATGGAGGAATTAGGGGGTAAGCGGGGTCTGAAGTATTTCGTTCGTCACACACACATGCATCCACCAGCGGATTGCGCTGGACCGAGTCTACCCATCTCTCTCGATCAACCATGATTTTTCTGCTATCGCTCTCATCCGAGTGTGAGGCATCCTCAGTCTGTCCAGAACTTTCCCTGTGGAAGGATGTACTGAAGTGAGGTGCGATTTCTTTTGCGACGTACTTTGCTCGTCTACGTTTTGGGCCGTGTTCCTTCTTCTTCAGTTATGGAATGATTTATCCTAGCAAATTGTTGAGGTAAGCTTCTTGCTGTGTGCTTGTGCAGGTACATTCAACTAACCCTTGGCGTCTAAAAAGTTACAGGTCCGTGCGCTATTTATCAAATACTACATGCTGGCCTCGTCAACAATGTTCAAAGTGAGCGATGGAAAGAAAACGTTTTCCAGTTTTAAAACATTATGGTAAGTGTTGATGTAATCCTATGCGCAAAACTCTTCGTAGTAATATATACTACATACATTCATTATTGGTTCATTTATTTGGACAGCGTTCAGCACAATACTGCCACAAACCAACGCCAAGAACCTGTCGAAACGCGCGCAGCCCCCGGTAAGAACGTCATTACTTAACAGAAGCCGGTTCAACACGCGCAGCGCCTGTTCATGACGTCATTATTAAACTGAAGCCAGCTGAACACGCGCAGCACGGATGGTACCCCGGGCGCGGTAGGAGGAAGGAAAAACGAGTGGAGGAAGAACGAGAGGAGGAAGAACGGTAAATTTGGAAGGGGGAAAGCGTTCTGCCGTCTACACAGCGGGAGTATGCAAAACACATGTGGGAAGGGAGAGTGATATTATTAAGCGAAAGGCCACGGGAGTGACAAAATGCTGACAATTTTTTCAAAATGTGAGCTTTTGTAACTTTTTTGAGCTTTTGTCAAAATGTTGTGACCTGGAGCAGCCAGGAAAAAAAGTTGACAAAAGTTGACAAAATTTGACGTTCGTGAAAAAGGGTAAACAAACAGCTATTTGGCGCAGTTGTGACCCATTGTTATGCTAATAATGCTAAAATGCATGATTCTAATTGATTTATGTACCTAGTTAGTGCTTCTTAAACAAAATATCGATGATATTCAGATGTTGTAGCTTTTTGTCGCTCTTGTGTATGTTTTTGTTGCGGCCACGAGAAAAGCTCTTTTTTGCAGTTGACAAGCAATTTTGACAAAGTTGAAAATTTTTTCAACATTTTTTCAGCTCCGTGGCCACGCGCTAATTCAATAAATAGCATGCATGTGTGTGTAAAGCAAATGTGAACAGCATCATCATTTCTATAAGCAATCCGAAAAAGGGGGTGGAGCAAACACATTGGTATGCGTGAGCGGCTTAAGAAACCAGAACGTTTAGATGTGTGCTTGACGGATGGTTCGGGCGCCTGTGGCGAAGCTCTCGACAAGACTGTAAACGAGAGCTTCGTGGAGAGTTCCCTACTAGCAATGAGAATGAAAAAGTGTGCGACTTTCAGGCGAGGGGCATGTAGAAGCATGGGGAGACGGTTGGAAATACGCGGAATTACGCGGAGGCGCGAGCGTGTTTTGGTTTCTACACAGTTTTTGCACTCACACAATTACACATGTGTGAATGTGTGCGTTCACTTTCAGCCTGCGCGCTCAGTTTGGTTTTCTCGCAGCGGCATGCGGGTATCGGTGTCTCGCTCGCACTAGTGCAGCGAGTGTTCCTCTGTGCGCTCCCCTTCTTGCCACCACACGAAATCGTCAGTTCAGCTCAAGCGTTCGCCGTGAAAGGCTGCGCGCGTGTTAGCCTAAGTCCCGGGCGATCGAAGTTTCGCTAAGTGTTGAAGTATTGTGCACATTGAAATGAAGCTGCGCTTATTTGTTATCATTTATCCTAAATGTGTGATTTGCGTTGCTTCATTTTAATATTTGTTTGCTGTATTGAACATCAACAACGGTATCCATGCAGTTAGGCGACTATTTTAAATACGGCGATTTTTTTTATATAAATAATGTGTGTGATTTTGTGGCAAGATTGTGTGAAGCTATGTGTGAAAATGCCCCTTTATTTGCAATAAAAGTGATAAAATATAAACCAAGTTTGATGTGTTCAAGTTTTTGTTTTGATTCGGGTGCACCAAGTCCGAATGAAGGGAAGCGCACAGCGCGCTACGAAAGAAACGAGCGGGAGGGGGTGTCAGTCCAGCGCAGCGCAATTCGCTGGAATCAAGTGGGAGGGGGTACCAGTTCAGCGCTGCGCAAGCCGAAAGAAACGGGAAGGAAGGGGTATGAGGAAAATACGATGAAACAGCGCGAGCGAGCGTTCTTTACAGCGAGAGCGCCTCGTGTATTTTAAAGGCAAGCAAGAGAGCGCATTCTCTCCGTGGTAGCGCTCCATTCGCCATTTTTAATTTCGAGCCCAAAACAACGGACCCCGCACGACAAAATCGAGCAGTTTTGTAGCTCGGATTTTCGATCGCTTTCCGCCAAAAGCGATCGAGAAAGCGAGCAGAAATCCCGCTGCGCAAAGCGATCGAAAACTTCTCAAACTGAAACTGCAAACATATTTCACAGCCCATAGCTGTGAAATATTTCGCATTTAAAATTGTTGCAAATTTATAAATGAAATATTTCGAATGTTTCAGCGCTGAAATTTTAGGATTGAAATATTTCTTCGATCGGAA